>NC_041720.1:12903643-13244893 GCF_900700375.1 Denticeps clupeoides | reverse complement strand
TTCAAAGCCTCAGATAAAGCACACTCCTTTAAAACCAAAATTTAAACTGAAATGAAATAAAGATGATACATGTACTTCCATAAAATTGCAATTACATGGCATTTTTGTATACCATTTTATTAATTTTGTGTCCAGGGCTGCAAATCAGTCAAAAATAATAAAGACATAAGAATTTACCTTAAATTTAAATTTTAAGATACTGGGTCAGATGGAAAAGCGTGAGTTATGCAGCTGATGTTAGGGTACTGAACAGCCATTAAAAGAGAGACAGGGGTCACAGGACAGGACGTCGTAAACACATTCTGAGGTCCAGGAGTCAGTCCGAAAAAATGCTTCAGTGCTCACTTTCGCCACATGGTCCTCATCGCTCACCCCGCCCCTCCCTTCCTGTCACACGGCTGGCACCGTTTGAGTAATACTTTTCTTTACCAAAACTGAGCAGAGACAAATGATAGCTGCTGAGGTGTCTTGTCTCTCTCTCTTTTTTTGTCCTTTTTGTGGAACTGGGTTTTGAATCTAAGGCCCGTTGGGCCAAAAGATGTAAAAATGGAAGCTCCTGAAATAATGAGGCAAAAGAAAAATCTGTCAGTAACAGACAAATCAGAGAACGCCTTGGAAACCTCCTTCAGAATACATCATATTGGATGAGGATGGATGGATTGATGTGCCTTCAGGAGTTTCAGTTTGCTTTAAGAAAAGAAACCCCCCAAAAAAAAGCACTTATACAGGTCATGTACAAATCTGCTTTACACATTCATGTAGCACAGTGGTAGCTCCGGTGAAGGAGAGCAGAACATATATAGATCTCTATATACGTATATGACAGGTGAGCTGGTTTTCCGTGGGTGTGGCAGAGTAGCATCCATCGAACACGCCACGCCTCCCTTCATGTCAAGTTTAAATACCTGATGAGTAAGGGCCACACATTACAAGAGGCAAAGTGGCCCTTTAAACTCAAAAGAAATAAAATAAAAATAATAAAAATAAAAAAACACATGAGGAAAAAAAAAGATATGTAAAGAAGTCATTTTATGGAAAGGATCAAACAAAAATGAGAAAACGCAGATTTAAAAAAAATGGTAGACTGTGTCAAAAGCAAAACAAGGATTATGATTACTAAAGAAAAACCGGGAGTTATCAGATTGTGAAAACGTCTGTGATATGCTGACGTGAGGGGTGTGTGACGTCATCGGCCGCGCTCCCTCTCGACGCCGTGTCACCTTGCTGCTGCCGCCGCCGCGTTTGAACACGTTTCGAACCAGTTCGCATTACGACTTGTAATTCGACGTCAGCCAGGTGAGGCCCTCGTACAGTCCGTCGCCCGTGGTGGCGCACGACGGCTGGACGTACCAGTTCCGGTCGCGGATGCGCGTCAGGCCGAGCTTCTCCTGGATCTCGTGCGGCTTCATGGCGTCGGGCAGGTCCTGCTTGTTGGCGAAGATGAGGATGATGGCGTCGCGCATCTCGCGGTCGTTGATGATGCGGTGGAGCTCCTGCCGCGCCTCGTCGATGCGGTCCCGGTCGGCGCAGTCCACCACGAAGATCAGCCCCTGCGTGCCGGTGTAGTAGTGCCGCCAGAGCGGCCGGATCTTGTCCTGGCCGCCGACGTCCCACACGTTGAACTTGACGTTCTTGTAGGTGACGGTCTCGACGTTGAAGCCCACGGTGGGGATGGTGGTGACGGACTGGCCCAGTTTCAGTTTGTAGAGGATCGTGGTCTTCCCCGCGGCGTCAAGTCCGAGCATCAGTATTCTCATCTCCTTGTTCCCGAAAATCTTGGAGAGCATCTTCCCCATCTTGCCGGTCGTGCATAAATATCCAGTCACTTGGAATCAAGGGCGCGAACGAAAAACTGGTTTAATTAAGTCGCGACGTAACGGAGGACATCCGCCTCAAAACTCTCCACCAAGTCCCGCGACCAGCAGCTATCGCGATAAAAAAAGGGCGACCCTTGATATGGAGAGGAAAAAAAAAACTTTAAAAATGTCAACAGGAAAAAGAAAAGTCCACGCGACTCCGTTACCGGGAGTTAAGCGGTCCGGTTCAACTTGGGCGGACGCGGAATTAAAAAAAAAAATAAACCAGCAACTAGCGGGCCCGTGTGAAAGCCCGCGGCGGTTCCGACTTCCTCCTCGCCCCGATCCACGAGCGCGGCGCGGGCGTCTACGCACACATGGCCGCCGGTTCCTCCGTCCGAGCCGAGCTCCCCGCGCGTCGGTGGCCGGGGTTTGAAAGAAGAAGAAGAAGGTGAAGCCGCTCTGCTCTCTCGCTCCTCGCCCTGGAACACAAGAGAGGGGGGGGGGGGGGAGGAGGGGTGTCGGACGGGACGCGGACGTTTACGCGGAAATCTCGCGCGACCCGCGGCCGCACGGGACGGGAGACGAGGCGACAATAACTCGGGGACGCGTCCCGCGTTTACCTGCAGCCCCCACCGGCGCGCCGCGCTCCGTCTCCGCTGCCCCTGCCGGCGCTCCGTCGCCCCGTCGCAGCCGCGCCGCGTTACCGGAAAAGGTGCGGAGCCGCTGCGCCCGCCGCTTCCTCCCAGGCGCCCCCGCGCGCGCGCGCGCGCTCTTACGCCCTTACGCCATTTGGCGCGCGCGCCCGCCCGCGCGGACGACGTCGTTCGAACGCTCGGCGTCACGGCAACGCGCGCGTTTTTATTCGTTCATGCATTCATATAAATATATATACTTCAAATGGCGTTGTCACGCGTTGAAGCCATGCTTAATGAGGCGCCGAGAGACGTTAACGAAACCAAAGGCAAAAACGTGCTGCGGATGGACACGCAGACACGTTGGTGACGTCATGTCGCACGGGGGCGGGGTTTGGTGACGTGCAATTTTCAAATAATGCTTCTGAAGTAACCACGTAGGCTCCTAGGTTTCATCTTCTTTAACGGGAAGAGGAACTGCATTTTTTTTCCAAATCAGTGAGTTTATTGTACGACAAAAGGACCAGAAAAAAGTGTAGGTTGCGTGTGTCGGTAGCCTAGTTAATAACACATGAACCAGAAGCCCACAAAGTGTCAGGTTCACGCCCTGTAACTACTGCTTGTGACTCATAAGTGTAAATGTGCGTCTTTTTGGATTGTATGTTATGTACATGTCATGCCATTTTGTTTAACTGTGTTTAGTTCTTGTTAATCCACGTAATTCACAGTCATTCTCATTGCCCTGTTTCATGAATGCAGCTTATTCATCTGAGCCTACACATCACTAATATTATTATTAAACTTTTTATTGGTATGATTCCATTATAATAAACGTTCTTTAGCTAATTGTGACATTTAATATACTGTAACATTTTCTAAAAGCTTGCATTTAGTCTTTTTTTGTTTTGTAATTTCATAAAGTGTAGCATTCAAGTTATTCATAGACTTAATGCCCTAATTCACACAACATTTTTGTGTGTGTGAATTAGTACTGTAATTAGTACAATTGTACTGTAAACTACTGAAAGATTAAACAATTTTAAAAGCCAACATTCTTGAATTTTGTACCATTGTTATGACTATTAGAATAAAATCCAATTTTCTATGTTTCAATATGTTCAACAATAGTGACGAGTCACTTAAGTGTGGCTTTGGCATGTACAACAAAATGTATCGGTAAGAACACAATTTTTGATGGTCCGACGAATGAAAAGAGAAGTATTTTTTTTTTATGTGGCATGGCGTGTAGGTTTGGACTAGCCTTACTAGCCCTACAAAGCAAATCATGATCAAACAAAAGATCAAAGTACAGTGTGAGCTCAGATCTACCTCGATTTTACCTTTGCCACAGTTTTACCTTGGTCTTATCTAACATCAAACCCTTTTTTCAGGCAAGGAGCTGAACACTGAGCAAATGTCTGTTCAAAAATGATCTTTGGAGAACTGCAGCATGCAACAAATTTGGCAATGTGTCAAAGTGCAGATGAAAAAAATGGAATCTCAATTCTACAGTGTGACTAACTAGCTGTAAACAATCTAGTTCATGCTATCTCATGCTATTTATTAAGAATGGAGTAACATGATATGCTACTCCAACATGGTTTCACCAGGTAGCCTGACCTTTGAGAGCTTAGGAATTACAGAGAGTAAATATTGTGGACTGAGATTCCAGATATTCCAGTGGCCTAACGGTTAAGGAAGCAGCCCTGTAATCAGAAGGTTGCCGGTTCAAATCCCGATGCATGGTTAAATATACTGTTTTTAAAAGTGTGCATATATTTATTCCTTAATGTATATAGATATTTTTTTATATATATTTGCCTACTCAGTGTCCTGTTTGTCTCTTGTTATATGGTTTTGTTTTAAACTTTGTTTATGGGATTTTAACAAAGACAAATATGATCTAAGATAATATTATGTTAATGAACTACTGTGAACACACCCACAACCATTAAATTAAAACCAGGTATTTACTAAAGATAATAATTGAATCAATTCTTGTTTTATTGTAACTGGAGCCTCATTGTCTTGTCTTGTATACTGGACTGTACATAGCTAAGATGACAATAACATTTACTTTGACTTTATTTTTCAAACTGTACGTTTTATTGAGAATCATTTAAGAAGACCTTTGGGTCACACTCTATGCTCTTACCTACACTTATTTTTTTAAAAATGGAATTTTATTTGTCCATAGACACACTTACGTAACGGGGCAGTGGTGGCCTAGTGGTTAAGGAAGGTTGCTGGTTCAAATCCCGATCTGCCAAGGTACCACTGAGGTGCCACTGAGCAAAGCACCGTCCCCAAACACACTGCTCCCTGGGCGCCTGTCATGGCTGCCCACTGCTCACTCAGGGTGATGGGTTAAATGCAGAGGACAAATTTCACTGTGTGCACTGTGTGCTGTGCTGCTGTGTATCACGTGTGACAATCACTTTACTTTCACCAGCCCTTACACTCAGAGGTTACAAGGACAGTCCTCCTGTGTTGCTCAGGGACACACTCGTATTAAGTAGCCTGTGGCCTTCCAGCACATTCAGGTAGCCCTCAAATCCGAAAGAAAATGAACCCCCCTGTCCCCAATAACACTTCATCAAACGTTAGCGAAACCAAACGCAAACTCCACGATCGCTCGAAGGCCCGCCCACCGTCGACGGCTATAGCGCGCATGCGCGGCAGGCGCCCGTCCTTCCCCGCCGAGCCCAGAGCAGCCTGCGTAGGAGTGGAAGCGCGAAGACGCGGCCACATGTTATCGGCTCTGTAGCTGAAAAGTGTTGCGAAGTTCCGTCCGCCGAAGCCTCTACTTTCATGGAAGATAGTGGTGAGTTGGTTCGCGTGCGTTACTATTTCGTGTATTTTTTCGAACGTTCGTTTCGCGAACGTTCTCCGTCGCCCGCGTGTTCCAACAACGGCGGCGGCGGGCAAGCGGAAGTGTGTGGTTAGCTAGGCCTTTGGCCCGAGTCGCGCCGACATTTCGCGTCGGCGCACGCACGCGTGTGACGCGGCGGATTCGCGCGGATGGAACGCGTCGTAAAGTGTTGCGCCGCGGAGCGCTGACCAGGCTTTTTCGGCGGGAACGCGCGCTACGCGTCGTCGACGCTCGACCGACGGAGCTAGTTAGCGCTAGCACGCTTAGCCGCGTTAGCAAGCGCCGCCGTGGCCTGCAGCGGAGACGCGGGCGCCAGGGCGCGGGCTGCCGCGGGTAAACTTTACGAGTGCTGCAGGAAGCCTTTTAATGCGTCGACGTGTAAATTGGATATTACCACGGTATATCTCTGTATGTAGCTGCAAATTACCTTGCAGTTCGAATGCATTTTCGAACACGGAAGGCATTTTGACTGCTCAGATGTTCGTAATGCGTTAATATTTACGTCTTAAAATTTTTTTTTTTAACGCATTTATGTGCATCCACAGATCTCCATCTTTCAAACGAGCCCATGACTGGGATGCTGGATACGAACGCCCCGGAAAACGGAGAGTCTCCTGCTATGGATGGTGCGGGCGAAGGATTTCTCCCCGACCTCCCTGGCCTGACCCAGGGGGCAGACTGGAGCATGGAGCACGTCGCCACTCTCCCGAACCCAGAAGAAGGCCTCCAAGCAGACCAGTACCAGCATCTGTTTCCTGTGGATGGCTTGGAGAGTGCTGGGTCTGGACAGCTGGACGAAGGGCACAAGGCGTCTCTCCCTGTACCAAACCCAGACGCTCGGCCAGAACCAGATGGTCAGACTGTAGATGTTCCTAAACCTCCGGAGGATGACTTGCAGAAGCAGGTTGAGACAGACCCGCAGCCCGACGCAAGTAGCCCATCTAACATGGAGCTTGAGGATTCGACCAAAGATGGAGTTGAGGATGGAGCTATAGATGGTGTTGTCCAGGAGCCACCTTTCCCATCTGAATATGACAGGCTGAACAAAGTGGTGGAGGAGAACCCTGAAGATTTCAATGGTTGGGTCTACCTACTGCAATATGTTGAGCAAGAGGTAAGTGTCTGTCTGTCAGTTCTTTCTCACTCCGTAGGTTCGACTAAGACTACATCTGACCGTGTGCTTTTGGTCTTCAGAATCATCTTGCTGCTGCGAGGAAAGCCTTCGATGCATTTTTCTTGCGCTATCCGTACTGCTATGGCTACTGGAAGAAGTATGCTGACATTGAGAAGAAGAATGGCTGTGTACAGGTGGCTGATGAGGTAAGTGTATCAAGGTCTGCTTTTTTTTTTTTTTTTTTTTTTTTTTGGGGCAATGTATCTCTTAACCACTGTGTTCCTGTTCTAATTTAGAATTTTTTTTTCTTGTTGTGCTGTAGGTTTATCGTCGAGGCTTGCAGGCCATTCCTCTCAGTGTGGACCTCTGGCTTCATTATATAACCTTCCTGAAGGAGAACCAAGACAACAGCGATGGAGAGGCAGAGAACCGCATTAGAGCGTGAGTGTTCCATTGTACCTAATAATTGAAAAAAAAAATAAAAAAAAAAATATATATATATATATTTGTTACATACAAACTTTAACAGTTTCTAATTGTGTGCTCATTTTCTTTTTAGCACCTATGAACACGCTGTACTGGCAGCAGGAACAGACTTCCGCTCTGACCGCCTTTGGGAAGCATACATAACCTGGGAGACTGAGCAGGAGAAGCTGGCTAATGTCACAGCCATCTATGACCGCATATTGGGCATTCCTACTCAGCTGTACTCTCAGCATTTCCAGAAGTAGGTTTTTTTTTTTTTTTCTAGTTTGAAATTACTGTACTATAATACTTTTTTGTGATTCTTTTACTTCCTGTCTCATGGTTGTCTGAGTTGCTGACATGAAATCTTTTTATTTAATTATTTATTTCTTCCTTCCCCATCCTTTTATTAAAGGTTCAAGGATCACATACAAAACAACCATCCTAAACACTTTCTGTCTGAGGAGGAGTTTGTTCAGATGAGGGTGGAGCTTGCTGCTTCCAGCTTGTCTGGGACGGACGGAGAGACGCCTGCTGAAGACCTTCCTCCAGGCACCGAAGATCTCCCAGACCCAGCCAAGGTATGTCCTTGAATTCTTTATCAGGCCACCCCTGATGCTACCCCTGCACGATCAAGGGGTTCCTCCCAATCAGTATCTCTGGATTCAAGTTGACAGGAAGTCAGGTGACCCTGTTTGAAGTGGGTCAGGAGCGTCACATTCTGTCTCCGTTTTCTTTCCCCCCTCCAGCACCAGGGCTTGGGCCACCCCTGGTATGCAGGGTGGGCATACTTACCCCACTCCGTCCTTCAAGATGGTGATTTGTTTCTTGCCGGTTCATGTTCGTAACCGATGGTAACTTTTTAGTAGCTGAAATTGCAGTTGCGCAGCAGAACAAATTAAATAGAATAGTTTTGATTCTGATATTTGTTTTCTTGCTTTCCATTTAGCGTGTGACTGAGATCGAAAACATGCGCCACAAGGTGATTGAGACACGGCAGGAGGTGTTCAATCACAATGAGCATGAGGTCAGCAAACGCTGGGCATTTGAAGAAGGGGTGAGTGTGGCGACATCAGCTAAAGTGTCTCGCCTTTTTCTCACTATCAACTCCACTGAACCAACCAACCAATGTTCCTTTCCCTGATCTCAGATTAAGCGGCCATACTTCCACGTCAAAGCTTTGGAGAAGACTCAGCTGACTAACTGGAGGGAGTACCTGGACTTCGAACTGGAGAACGGGACGCCGGAGCGCGTGGTGGTTCTGTTTGAGCGATGCCTGATTGCCTGCGCCCTGTACGAGGAGTTCTGGATGAAGGTAAATGCAGCTTCTGTTGCCGGCGCGTCCCCTCCTTCCCCACCAACGATTTCACGTCCTCAGTTCAAAAGAACAACAAACAAAGCAAACAAAACAGCATCATGCACTCTTTGTGTGTAACGTTGATATTTGACTGTATCTGTTGTATTAGGGGATGGCCAGCTTGCCACACAAGATTTGACTGCAGCATTTGCCAACGTTGCATCTCTCCGTCTCCCACTACCTTACCGAATCTTATCTTATTGGTTCCATGAAGGTGCTGATGGGTTTAAAAAGAAATTCTAAACACGATCTTGTCAATGGAAATTCAAGCTTGCTGGAACTTGAAATGAAGCTTCTATTTTTTTTCTTTTGTCCCTCTCTTCTTCCTTGTTTTTTTCTATCCCCCCCCCCTCTCTTCTTTCACCCTTTTCCCCTACTTTGTCTTTCAATAGTATGCAAAGTATTTGGAGAGCTACAGCATTGAAGGAGTGCGGCACATCTACAAGAAGGCTTGCTCCATGCATCTCCCCAAGAAACCCACCGTCCATCTCCTCTGGGCAGCTTTTGAGGAGCAGCAAGGTAAGCCCTGCTTTCGCTTGTCATCTTGGGAGCTGTAATTCCAGATGTTGTGTGGTATTCACTAATTACTTGTGCGTTCTATTTGTGTTCTTAAGCAAATGTTGAGGAGGCTCGGAGTATCCTGAAGAACCTTGAGGAGGCAGTTCCGGGCCTGGCAATGGTGCGGCTGCGAAGAGTTAGCCTTGAGCGTCGCCATGGGAACTTGGATGAGGCGGAATCCTTGCTGCGTGATGCCATAAAAAATGGGAAGAATGCTAGCGAGTCATCTTTTTATGCTGTGAAACTGGCTCGCCAACTTCTCAAGGTGCAGAGGAGCCTTGGGAAGGCCAAGAAGGTGCTACTGGAGGCAATCGAGAAAGATGAGGTACACTGACATTGCAATGCGTTGTTTTTGGTACGTTTAACTCATTGGACTTTAGAAACGACTCTTCAAATGAACTTATTTTTTATTTTTTTTGCGTGTGTGTTTACAGACCAGTCCAAAACTTTACCTGAATCTTCTGGAGCTGGAATACAGTGGAGATGTTCAGCAGAATGAGGCTGACATTTTGGCCTGTTTTGACAGAGCGCTCGGCAGCGCTATGCCTTTAGAATCTCGACTCACCTTCTCACAGCGCAAAGTTGAGTTTCTGGAGGATTTCGGCAGTGACGTCAATGTGTAAGTCAAGCGACTAGCCGAGACTACAACCTTTTTAAGAAGCAGTTGAAAAACCCACTTGTTCAAAAAGTATTTCAGACGACTAACACCTACACACACACACTGCACAAAAAAAAAATCTTTGCCTAGCACTTAAGAATTTCCGAGCATTTTCTGACAAGTTAGACCTCATCAGGGCTCTTAGTTTTGTAAGCTCAAAATCTAAAGAAATCGAACGAGAATTGCTGGTGTCTTCCTCCTGTAAGTCGCTTTGGATAAAAGCGTCTGCTAAGTAAAGTAAAGAATACCGTTAATTTTTTTTTTTTCTATCTCTATAAACCAAGTTACTACAGTCCACATCAAAAATAATTTTTATCATTTCAGTCTTGTTGCTGCTTACGATGAGCACCAGAGGCTCTTAAAGGAGAGCGAATCATTGAAGAGGACTGCAGAGAATGGGTAAGAACGATAGCGGTTAAGGAAGCACACTTAGAATTGGAAGGCTGCAGGTTCGAATCCCAAACCAGCAAGGTGCCACTTAGCAAAATAGTCCTCACACACTGCTTCCTTGGTGCCTTTCAGGGCTCATTTTGTGTATTGCCTTCACTTTCCATCCTTTCATGAGTATAGGTGCAGAATACAGCAACCTTTTTGTGTACACTTAGTACAGGGATAAAAGACCAAATGTTCACTGGAGGGATATTATTGTGTGTTAAACAGCTCTGAGGAGCCAGATGCAAAGAGACTAAGAACGGACGATGCTGCGGCCATGATGCCAGATGCCAGTCAGGCCGCATACAACTACAACTGGTACCAGGTGAGGATTCACATTTTATTTACTTTCTTAAATTGTGAAGCAGTGGGGTTAAGTGTTTTATGACCTATTTCATCAAATGCACTAACATTTTCTCTTTCTTCTGCTTTTTATTTCAGCAGTACAACTATCAGAACTCCTGGGGCCAGTACAACCAATATGCTCAATATAACCAGTACTACCCACCACCCCCCACATGAGTGAAGACTGCAACATGGAGGATTTTTAACCTATTTAAGATTGTCATTAAAACCCCCCACACAATTGTTGACCAGCTTTTGACTTATGTATGTTTGGGCATGTGTGTTGCAGCTTTTTTTTTTTTCTTCCCTTATGTGAAAAGGTGCAAATAAAGTTCTAATTTTTAGATTTGGTTGACTTGGAATAGTACCTCTTGGGGGAATTAGTTCTATTTGGTAAGGGTTGACTCAAATTGACCCAAACACAATTCTTTGAAGGCCCTTGTTGAATTTGCCATTCATCTTGTACTCTGTGGAAATGACTGATCATATTTTCTTTTTAATTGACTTAATTTCATAATAAAGAGATTGAGATCTTCGGTGCTGCTGATCTGTGTATTTTTTTTATGCGGTTTTTGTGTGTTCCAATAGTTTGTAGCAAGATTGCTGTTGAGCTCATTTTGTCCTGAAAGCTAACTCATAGTAGGTTTCTGCCGTCAAGATTTCTCAGATGACCAATCAAAAAAAGATAATTTTTACGTGAACTTTTGGGACAGTTTGTGTCTGTTGTAAAGTAGTTCACTTAACTGAGAATTCGTTTCGAGCAGCAATCAGAAAGAAATGGACCTAAGTGGCGTGAAATGGTGGTTAGCAGAAATATTATAGAATATTCCGGGGGTAATATTCAGTCTTATCAAGAGTATGGCTGATTAACGTAAATACGAAACTTACGACGAAATGAACGCAAGCAAGCAATGTAACTTCCGCATGCGGCAGCCTGTGCGTCCTACAGTTCGACGTGATGACGTAGGAACTCGCGCTACGTACTTAGCTTCCCATAATTCCGTGCGCTGGTCCTTTCCTCGCCTTGCTACAGAGCGGCTAGCATCTGAACAGGTATCGGCCCGGGCCGCCGGCGCCGCTTCGGCGTTTTTACGGGACGCGTGTGCGTGTGACGCGTGTCGCCGCGTCGTATGTTCGGCCGGGCTGCGCTTCTGTCGCGTTTTTCCGAGTCGTGGCGACGCGACGCCGCGTGGAACGTGTGGCGTCGCCCCGCGCCCGCGTGTTGGCCGCGCGTAGCTGCTGCGTGGTAGCGTGGAGGACTGCGGAGCTCCGTCTCTGTCCCACGCCAGGATCCGATGGCCTGGCTCCGTAGCGATGAGATCGTTTCTTTACGCCGTAGGCCTTGTCGGGTCGGACTGTGTGTAGCTGGATATGAGACGATGGAAACTCCTACATTTCCATATATAAAACCGTATATATATATTTTTGTGCACAGGAACCAACATGCAGCTCTTCCTACGTACGCAGAACACTCACACGGTCGAGGTGACCGGCCAGGAGACCGTCGAGGACCTCAAAGTAAGTTAGAAATTCCGTACACGCTTTATAGTAAATCGTAATAATTTATTGTTAAACCAAAAAAAAAAAAAAAAAATTTCCCCCTCCCTTCACAACAAGGCTCAGATCCAAGCTTTGGAGGGCGTCCCTGTCGAGGACCAGGTCCTGCTGCTGGCTGGCGCGCCCCTGGAAGATGGTGCCGCCCTCATCAGCTGCGGGGTGACCGAACTCTGCACCATTGACGTTGTCGCCCGGCTTCTGGGAGGTCCGCCGTCCTGACTTAACCTCATTTCCCTCTTCTCTTCCCCCGTGAAACCGAGTCCAGCACAAATTCAGTTAGCGGCAGTGTGTCATTTTTTTTTTTTTTGACTGCGTGTTCCTTCTCTTTAGGTAAGGTCCATGGCTCCCTGGCTCGTGCTGGTAAAGTACGAGGACAGACACCAAAGGTTGGTTTTTGGTTTTTATTCACAACACGTTTACACTCGTTCTAAATGGACGTCAGATACCTGAACGAATAAGCAAAGGCATAAAGTTTGTGAAACCACACTTTTTTTTTTCTTGTGTATTATGATGAGACCGGAATCTGTAACAGCATTTCATTTACTTCATCCTCAGGTGGACAAACAGGAGAAGAAGAAAAAGAAGACCGGTCGTGCGAAGCGCCGCATCCAGTACAACCGCCGATTTGTGAATGTGGTGCCTACTTTTGGAAAGAAGAAGGGTCCTAATGCCAATTCCTAATCTCCTGAATTTTCCTTGTGCAGTTGAAGGATATCTGATTTCTCAATAAAGGTTCCTTTGGATTTGGATATTGTGACTTCTGTTGTTAAATTGTTCACCTTTAGTGAGGTTCCTAAAACACTTCTTTTATACAAACGCAAACTTGATCACTTTGGTCACAGCAACACCTCTTGGTGCTCTGGGATATTGGGATTTTATTGTATGAATGAGAATCCATTTGCAAGAATTATTTCCTGCCAATCTAATATTGAGGAAGTGAAGTGATACACAGCACACGGTGCACACAGGTTAAATGCAGGACAAATTTCCACTATCACCCTCAGTGAGCAGTGTGCAGCCATGACAGGCGCCCGGGGAGCAGTGTGTAGGGACGGTACTTTGCTCAGTGGGATGCGAGCCAGCAACCTTCTGATTGTGGGGGCCACCACTTCCCCCCCCAAATTATTCCACCATTGCAAACAAAATGTGTACATTGTTTTGAAATTCTTTATTAAGCAAAAACACATGCAAAAACCATGGAAGACCATAAAGAACAATGGCTTAGCAGTTAAGGCTCCTCCAGAATAAAGGGACGCTGGGTTTGAGTTCCATCCCAACCACAGCATAGTTGCTTTTTTGATGTCATTCTGTGACCAGTAATGAGGAACTGCTACCCAGCCTTATTGATGCCTCAACATGAGGGTCCACCAGACACCCAAAACCCCAGCAGGTTTAATCGATGGACACCAGCTCAACTTCAAAAATAAGTTTAGCATTTGGCGGGATTCTGGTTTTGCACGGGTTAAGGAGAACAGAAGAAGAACCTATTACAGCAGAGGAAAAGTGAAATGATAGTCATTGTGAAGCACAGCACTTTTAACCATCACCCTGAGTGAGCAGTGGGCAGCCATGACAGGCGCCCGGGGAGCAGTGTGTGGGGACGGTGCTTTGCTCAGTGGCACCTTGACAGACCAGGGCAACCTTCTGATTACGGGGCCACTTCCTTAACCACTAGGCCACTGAGTAAAGCACCGATGGTTAAAAGCAGAGGACACATCGTGTGCTGTGCTGCAGTGTTTGACAATCACTTCACTTTCATTTAGAATAAACAGTGTAGCATTAAAGTAAAAAGGTATTACAACAAAAAACACACACCCCAAACGTGTCAGAATCCTGCATTTGTGCTCATCAGTAAAGGATACTTAGAATCAGGAACGCCTTTTTTCCCGTACGCCCATTCCGGCTCAATCTCCAATTTGGCGGTCTCACCTTTGCTCATAGTCAGAAGCCCTTCATCCCACTGTTTAAAAAAAATAAATATTATAATTATATATATATCTATCTATATATCATGTATTATAGATCCCCCCCCCCCCACATGAAGAATTACAGTTTAAGCAGAAGACTCACCCCTCTTATTACTTTGCCAATTCCAACTTTGAAGCTCAGGGGTTTTGCCTGTTTCTTCTTTTTAGCACCTTCCAAAAAACAAACACCGTTTAAATGAACTACTTACACTATTTCAACCGGATCTGCAGTACTATACAAAAACCGATCATTTCAAGACAACCAACGGACTGCTCGGTGATAATGACACATTATGCAACATATACATTTACTGAACCAAATTAACCCTGAATGCACTCCAAAGAAGCATGTTAATCTAAAAGGCATTAAAACTTTCAGGTAGTCATGAAGTGTAAACTCCTGCAGAATTTTCCAAAAAGTAATTTTTTTTAGATACCAGCAGGGATATTGGTGTCAAATACGGTCCCGTCTTCCAGCGTCCCCGTATACCAACAGCTCACAGTGTCCCCCTTCTTGGGGAAGTTCACCTTGTCTCCTTTCTTCAGAATACTCTTGGTAAATCTGGGCGGTCCCTTTAAATGTGAAGTGATAGTCATTGCGAAACGCCGCAGCACAGCACACGGAGACACAAAGAAATGTTTCCTCTGCACTTGACGAAATTCTACTTCTCGACAGAGCCGCACCTCATCCACGATGTCTGCTTTCGCTTCCTTGGACTTATCCTCAAGTTTCACGGCCTTGACCTCTTGTGTGACCTCCTCGATGGGCTCGGTCCCTTTAAACCTCTGATCAGAGAGCAAACGTACGCAGTCAACACCGCGCATTATAAGAGAGCTGAAACCAGAGCTTGACCAAGGACCCACCTTGCTAGTGAAGAGCTGGTTGTAGGCCTCCGCCAGCTGCTCCTTCTTTGCAGTTTTTGCAACATTCTTGATGTTTCCGAGAAGCTTGTGCTCTGCAAGGAACTGAAAGAAGGTGAAGTGATTGTCATTGTGCAACACTGCAGCACAGCACACGGTGACACAGCGAAACGTGTCTTCTGCTTTTGGTGAGCGGTCATGACAGGCGCCCGGGGAGCAGCGTGTGGTGACGGTGCTTTGCTCAGTGACACCTCAGTGGCACCTTGGGATTCGAACCTGCAACTTTACGATTACGAGACCGCCTCCTTAACCGCGAGGGCCGCCGCTGCCCCCGCTGCAGCAGGACCAGTATGAACAAACCGCGCCTAGCGCCGGGAAAGCACGTTTACGAGGTTATAAGCCGCCACGGTGCCTCCAGCGTGCTGGTGGGCGCGACATCGCCCACTGCAGACGCTGGCGATGCCGACCGCTAACACCCGGGAACCGTACCGACTGGGCAGCGTTGTCCTGCAGAAACTTGATCAAATCCTTCTTGGGAAGATCGTCACTCTTCAGCAGCTCATCGCTCCACTCCCGCGTGGGCTCGGCAGCCGCCATTTTAGATGCTGAGCATTTGAACTTTGACCTCCTGCAAATATAGCGCTCAAAGTCCGTCAGTGTAACATTGAACGCAGTTAAATAAATTAAAATAAAAATAATTAAAATTATTCAAGTAAAATATTCTTAAAATAATTATTCGGATATAGGGATCATTTAGATAAATTGGTTTGAAAACCACGCAGCATTTATATGATTTTAATAGCATAAATGTTACAATAATGGAAGAGATGCAAAAAATGAAATGTACTGCAAAAGGAAGAGGCATAAGTTATAAAAGCAAACTAAAGATTACCATGTTTGCTGGGTTGCTGGCTCTATGGCGCCCTCTAATGGATTTCTAAAAATAGATACTTAACACTTCTTATATTGTGTTTAGTTGTGTCTGTCCTAAAAAGGTCATTTATTAATTGATTTAAGAATTTACAGCATCAGTCAAAAGTACTCTGTCATCTGATGAGTAAATACAATTAATTCACTGTAAATAAATCTAACATAATCTAATATATTTTGTTTGTATTCAGATCCCTCTCCATATCATGTAACCAATCTGTATCGAAGAGAAATAAAAACGATTTTTACATGGGACATATGCTATGGTCTCAGATTGAAACTCATAATGAACTTTTTGGGATTAAGTAATCACAAATGTCAGTCTATGACTTTGTGATGCTGTTTTTTTACAAATATATCTCCATAACAATTTACTCCACAATAATGTTAAAATACATGGCTACCATGCAGCCCAGAACACACACAATCTATATTCGCTAGTACATTATGGGTAGCCAGTGCGACACAGTGGCTCCAGCCAAATCAATCCTGAGCAGTTGTGGCCATCCATATGTCTAGTGGCCATTATTTGCCCTCGTTCAGTCTGAATAACTTCTTATTCGCCAGTGCCAAGACGAATTTGTCTGCGTTTATGTCTTCGCTTAGGTAATTGCAACAGAAATGGCTGCCTTATGTGTTATAAATAATTCCGGTGCTTGTGAATAAGGAGGCTTTTAAGGCCCTTTTAAACTAGATCCTTTGGCCAAAGTCCACTGCAAAAAAAAAAAAAAAAAAAGCTCCAGGCATCCTGAACCTCGCTACAATTTACATAATGGCACATTAGTCACAGCCCTTCAGGACCGTCCGTGATAAATGAGTCTGACATTGTTAAGATATACGTGATCAGTGGGGTTAGACGACTGTCTAACAAACAAGTTGACTTTGGAGAAGGAACAAAAAGAAAGACGGGAGCTGTAATTAACCCAAGTGTGCTTGAACACACATTATCCCTGATGCGAGCCGCCCAAATGCCACGACCCCTGCAATACTGTTAAATTCTGAGGTCCAATGCTGTGTTGATAAGATAAGACGATGCTTTATTAGTCCCACAAGTTAATAGCAGCAAAAAAATAACAGTAAGAGCTTTCAAAGGCCAGTGCATTCAGCCATAATTACATTTAGTTGGACAGGTCCAAGATCCATTACTGCAAATTTGAAGTGAAAGTGAAGAGATTGTCATTGTGAAACACTGCAGCACAGCACACGGTGACACAACGAAATGCGTCCTCTGCTTTTAACCATCACCCTTGGTGAGCAGTGGGCAGCTACGACAGGCGGCCGGGGAGCAGTGTGTGGGGACGGGGCTTTACTCAGTGGCACCTCAGTGGCACCTTGGCTTCCTTAACCAGTAGGCAACCACTGCCCCAGATGTCTCTATGGAATATAAAGTAAAAACAATACACCATAAAAGTCATTGTTACATGAAGTAATATGTATCAGAGATAACAGTATTACAGTATTTGGTAGAAAATGTAAATGTAAAAACAAATTCTGATCATTAAAGACAACAAACTCAGATTTTTGTAAATATTTCAATGTGACATGCAGACCAAAACTGAATGGTGACTTCATGTGCAATTTTAGCAAAAGTCCACAAGGGGGCAATAGATGAACACTGTTTATCGCTGTGCTGCCCAAGGCATTTTCTCCTTCCCCAAATCTCAGATAATGTGGGTTTCCTGTGAGATACTGCTAGGAGTCTTGGAGATGAAAGGCATCCACGTGCTGGCAAAAAGCAGGCGTTCAGCAGCTCTGCTAATGCGCAGCGGGAAAATCAGATCCGAACGACTTGCGTCGACCACCTTCTCTTTCAGAACGACTTCGGACAAATGATTTGATTGGTCATGAACAGTGATCACAACATGGATGAAAGTTGGTGTATCTCTCCGAAGGTGATCACCGATTCTCACAAGTCGCAAGCTTGTCACAGCACATTCAGAACAAGCAACCAACATTTATGCACATGATTTCCATATTTATGTTAAACGATTAGGCCTCGCACATGAAATGAACGTCAATTTAAAGCTGAAGGCTTTGTGTGATATGTGATATACATGAATACACATAACATTTATTATATTGATTATGATGAATACAATAAAATGAATAGAAATATTGCAGGATACAGCGTCTGTCGTTCTGTTTTGTTTCGGAGATTTGCCCATTATTAGTCATTAGTCAATCGATACTCATTTCTCTGTTGATGTTGGTCTTCCTCTCTGCAGAAATCAGTGATCAGCATCAGCTGGAAGGATCAGCAGTTAGAAAAGCTGTTTTGTTAGAAAATGAGCATAATTGTAGTGCAGTCTTAATGTGCTCCTGTGCTTGCAGGAAGGTTTCTCATCACTTGACTAAACCATTCAAATTCTTCAGAAAATGAATAGATCCTCGACCACAGTTAAAACCCTGGAGGACTATTGAACTGTGCCTCAGGCTCTACAACCGCAGAGTAGATATGGCGTATACGACAGAGCTGAAAATAGCGCCATCAATACAAAGAGCAAACTTTGAAAAAGTTTGAAAAGTACTGAGCTGTTTTGCCTTGGCCTATAACATATCTAAGAAATTAATCTTCCATTTCACTGAATATCAATATGGATTTTTATTTCTAAACGGAAAATAGTGTGATTGCACCTTTTCATTGCATCATGAAGTCACAATGACAGGAATAATATATTTGTGTCTGTGCACCATAATTAAAAAGTATGCCTGAATGCCCTTATTCTTTCATGGGCACTGAGCACAAACTGAACTTGGTTGATCTTGGTTGGATAACCTACATGAATTTATCAGCAAGAGCTGTGTCCTTCATGAACATCTGAAATGAAGAATAAGAACATTGCATCTTTGCAAAACCTGAAACAGTCCAGCCCACAAATGAAGGTCAGTACTTCTCCTTAAAATGTGTATATTTAAGGTCAGTTCAGGTTTTGTGTAGTGGGATAATCACTGACCACTAACCATCTATGAGCACTGACAAAAAAACAAAACAAAAAATGCAGCTCTTGTAGGACGTTCCCCGTGTGCAATGGCCAAGACCTAAAAAAAAACGTTATCCAAGGAAGCAAAGCCGACAAGGTCATGGGTGGGCAGATTGGCCGTTGCTGTGTGATCCAATAGTAGAGCAAAGGGCATATGAACATCAGAACTGGACCATGGAGCAACAGAAGAAACTGGCCTGGTCTGAAGAATCACGTATATCTTTTCGAGCATGTGGATGATTGGGTGAGTGTGTGAGCTGTGCATCGGAGGGAAGACAGGACAACCAGCAGTGTGAGACAATTAAATGCTTTTCTTCTGCCCTTCGTGGACACTCCCTCATGTTCACCCTGATGTAAAGTAAAGTGAAGTGATTGTCACATGTGATGCACAGCAGCACAGCACACGATGCACACAGTGAAATTTGTCCTCTGCATTTAACCCATCACCCTGAGTGAGCAGTGGGCAGCCCTGACAGGCGCCTGGGGAGCAGTGTGTGGGGACGGTGCTTTGCTCAGTGGCCCCCAGTGGCACCTTGGCGGATCGGGATTCGAACCGGCAACCTTCTGATTACAGGGCCGCTTCCTTAACCGCTAGGCCACTGCTGCCACCACTGATGGCACTGCACTGCAAAAAAAAAAAAAACGGTTCAAGAATGGTTCGAGGAACAGGCCAAAAGTTTGGACACACCTTCTCATTCCAAGGTTATTATAGTTAACGAAAACGAACGATAAAACTAAAACTAGAATTGAAAAAGCATTTTCGTTAACTGAAATAAAGAGTTAAAAAAAAAAAAAAACGAAAACTAACTGAAACTGGTTGGTTTGGGGTGATCTGGACCGCAGAGTGAAGGCAAAGGGTCCAACACGTCTGGGAACTCCTTCAAGACTGTTGGAAAACCATTTCAGGTGACGACCTCTTGAAGCTCATCGAGAGAATGCCAAGAGTGAGCAAAGCAGTAATCAGAGCAAAGGGCGGATCTTTTGTAGAAACTAGAATATAAAACATGTTTTCACTTATTTCACCTTTTTTTGTTAAGTACATAACTCCACATGTGTTCATTCATAGTTTTGATGCCTTCAGTGAGAATCTACCAATGTAACAGGTCATGAAAATAAAGAAAACACATTGAATGAGAAGGTGTGTCCAAACTTTTGGCCTGTACTGTATGAGTTTGAGGTAGGACTCATTCTCCAGATCTCTATTTGACCATCTGTGCGAGGTACAAAAATTGCCACTACACGCCTTCATCTGTCTACTGTAGTCCATGTCTCTGTTTAGGCGGCTAAATGGAGGCCTACTCAGGTCATAATCTTATGGCTGATTGACGTAATCTTGTATTTTAGCTGGAAGCACTTGGAACCGGGCCTTTCAGAGCTACCTATTTGTTTCACCCTTTGGCATCCAATGTAGCAATCTCTATATGCCAGAGAAACAAAGATTTATTTTGTTCATTTAATTCACTGTCAACATTAACCTGCTCATTTATTGTTCCAGTCGATGATATATCGTTGAAGACAGAAGATGGGTGCTGCCAAGTCTTGCTCACGGTGCTCTTATAATAGATGAATGAAGCCATCGTCCAGGGTTTAACACACCAACACAGATTCGTGGCCTCGGGGAAAAGAACATCAACCCAGGCTGCAGTAAAAGATTGGCTGGAGAAAACCGGGCATTCGAATTCAGGAGGTATGGTTTAAAATTTGACGTGCAATGAGAAATTAGATTTTTTGAGAAATGTTTGCATTAATTGGCTGCTTGTTGTGATATAAAACATTATTTAGCGGCAGCTGGTTACACCTCTAGTTACTTTACTTTTTGCAAATGTCAGCGTAAGCGGTGGTCTCAAAATGATGTAAAAGCATGCACATGTGAATTTCTCCTAACCCATGACATTTTCATTTTAACACTGACATTATTAAAAAAGCCACAAAAAAAAAAAAAAAAAACAATTTTATTAAAAATGCAATAGATGTCCATATATTAAAATATTCTTTTATCCTAGCCTAACTGTAAAAGACATCATAATAGACATCAAGGTCCATGGCTTAAACAGATACTTAAACAAGGCATGCTTACATACAACACAGTACTTACAGTACATTGTTGCATTCTGACTGGCTTAGAGACGGTCTAGACGTGCATTAAGCACTGATCAAATAAAACAAAATACTTGACCGCTGACCGCATTGCATTGCTTGGCAACAATGCTAGATGGAATCGTATTTTTTTTATTTCTGGCATGAAGTTCTGTTATTCTGCAGAACAACAGTGTTTGATATTGACACCTGTCAAACATCAAACAGGCCTGAGCAGTACAGCCCCTCTCTCTTGTGTGTCGTTGCATTGATTTTTAGCATTGTTTCATCCCTTAAAGTTCCGGCCTCCCATTCCGCATTCCATGCAGTTGCTGCATTAATAACATGCAGTTACTGAATAATAAAGGTGAGTCTATGGTGCAGATCCCAGGAGCGTTAAAAAGCCTTCAGTAGACTATGCATGATGAAAATATGATGAAAGCCCAGTCTGGGAGTTTAGGAGAGCGTACCTTGTCTCACAATGCTGCATTCGATATAATTAAGTTACAAGAGCAGCTCTTCACATAAATGTGTCACAGAGTTTTATAAGAATCCTGGATTGTTACCACAGGAAAATATTTTGGGGAAAAAATGGTGAACATTAGGGGAGCGGTGGCCAGCAAAGTGGCCTTTTGACTCCATTGTTGTGATTCTGAATTCCGCCTTGGACCTTGTGTCTGTGGAGTGTTGACGTGAGTTTCCTCCGGGTTCTCTGGTTTCCTCCCATCGACCAAAAGCATGTATTCAAGGTGACTTGGCAACTCAGTGTGTGTGTGTGTGTGTGTGTGTGTATGCGTGCGCCCTACAATGGGCCCAGTGTCCTGGAAAGGGCTACCGGCTGCTGTGGACCTCAGTAATGGGACTATGGACCTGTAGACATTAGGTATTTAGGAAAAAACTAACCCCACTTTGAATTTCACCAGACCCCAATGCTCATAAAGCTCCAAAATACTGGATAATGGCTCGGCCAACCACTGTAGAGGCATGTTGAACTTTCTGAAATGTGTCCAAGTCTTCAGCTAAGCCCCCCAAGCCTGTCTCTCAATGCAGAACCACGTATGCAGTGTCAACTTTAATCTTTGCCCACCTGCCATGAAATGGGCTTATTAAGAGTTTAGCAGATATCCCTCACAACTGCACCCAAGGCTGCAGTGGAATTGCTCACCCGCAAATCGCCAAATTTGAAACCAGGTGGTAGAAGTATTTGTTTCGCTTGCCAGAAGCCTTTAAAAAAAAAAAAAGCGGGGCGCACCAGCCTTCACATCAGAGGTCAATAACCAGGATTAGCTCCAACTGAGTTATCAACACAAGCCATCATATCTTTTTGGAGCCAGTTTCTTGGCTAATTTGTGACAAACCTCCAGATGAACTTCTTGGAAAAATTCTCAGTTCTTGATTCCATAAATAATATAATACAAGCTTATTTTCAACTAAGCGATACGAAAACCAGCTCAGCATTCTGCACAAATTTCTGATTTTATCATAAGAACATTTTGTTTAAATAAAAGTGAAACCGCTGAAGCACATCCTGTACATTTGGTCTTAAAATATTATAGACCTAAAAATACCTGTTATGCAACTGTTGAATTTAACTGGTGAGTAAATGATTTGATCTTCCTTAATATGCACATATAATTTGGAATTCATTTCAACTGGCTAAAGGGAACTCCGCCCATCCCTCAAAACAGCAGCAACAGCTTGTACAGGTATACGGCAAACACAAGATCAATACTTAACCTGACCCTTGCAAGTGATCAGTTCCAGATAAACAGGGCTCAGACCAGACCTCAACCGACACGAGCCATGATACTTTCAGACCAGATATCAGAGCACTTGTTTCATTCTGCCCGGCAGGGCTTATCCCTTTTGCGGAGTTATTACTCTAACTGAACTCTGGGTTTTCTTTACACAGTGCAGGATTAAATTTATCATGAGGTGATATAACCATGACAATGAGGTTTAGTGAGCCCAGACTTAAAAAAAAAATAGCCCTAGGCCTGGTTTCAATGAATATACTAAACAGACTCCACACAGGATTTACAGTGTAGATCGGGGATTGTGTTTACATGCCCTCCCCATTCTGGTGCGGGTTTCCTCTGGGTTCTCCGGTTTCCTCTCGCTGACCGAAGGCATAAACACATGGTGAATAGATGACTCTGAATGGGGTGGGTATGGGGTGGTTGTAGCCTAGTGGATAACACAACCAGAAGACCCAGGTTCAAATCCCACTTACTACCATTGTGTCCCTGAGCAGGAGGGGACTGTCCCTGTAACTACTGACTATAAGTCGCTCTGGATAAGGGCGTCTGATAAATGCTGTAATTGTAAATGTCATTTGTTATTGTTCGTTTTTGTGTTTGGCTTTTTGTACAAGTCTAGCCATTGTGCCATTTTGTTATTAAACCCCCTTTTTACCCGCCATGCCATACCATCATGACAAGTTATTATGAACAGCAGCAGGTCTACCTTATTGAATATTAACCCATTATATGTGAGGACAACTTCCCATTCATGGATTAAGCTGAGCCGTAGACTAAAAGAGGAGAAACCCTCTCTAGTTCTCTTTTGGTTTAGGACTAGGCTTCATCCACAAGACGCGTTTAAGCATTCAGTTGTGTGAGTAGACCCGCCCGCTTCATTCAGTTTTCAGTGAGAAACTTCAAAACAGCACCAAACTTGCTGCAGTAGCCCCAAAATTGCTTTTGGAGAATTCATCAGCAAAATACACTAAACTATAAAAGAATGTTGCTCGGTTCCTGTGTGGGTCAGATAAATCATTATTGCAATGTACAATGTATTTGGGGAGGAAATCCAAACCGACAGGATGTAATTTGGGGACCAGGGGTTTAGAAACATTTCTGTCTCTTATTATTGGTATTTGTTGTGCTGTTCCACCAAAGGGTTTTTTTTTGGAATGAACTTCTGATTCTGGATTCCTGCCATGCCATGTCTTATGTCATTTCTTTTGTTCTTTTGAGACATTTTCTTGTGTCTCAGTAGTAAGGCAGGTGTCTTTACTCTCATTTTATTTCATGAACATGTGATATATTGCTGTGTGACTCCAAGGGCCAATCAATGCCACCTCTTTCTCTGTGACAGAATTAGTTATACGATGCACATTTGGTATTTACATAGTATTTCTTTTATTTTTTATGGTTTCAACTGATCAAAGAACAAAGTAAAAAAAAATGAAAAAAAGAAAAGCCAAAGGAAAATAAAGATCTTTGTATAGAAAAAAGCTTTGTATAGTAAGCTTCTGAATCCATCTTGTTCTGACTAAATGGAATCTGTCAAAAAAAATGATTTAAAAAAATGATTTTAAAATGTTACCTTCCATATATATAGCATTCTGTGTTTCTGGAAATTGGTTTTTGTGTTCAAGATGCACTACACACTAAGGTTTTCCTTGGGAGTGTGTGCAACATACTTTTTTTGAGGACAAAATCACTGAATGATTTAGTTTTCAATTACATTATTATACTATTCTTTTGTAAATACATTAAAACAAAAAAATATTAATATGCATCACTTTTTACTCACCATGTTAATCCTATTTTGTGATAGTTGCCATGAATGCTGTCTCCAGAATTTACTCTTCTGCTATTTTCTCCTCGTTGTGTACTCACTGTAATCTCCTCCTCATCCTTTGGATTAAACAAATTTATTGTGCAGGTTTTTGCATTTTAGGCAGATTAGTTTCCTAGAGTCGACCTGATCCATTTCCGAGAATTTCAGGTCATTTGGGCATATTCGTCATTATGGCAGGAGGAAACGCGACGTGGGAATGGACCAGTCACTGCTGTTTCAGCATCTGAAGCAGGTGTCACCAACCCTGCATCGCTTAGATCTTACCACGTTCCACCACACCGGATTCAACTTCGGAACTGGGTGTAACGAGTAGAGGGGTTGAATCTGGTCTACTCTATTGAAGGTGCAGGATGAATGCCATCCAGGTCCAGGGTTCTGGAGGAATTAAGGTCAGGACATGGACTTGGTCATTCCAAAATCTTTACTTTATTACACAAACCGTGTGCTTAGGATTGTTGGATCTGCTGACAATAATGGTTTAGATAATTGTTTTCCAGTCTGTCCTGATTCAAGTGGTATATAACGGGCCAAAACCACAGAATAAAACAGAAAGGAATGAGACATATCTGTCCACAAAATAAGAAAAAAATTGCCTTCAAGCTTGACAGCATGATATTTAGCAAACTGTAGACAGACAGAAATGTCCTTTTTTGAGAACAGCAACCACACTGCTGTGGGACTTCTAGCCACCGGCTTTTGGAATATTCTTTGCTCATCAACCACCTCTTGTTTTTTTTTTATCTTGCACTGTGGACTGGAATTGAAGTACATTAGAGATGGTTTTGTAACTTTCTTCCAGCACAAGGTCTTCAGACATAT
The DNA here is from genome assembly GCF_900700375.1 of Denticeps clupeoides. NCBI lineage: Eukaryota > Metazoa > Chordata > Actinopteri > Clupeiformes > Denticipitidae > Denticeps > Denticeps clupeoides. Next base: position 13,219,882 of record NC_041720.1, on the reverse strand, counting down.
CTTTTTCCAAAAACAGGGGGATATATAATAATATTAGACACATTTCCAAATTTCTGGTAATATTTTAGGTTATATTTCTGATGAAATCTGTAAAATTCTAGAGGAATTCTAGCACCATTGTGGCTTTGCTGAATGTCTGAGGACGAACCTTAAGCCTTTTCACCTCCGACATCATTTTCACACCATAAAGCAAATATTGGCGTTACATAGGTTATGTTTGGACGAATCCTATTTAAGACTTCACATAAGTGTATGGGCAGGGTGGGACCGAGTGAAAACCAGCCATATCCGTTGACCACTTTCACTCGTGCATGGTTGTTTCCTCGGACTCTGAACTTCATCTGGGGCTCCTGAGATAGGATGGGGTGTGACGGAGCCTGATCCTCCTCGGCTCACACGCGGACCCCGTGAAGCTGACATGAAAAGTCTGACAAAGAGATGTCTGGCGTCCCACTATGCTCCACCCGCTGTGCTGCTCACCCCGCTCCCCAAAACTCCATCTACCGCCGTTTAGAGGAGCAAGTCTACATAGCGCTCTCCCAGCCCAGTAGGGGAAAGGGTTTGAGTACAGGGTGGTTTTTTATTTTTTAAGATATATAAAAAAAGATGCCATCTCCCAAATGGTTCAGCCACGTTTCACAGTTTAGGTAAAAAGTAAACAATGAAAAGGCAGAGCTCAATCCGTCTCCAGACTCCGTTCAGGAAGCCGCAGGGGTCGGGGACTGAAGCCGTGACCACAGGTGCGGCTTCGACAGGGATCTCACCGCTGGGGAGGGACGGCTTCAACCGTATCTGCGAGCGCACAGCCGCCCAGGGAAAAAAGGAAGAGGCGAGCGATACAATATCTCGGCATGACAGCGGGAGATATTTCCAAAAGAACAGACACGTCTCAGACAACAGACACACTATCGGTGGGGAGAGTCACTAGAGCGCTCACACTCGCTTTCTCCCACTCCCCCTGCTCCTTGTTGTAGCTCACAAATGGAGCGGGACTCAGATTGCAGATAGGAGACTGAAAATAGCAGTCCCTGACAGTGTTCTGTGTGAATACATTTCAAATATGGGGGGCAATTATGGATGCTCCCCTGGGGGGGGGGATTCATAGGTGTGTTGAAACTATTTGCTAGAATGTGTTTCAGTTTCACGGGGAATGGAACAACATGAAGGCGAGAGTAATAGCTTTATGTGTTTAAAGATAGCGTGCCATTTAAAAAAAAAAAATCTTATAATGCATCAAAGGTTGGTATGAAGTTGGTGCAAGAATTTTAATCATGGGCTCGGGAGTTCTTCATGCTTATTTCTGAGATGTCTAGTTTGGGGCAATTTTACACTTGAATGTGTTTTCAGGAACAGCTACGGCATGTAAGCCTTTACACTACAAAAGATTAGGGTCACAAATTAATTTCTTTGCTCTTCAAAAAAAAAAGGAAATAGACAAGGAATCACACTTTAATCTGCAGTCAGTTTTATTGCCGCACATTTTCAGCTGCACCAAGATCTTTGCAAGAGGGTTTTCTAATAATGAATATTTACAGTGACAGTCCGTCTTTAGCAAGCACAGGCTTCCACTGGACCTCAAGACTATTTGTTACTGATAATGTTCCTTTCTGTCATGTCGGCGAGCGGACAGGGGAAGGAAGCGCTGAGGCGGGACATAATGAAAACAATGATTTATGAATAATAAAGGAAAACCGGCACAATGGCCGAAAACAGGGGAAATAAAGGTAATCAACAGAAATGAACCCGCAGGTGTGCAGCGATGGCCAGAACTGAAACAAGGTTACAAACAACACATTGCACGGTCCACAAAAGAATGTCACAGCACCGATGGGCGGTCCACAAAAGAATGTCACAGCACCGATGGGCGGAACCACAAAGACTTTTAAAAGCTGTCCGGATTGGGCACAGGTGATGTCTCCAGCTGCAGCCAATCCTGACAGAGCCCCACCTCCAAGGGCTACATCCTCGGGGACCCAGCAGTACCATCAGCAGGCGGCGGCAACTGCCCTGCTGTGTCCTCCCCTTGGAGGACCTGGACCCTCTGGCTGGCTCCCAGATGCCGTCCCGCATGGCGGTCTCGGTCCCTCCAACCTGCATGCAACAAACAGGGCCAAACCTTCTGTCTCCACACGTCCCCTTTCAGGAAGCCCCAAAAACCCATTCCGTCTGTCTCTCCCTGCTGCCAAAGGCCCTGACCGCCCACCAATTCACGTCATCCTCGCTCTCGTTGTCGCCCGTGTCCTCCCACCGGCAGTCCCGTGGGTCGTCCACCCTGATTAGGGTGGACATTCTGGAGCCAGGGCGCGATCAGCTCCCGCAGTACCCTGGCCATTCCGGCTGGAGGCGACCCATCTCCCCACCGGAGGAATGCTGCTTCCGTTGCCGCTTCCGTGTTTCACGGCTCACACGAGGATCAGCGTAACACCCCGATTCACCAGGAAGAAACCGCTCAACCAGTATGTCGGGGTCGTATCATGGTCCCGGCGCGTCTCGCCGCGGATCTCTCTGACCCCACGGGCGACCATCCAGCACTCCCCGCTGGCGCCCGCACTCACCACGACTGGCTGAGCTCTTCTCCATGGTCTTCTTCCTCTGCTTTTTCTCTCTGTGCTTCTGGATTGGGCTGCGGCATCCCGTCACATGTGCGAGCTGACGGGGGAAGTAAGCGCAGAGGCAGGACATAATATAAACAAGGATTTATTAAGGACAGAAAAAGAAACAGGCACGATGGCCAAAAACAGGGGAAATAAAGGAGAGAACACAAACTAGTCCGCAGGCATGTGGCGATTGCCAGAACTTAAAACAATCCAAAACAGCTGCAAGGTCCACAAAGAAAGTCAGTTCACTAAAATGTCGCAGCCCCTGATGGGCGGAACCACAGTGCCTTTTAACCACTTTCTACATGCATGCAGATATTCCATCATTAAAAGACATTTCCAGCAAGCAGTCATTATTTTTAATGTTTTTTTCTGACATTTCCAAATGGGCAGTGGTGGCCTAGCGGTTAAGGAAGTGGCCCCGTAATCAGAAGGTTGCCGGTTCGAATCCCGATCCACCAAGGTGCCACTGAGGTGCCACTGAGCAAAGCACCGTCCCCACACACTGCTCCCCGGGCGCCTGTCATGGCTGCCCACTACTCAGGGTGATGGGTCAAATGCAGAGGACAAATTTCACTGTGTGCACTGTGTTCTGTGCTGCTGTGTATCATGCGACAATCACTTCACTTCAGATAAAAAGTCTTTGGGTGCATCTACAACACTGGATCCAGCATTTACCAGTCAGGTATTAGATAGCAACAATCTCAATTAATTATTGATCTGGTTGCACTGGTCCTGATCTTAGCTGCATTTTCTGGACTTGATGGTCAATATATTGGGTCCTGCCCCATCCAAAAGGGGCAAAATGTGGAGACAGATTTAAGATGGATTAAACTTTCATATTATTTCATCCAAACAAATGATCAAAATTGCCTTCGCTCATGATCTGTCATGCTTGACGTAAGGGAAGGTACAGCCCAAATGTGGCCCACCCTTTCCTCATTCTTTCCATCTGAGGAAAAATAAATCTCACTGAAAAGGAAAATTTGCCTTTATCAGTCTAATTTTACAAATGTCCAGCTTTACATCACTTTTTGTATAATGCCTCTTTTTATTCTAAAATCCCAGCTCACCATCCCCCAGAAACGCTCAGATCTTACTTAATTCCTATAGTTAGCAGGACAGTAAAGAGAACTTGCTCGACTTGAGAGAGCACGAATGAGAAAGAGAACTCCGTTGAAGAGCTGACCCCTGCCCTGCTACTAATGCTGTATTCAGTCAGACAAGCCTCCGGCGCATTCTTAATTATTTCTTTCTGATGGGCTAATCCATCAACTGAGACAGACTTGGAAGGAGAGGGAGCGAGGAAACTCTGAGAAAGGCCAACACCAGACAGACACGGAGTCCGGAAGATTCCATGCCATTTTGGAGGGAAAATTACCCATGAATGGACAGAGGATGGACCAAGGCCAGAAAGTATTTCCCTCACTCAAAAGCCTCCTTAAACCTTCGTCTTGGTGAATACTTTGCTCTGGCTGAGAGTTGTGAGTGTGTTGAAACCGTATTAATCACAGGTACTTCAGTTTTAATCATCGTTTAGAATTAATGCCATAGCCCCAAGGAAGCGATGCGATGGAGAAACCCTGCTGGGGAAAAAAGTTTACTTGTACTTGTTGGTGCAGCTTGTGTCTTCCTTTTATCCAACTAGATTTTGGCTTCATGTCTGAATTTAGCATTTGGAAAACTTAATAAACCATTAGGAATTCATTAATTCTAAGCTCAGGGATAGTAATAATAAAAAAAAACCACACACAACAAGACAGCACTGTGAATTAAGCTGTTTGCAAGTAGCAAAGCTGAGGTTGCCAGTAGCATATATTAATGTTAGTTTGCTACATTTACCTCCATCTGTGGGTTTTTAAGTACCTCAAGGTGTTGACTGAATGACTTTATTCCCAACCTCCTGTCTACGGATCTGTGTAGAAGGTTTTTTTCACAGTCAGTCTTTGGTGATGAAGGGGTCCAGAATTCCCAAGAGGGCGTGGCAGGTGATCATGACATTGGTGAAGGGGAATGAGGGACTGAGGACATGGGCGTGACAGCTAGGCTCACACTGCACCCTGTATGATTTATGATCTGGGTGGAGGTTATTAGGGATCATTAAGGATCAGCATTATTTAACCATACATATTCTTCTCTATAACCGAAAGGGGTGGACTTTTATGCAGGAAACATACAAAAATGGAGTTACTGTTCATACAATCGAAATCCTGTCCGTTATTTTAAGCTTAAGTGGGTTTAGACCTAAAAATAGATTTTACATAATAAATACATAACAAAAACCAATGCAAGTATCATACTAGGCTAAATTTGACCATGAAAAGATTATGTCATATTCAGTTCAATACTATTAAAAATGCCCGCCACAAAAAAAAACATATTGGCTGATATCTACAAAGACTGAGACTTTATGTTTAAACGACACCACTTTTTCAGACATATTTTGAGGAGACATATTGAATTCTCCAGACTGTAACTGGGTTATATTACTTGGCAGAAGACAACTGATAAGCAAAATAATTCTTTGGAAAGTGATGACCTTTTAAGAAATGCACTGTTAACACAACACAAGCAATTTGCCACTCGAGTTCATGGAATTTGGCCACATTTCCAATGCACAACCAGTTGTAAAAAAAACGTAGGGTAGAGTGTCTCACTTCGACCAAACAACAAGCCATATATGGCAGTCCTTGTATCTTTTACTCATTGTTTACAGAGAAATAACCCCTGAAATATGATTAGAGATAGAGCTGGCGACAGTGTGCGAAAGAGACAGAAGGAGACCTTAGTCGCAACAACTGCATTATATTCAACCTGAGGCGATTAGCTGCCGGTCCCTGATAAGGAAGAATGGTGTTCATCTGTATTCATAGCATACCTTTACACTGCAGAAGTCCTTTATCACTCCACAGCCATGGCCTTCTTCTCAGGCTAAGGTTAAACTTTTTGTTCCAAGCTGCTCTCTCTGATGAATATTATTGCCCTTCTATTTTTCTTTTTCTCACAATCTCGTTTTTTTTTTTATTCTTTTTTTAGTATGTACAATGCGACACCAGCGAGTGTTTGTTTTGTATTAACTGTAGGTCACTGAGTATAAAAATTTCTGCAGCCTCCCGGAGTTTCTGCGTCCTTTCGCACTTTCGACAGGTGCCAGGTGAGAGTTATGAGCTTCCGGATCATCCGGAGTCAGCTCTCAGCACATAACAGATCCATCACCATTTAACGTGTAACGTTCTTTTCCCAATTAAGATCTATCAAATAGGCTGGCAGCATCCTAACAAAAAAAAGCATCCCTTGAGCAGAATACTGATGCATTTTATGCAAACGAACCAGCCGAATGCATTGTGCTTTGCCAGTCATGTGAAGATGGTTGCATTGCGGAGCTGAGCAGTCAGGTGATTATTGCCATCTGCCAATTCTTCTGAACACGATCTTGACTCTCGCAAAATATGTCATTTAAACTTTAATATTTGTTCAGTTTGTCCCAAAAGCTCCGCATTTCAATTCCACATTCGAAACCTCTCTACACCCACCACATGTCTTGTCAAGAAGGAACTTGAAGCCACTAAGCTGCTGCCTGCAAATGTGTTGTATCTGTTTTGCATTTATGTAGATTTATGTGACAAAACTGTACTGGACCAAACCCACATTTCATGGACAATTATATAATTTGAACTGTAATTTTCTACATCATAATACATAACTGAACTGCAATAATCTCTCTATGCCATAATATCCTGGATTTATTGCACTGAACGTGAACAACCCAGTGCTGACCAGAGGAGGATGAGTTCCCTTTTTAAAGCCTTGGTTCCTCTGAAGGTTTCTTCTTCTATTTGTCGGTTCAGGGAGTTTTTCCTTGCCGCTGTCACATTTGGACTGTGAAAGGCGCCCGAGGAGCAGGACTGCAAATACAAACACTACCAGTCAACAGTCCAACAGTTCAGTCCAACAGTCCTGAAGGTTTATGCTGAACACCTTCTTATCATGTTAATGAGCATCTCATCAAGTGTACTTTAACGATAACAATATTGAACAAAGCAGCCATGAAGGTAAAAAGATGCGACTCTGAAAAAACAGATTAATCAAACATGAAAGTGAAGTGATTGTCATTGTGAAACACTGCAGCACAGCACACGGTGACACAACGAAATGTGTCCTCTGCTTTTAACCATCACCCTTGGTGAGCAGTGGGCAGTCATGACAGGCGCCCGGGGAGCAGTGTGTGGGGACGGGGCTTTGCTCAGTGGCACCTCAGTGGAACCTTCGAACCGGCAACCTTCTGATTATCTCCTGATACAACAAATACTAAATTTGTTTCTAGCACTGGATTCTTCAAAATGGCTCCATCTTAGTCTCAATAAAAGTATTTTTGAAGGAGCTAAGGTATGATGCTCACGAATTAAATAGTAAAGTGTGACTTTTTGTCGTGAAAAAGAACTGTATTAGCTCCAAGTTAGTCTTCTTAAAGAGTCGTTTTCTGAGCAATGGCACCATTGGGAGTTCTGATGGAGTGGACCTAGATGGGCCCTTTCCTTCATTTCAACACAGCAACCGATGTGCAGCGAGTGAGCAACCCTTGATGTATAACTTCATCCACACCAGCGCAGTAGATTAGAAAAAAATGGTGAACTTTGCCCTCACCTCTTCCATCCCCTTCAGCCCTGGACTCATTTGACTCGTCTCCCTAATCGCGATGCCATATCTCCAGCAGCTCAGGAGGAGGAGAGATTGCCCCGTCTCACGGTGTATGGAGGATATGAGATAGCGGAAAGAACGACGCCCAGGAGAGCCAAGGAGTCGCGCGCAGGATGGATGCCTTGTAACCCAGCTCAGCGTTTCAAATGAAAAGGGGGGGGAGGATGCCAGCAACTTTTCCTCTCCTCTGCGGCAAATTTTCAATTTGTTGTCAGCTTAGTTCCTGCAGATTTAGCCTCAGTGAAGCCGCAGATGCCAATTATCACACTGGTTGCCTTCACATTTTCAATTTCATGTTTTTCACGGGGGCGTGAAAAATGACATAACATGTAGATTATAGAAGTTTTAACCTGATCTTGAAAAAATTGTCAATGCACTAGCCAAAGGCACCTCGACTACAATGTGCTGGCAATTGTGCACATTTCAATTTTTTTTATCATCAGCAAATTGGAAATTGTTTTCGTTCCCTGTCATCTGCGCAACCCAATTATATTGATATTCAAAGCAGGTGGAAAATTGGGTTCGGAGACCTTGTGGCCACATAATAACAAAACAGATTCTATCCCCATCTAAATTGTTGCATGTCTACGCTGCAAGTTTCCTCCAGCCTGAAAGAGTCAGCAACATGTTTGATTTAAATCTAAAAGCACAACTTTTATTTCAGTGACCTTGGTGGAGGACGGCGGGACATACTTCAACAAGTATTCAAGTATCCGCACTTCAGAAAGGGCTAAATGAGGCAGAAGCTGCCAAGAGATGAGGAGGAGGAGGAGGAGGACATACAGGCGAGAGGAAAGCGGGAAGAAATGCCAGCGCGGGGACAGCATGCAAACTCCGCACATACCAGGACCGAGCCGGAGGTGTGAGGCCACGTCGCTTAACTAAACTGTTGCTGCATAAATCAATAAAATCAGGCCAGTCCTCTTTAGCATAAATGGTGTTTAGCCACCTTGGTTATGGGTAAAAATCCTTGGTGCACCTGCAGGCTGCTATGAATGGGCCCAGCAAACAAATGCGGCACCCGCAATTACCACAATTAAACGTACAAAACAGAAGCTGGCAGCAGCCATTTTCCTTTGTTCCAGATGGATGGATTCTGGTGCTTCTTCTGTCCTTCCAGATGGAACAGTTAGCAGGCAGAAAAACAAGATGAGACCTCGAGTCAACCGACTCCACCAAAAGCTGGTCCACAGAGGAACATGGAATTATGCCCCAGCAAAGCTGATTGAGATCCAAGTCGGTGAGTTCTTGCCAGTCTCGTTAGAGAACAGCCTTCTCTTAGAAATGGTAAAGTGAAGATCAGGGCAGCTTGTGAACATGAAGAACCGAGAGCAGCATGTATTCCAGTGCTCTCTGCTCTCTGTGCGCCAGATTTGGATTATGTATGACTTTCACCTACACCACATTATCCACAAGGGTCACCACCTTAGGGTGCAGTGGTGGCCTAGCGGTTGAGGAAGCGGCCCCGTAATCAGAATCCCGATCCACCCAGGTGCCACTGAGGTGCCACTGAGGTGCCACTGAGCAAAGCACCGTCCCCACACACCGCTCCCCGGGCGTCTGTCATGGCTGCCCACTGCTCTCTCAGGGGATGGATTAAATGCAGAGACCACATTTCACTGTGTGCACTGGGTGCTGTGCTGTGACACATGTGACAAATAATCACTTTCACACTGCTCCCTGGCACCTGTCATGGCCGCTCACTGCTCAACAATGGTGATGGTCAAAAGCAGAGGACACATTTTGTTGTGTCACCATGTGCTGTGCTGCAATGTTTCACAATGACAATCACTTCACTTTCAATTTCATTTTCACCTCGTCTGTGGCCTCAGGAAGGAGAGCAGCATCAGTGTCCAGTGTACATGGCCTACTTACAGGCCTACTTACAAGACATTCGAACAGCAGAATTTATAAGGCAAGAACCCCCTTGATCCTGATTAGAAGTAGAAATATGAACTGGTCATCATGACCTGATGGACCATGACACCAAAAGTCAAGATGCTGAGCAGGAATGCAGTGTTAAAGCTTGGACAAGACTTCTCATAGGCTTGGCAAGGCCCTCATGCCTTTTAATAGTCCTCGTCCCTGGCAGTTAGCGAGCCTGCCAAGAAAACCTGTCTACGAGTCCCTCGGCAACCACTTGGCTAATTCTCCAGACAAGGCCATATGTGTCTGAGTAAGAGAGCGATGAGGACGTATTTGAGATACGTAGGCTGGATTTATATCCGGAGGGGTCAGGAAGGCAGAAAGGTAACAAAGTGCAAAAAAGGTCATAAAATCCCTCCTCCGTATGGTTGGCCTTGATTAGGGATTCACAAATCCAGTCTATAGGTACAGTATGTCTATTAAAGTTTCAGCTCCCAGAAACTAGTGTTGTGTGCAAGAGAAAGACAGGTCACCCTCGCTTACGCTCCTGGAATAGCAGACCACACACAATAGGCAGTTTTTTATTATTATTATTTTTTAGTAAAGAGGATGTGGATATGAAAAAAGTGGTGGAGCTTTTGTCTGCAACTCTTGGTACTTGTGATCTCTTTGTAAACTCTTATTTCAACACAATGTACAGCCAACATATGCAATTCAGTAGCTACATAATATAAAGTCACAACGTGGGGTTTTCAAGGAAGGATGATTTTAAAAGATTGCAATTCATCAAATCCCGAGGGACGCGCTGTTCCATCTTCTAGAATCTTTCAACTGCTACCAAGGCACATGTCCTTGCTTTGGGGAAATTTGCAAGGATGCATTTGTGCATCTTCAGCACTCGCAAAACACCCAGACAAGGGTAGGACCTTAAATGACGCAAACTGGCACACAGTCTAAAGTTGCCAGATCTTCCTAACATAAGCAAGTTTGCACTTGTTTTTACTGTTAAAAAAGTTCTTCATTACTTGATTAGCTGGATAAAATATCACGTGGAATTTCATGTAAACACCTGCATTTGGGTTTCATGTTCGCCAGTGTCTCTCGTGAGATCAGATGATTCTTACTACACTGTTCTAGTCTTGCCACGTTTCTGAAGGTCCCGACTTGGAATGACCCGTCGGAAGGATCCTAGTGTCAGGACTCTGTGAACTTTAACCTGCATCCAGTTTTGAAGCTTTACATCCCTTTGTGCAAGTAAAGTTTGTACTTTTTCCACATGATGTGTATTTTTTTTTATTTAATTTGAAGAATAAAGTTCAGTTCCAGTTCAGTTCCTCATTCCCTGAAAACATGACAGAGGTTGTTAAATAAATAATATTAAAAAGAGGTTCTGAGTTGTTGTTGCGAACGGTATCTATAGATCGGATCCCAGTGAACCAAACAAGGGATTTCATTGATGGATATTTGAAGCTCTAAATAAGAGTGTCTGCCAAATGTTGCAAATGTAAATAATAATTTTTGCCTGGTGCAAATACGACTTCTGTCGTGTCATGCTTTTCATTCTGAGTTTTGATGTGTTGTGATTTGCTCCTCCTCCTTTTTATTCTGCCACTTTGAGTCAAGGTCAACCCTAAAATTCTAAAACTATGTGCAGGTTTGCTGCCAACCTGCAATGAATGTAGACCAAACCAGAAGAAATATGTTTATAGTTATGCGAAATAATGGTTAATAATGTTGTTCTTTTTGGAATTCAACCCTTCAGCCCCAAGCAGGCATTTTCGTTTTAAATGTTCTAAATGTTTGTTCTAACACTTACACATGCACATGCGTACACATTGCACAAACAATACAAGAATGTATAAATACATTATAATTTTTCTTCGTCTAGCACCTAACAATCTCTGAGCATGTTCCTTGCTGACAAGTTGAGTCTTATCAGGGCTCTTAGTTTGTAAACTCAATATTCTATAGAAATTGAACGAGAATTGCTGGTTGGATAAAAGCGTCTGCTAAATAAAGTAAAGTAAAGTAAAGTAAAGTAAAGTAAATGTAGAAACAATTCTGTTTTTTTCATTGATCATAGGTCATATGTTGAGAGACTCTCTCAATTATCTTTTCCATCAATCATCTTTTTAAGTGGGACAACTTGCACAATCAGTGGCTGCCAAATCCTTTTTTTCCCCCACTGTATAAATTAACCTTGGCTCAACTAACACGTCCTAAATTACAGTACACTTACGAATGGGTAGCAGAGAAATTGTGGTTTTCGGGCTCATGTAGGCATGGGGCTTAATGCAGATGTGCCACATGCAAAATTGTCAGTAGAATGAAATCAGAAAGAAATTCTCCACTTCAGGGAGTCAAGAAGTCAACAAAGTTGCCACTTTTAGCATAGTGGCAAGCAAAATTAGAATAGCTCTAATCGTTAAGTAAAACGCATCAACATGCAAATGCTGTCTCTGTGTGTCCTCCCACAAGAAGGCGCTGCAAAATATGCTAATCGTGGCTTTTTATCGGACTGTAAATATTCCATCCTCGCTCAGCACGGTGGCCTTGGGTTCCATCTGCTGGGATGCTGCCGGCGAGAAGTTTGACAGTTTGGCCCTCAAGTCAGCAGGACAGGCCTGGACCTTCACAGGAAATGATTAATTCAAGGAAGCCAGCACTGCGGGACACTGGGCCTTTTCCCTCTCATCGTTTACCTTTGTCCACCAACTTCATTTGCCCGCTCCCCGTTTACTGATTAATTCATGGCGCTTATAAAAATTTCACACTTTGCCAATTGTCCTTCAACACCCGCAACTCACGCACCAGGTTCTGCTGAATGAGAATGGGAAAGAGTTCATAGATACTGAAAAGGAACCTCAGATCATCTTTTTGCATTGACAGTAAACCTCTAAGACGGTTTTAACTGTCAATTTGGGATAACATTTACATTTACAGCATTTATCAGACGCCCTTATCCAGAGCGACTTACAATCAGTAGTTACAGGGACAGTCCCCCCCGGAGCAACTTAGGGTTAAGTGTCTTGCTCAGGGACACAATGGTAATTAGTAAGGGTTTGAACCTGGTTCTTCTGGTTCACAGGCGAGTGTGTTACCCACTAGGCCACTACCACCCTAGTAGCCTATGGGTCAGTATAAACTACAACAACAAAAAGTGTTCGCAAACTGACCCAAGGTAGCAGAATTACTTTCACCAACGATTGCACATGGAAAAAACAGGCCTTTCATCACCAAAATACGGCCCTGCGTCTTTCAGAATTTTTGTGCAACACACAGAAACACACAATCGTCTCAGATTACGCTGCAGAAAGCTTTCATGAACTGCCCCCATGGAACAGATTCTTGCTTTGCACCCCCTGGTTGCATTGAGGTCATCTATCAGTTATTTGGAGTGAATAATTAAAGCTCTGTAAATGTGTTAGAGGCAAGGACAGCCCATCTGTACAGTGTTGACCACAGCAGCCTGGGATTTAATGACTATAAATGACCATAACTGCATCTATGACACTTCCATTATTAAACTGATAAGGAGGAGAACACCGTAATTGGATACCTTATACTTTGAAGAACGGCTTAATTGTGCGGCATAATTTTTTTCTTCTTCTCTTCCGGCTCCCTTGTTACACATCTTTTGTAATTTAAAGTTTCATGTGTGCAGGGGACGTGAATTTATCAGACAATGATAGATTATTTAAGTATAGCAACACAGTTTTCCACTCTCAGATACAAGGAGACCTTGATGTTGCTCCCTAAAGGAACTTATTTAGGTTTCATATATCTACAGAGGCTTAAAATGTTCACACACCCTAATTGAAATGTCAGATTTTTCATGCTATGCATTTAATATGCATAAAGGATGATATTCTAAAGCACACTGATGTAATGTTTATTTATTTATTTTATTATTTATGAGACAAATTCAAGCATGACCAACAAAACACACATATACTGACTTTTAAAATTCAGAAGCACTGGAACACTGGAATCATCTCTATCTGTTTGGAGAAGGCCATTTTACAAATGCTGCATTTATTCTTCATAATTCAGACTTCCTTATTGTCATGTTTGCAGAGATTCCCTTCAATACATGAAAATGAAATAATTGCAATAGTAATGCACACCTACACCGACATATATTTGAAAAAACACAGCTAAATGTGAACATTGCAGGAGCAGACGATTGTGACTGAAGCGGAATTAGTAAGTGGAATAATATAGAGTAATATTTGGAATATATGGAATCATATATCATGGAATATATGGAATCAGAATCATTCAGTTTTTTGATAAATGCTGTTGCTTTACATTTGTGGGTTTGACAAAAAAAAACATTTCTAACAAGTGTTTTAATTGGTATTGAAAGATAGAGGTTATCAAAAGCAAAGAGGTTATCACTTATTATAATTTTATTATGTCACGAGTATTTTATTTTAATTTGAGAGAAATTGGATTTCTGTTTTTTTCTGTCATCCAATCTGACTGAATTAAGATTTCACAGAGTATTTTACAGCACGGTTGTCAGTCTCTCATGTACTCTACCGAGAATACTGGCAGAAATGGAAATCACTCCTCCATAACTCGAAATGTGTCACCGATTCACAGTCGCAAACAACTTGTCAGGGAAATCTTCTGCGCCGCTTTTTTAATTGAATTTCCTCCCTGGAGCCGAACTCCCCCCCCAATCATCTTCTTGCCACAGCCATTGCTCAGGGCCCTTTCCTCACCTCTGGCACGAGGAGGAGAAGAGTTGAACATGGCCTCTCGCACCGGGCGCAAGCCCTCAACAAACTAATGAGGACTGTCATGCTACAAACAATTTGCATTCATCATGTCTTATCTGCAGGGGCCGCGCCGCTGCGCTGATCTTGAGAGAGGGAAAACACGAGAGACAGAAGGAGATGGAGGGAGAGAGCGAGGGGGAACAGGAAATGGACGGGAGGGCACCCAGGTTCGAGGTCAGAGTAGGTCAACGCCAACCTCAGCGTGGAAAGAAGCGCCATCGCTCATCTGTTTAGTGGATGCCCCGGAACAGGGGGCACATCCCCATTTCCCATAATTTGCTTAGCCATGCTCCGTTTCCACCGGGTAATTTGGACAGAGTGGGGGTGTGCAGCACGGGAGCCAGACGCCATCTACGCTCAAGGGTGCACCTCCAACCCGCCCGCATCCCAGGTCCCAAGTTTGCTGAGACCCCAGGAGATCAAACACACCAGAGTCTGTACATCACCTCCAGCTACACTGTAGCTCATTATCTCGAGCTGAGAAACGAGTCGCTCCCTCGGATATTTACCTGAGCTTCACAAGGATAATAACCGCAAGTCAAAACCACGTCGTCGGAAAACATTAGAAAAATAACCATATCGAAGGGTTGCAGTGTACCCGCGTCCATTTAATGGCAGCGTAACACAGCTTGATCAGGCTTTCAGAGTTTCAGCCTACTGAGGAGTTTTGGGACTCTGCTGCTTCGGTTACAAAGCGGACCTGCAATTCTTCAATGCCCAACCAGATGACTTTCAAAAAAGATTAAAATCTGTATTTAACCATCACTCGTGATGAGCAGTGGGCAGCCATGACAGGCTTCCTTACCCGCTAATACAACCACTGCCCCATTGTTTAATACATTCGAAATGTCTGGTTTTGGCTGCAGTGCATTGACATGTTGCTAAAACAACATGTTTCGTCCAGTTACACCCAAAAGAATAAAACATTGGGAAGACTAATATTGAATTATCACTGGGGTACCGAATAAAAAGTCCTTTAAAGTCCCTTGACCAGTATCCATGATATATACACCCATCAGTTGAGGTTTTATGGTTTATTCTTACAAGAACAGGTAATTAATGGTGATTAATGCTGCTTCACTTTCCTTGTCTCTTGATCCCTTTATTACCCTCCCACTCATCAGGAATATTTCACTGAGAGAAAACATATGCTTAGTGTCCTTATTTGAGCCAAGGAGTTGAAATACAGAAGCGATTGCAGAATATTACAGAAAAGTGCTCAGGTCATAAGTTTAGCATTTTCATGATGTGCCATAACACATCAACTGGTTCAGCTTGTTCAACAGGCATAAAAAATCATAAAAAAAATATTTGTGTAATCTGATGAAACAAAATAGGTATCTCAAAGGAAGAAAAAAATGCAAAAATGACCTGTCAGGAGAATAAAAAAATTGGAAGATTTGGCATAGACAAATGGCAAATGGCATAGACATGCTGAAATTACTTATACATTCAATTAATTACCAGCAATTTTCCTAAAATTTGTACTTTAACAAGTTGCATAAACTTGTCAAAAGTTGATTTTGTGAAATCACGGCCAGTTACTGTTGGCTTTTTATAGCACTCATTTTGCAAAGCATTTAGCTTTTGGGCAAAACAAGATTTTTTTTTATCTTACCACGCAAAACTAAATATCACTATAACATTAATAATATCTCATGTCTCATCTTAATTTCACAATTAACCAGACCAGCTGTGTCTCTTAGAGACTGACGTCCCGTGTAAATTCCCACTTCATCCCCTAGCAAGCATTTCATATTCAGAATTAAATAATGGCACTGCAGCCTATCAGCAGCTTTCTGAATGTCTTCATCTGAACCTTGTTCACAGGCTGAAACCAGAATTGTTTATAGATGTAAAATAAAAAATTGATCTTCCTTTCTTTGCTATATGCTAAATTATACATGACGCCCTTGAACGGTCGAACTAAAGCTTATGTGTGTGTGGTTCTGTGGGTGTGATTGTTTCTTGTGGTTTCTATAATTTACATGCTTTCCTTCTTCTTTCTTTCTTTCTTTCTTTCTTTTTGCCTGAAGGGAAAACACACTTGCAGAATCTCTGTATGCTCAGCAGCGTTTCATCAGCCTGCTTGCCGAAATGAGAGTTAATGAGTACCTTGAACACAATCCTTGTGGAGTAACTGTGTTAGTCCAATAAAATAGTTTTTTCCCCCCACCTACGTTCTGTGATTTCAGCCAGATCAGTGTTTATTCAAATTTGATAAAACTCATATTATTTTATAGAACCTTGGCTCTCAAGCTGAGGTACTGTTCACAGCTGCTGTGTGTTTCAGTGTAGTGGTTATTCTTAATATCCTCACCATGGTGGGAGTTAATAGCATCTGCAGTATTGACACTGTGATGACAGCCATATTCATTTTAGGAATGAAATGGCCTCCTGTGTATACTGGTTAAATTGACCAATGCTACTGTATTTTTTTGCCGTGGTGTTCACCATGACCTTTGACATCACATGCACCAATCTAAGAGCAGATGTCCTGGAGGCTCATCGTTGATCACGACAATATCCTTTAGCCTCTTTTTTTGTCCTCCAGTGAATACCTTCTGTAAGTATGCTTTGTTAATGGAAATAGAGTAATTTTCCACTCAAAGTAGCAATTTCTGGGAATAGTTCGAATAAAAAAAAAAAAAAACATTAAAAATGAACAAACCAATTACCGAGCATGCTCAGGTAATCAAGTTGATGGACTCTCACTGCCCCCCCAGTTGAGCCCATTTTAATGAATACTGACAGACTACTGGGTCCTTCTCAAGAGTGGGCTGGCACCCCACTAAGCGACCCCACCTTATCAAACCGCTTCCAATTCTCCTTCCCTTACCATCTAACATACCTTATGTCATTAGTTATAATGGCTCTCCAATATGTTCTTTATCCTCTTCTTCTGTTCTTTTCTAGTTTCCATCGTCCTCCATGCATCTTGTCCTGTCAACCTGAGCAGCTTTTCATTTCTCATCCTCTCTCTCTCCACAGTAGTTTCTTCTGTATCTTTCCTCTATCTTCCTAGACATTCATTTCTTTTTTTCTTCCTATGCTTTGAGGGTTCATTTTTCTGTTGCCTCTCTCCACATAGCTGAGGACTGTTTATCCGATTTGAGAATTGTTCATATTTACGAAGTTTGCAGTGCCAACATTACCTTCTCTATTTATGATGTAAATCTAGTTTGCAACGTCAGCATGTGCAACTTTTGTTCAAGATAATTTGGACTAGATTTTAAGAGACAAAATAGACAGATTTTCTAGACCACATATCCTAGCTCCAACTTTTAGTGCCTTTTTGAATCCAGTATTCTACAGAACACTGTCCCTTCTCATATATCTGCTGGTACATCTTCAATAGTGGCCCCATGCCTTTCTAATCTAATCCTTTCAGCAGTTCTGCAGGGATACCATCTTCTCCAGGTGCCTTTGACCTGAGATGCTTTATCGCCCTTCTTAGCCTACCTCTGGGAATACTTGGTCCAAGGTGTCTAGTTGACTTCTTCCTCTGGCTCTATTCCCATCTACCCTCAACTGGAAGATAAATTTGCTTCTACTGCATGCCAGCTCTATCCTCAACCTGGAACTCAAGACCATGCGTCCTCAGAGATGTAAAAAGTGTGTGTGTGGGGTCTTGCCTGTCCTGGGGTTGTTGCTGCTTTATGGCCAGGACAGTCTTCAGATTCTCTCTGGAACTTATGGTTTTAGAAAATGGATGGGCATCCAGTAACAGCAAACATACACTGAAGGCATTTGGAAGACATATGGAAATGATTAATGTAACTAATAGTTTTATTATAACTGATGATACAGTGAGTGCTTCAAAATCCAATTTTACCTTTTTTTTATAGCTCAAGTCAGCCAGCGTGAATAAATTACTTTTCCATAATTAAAATAATTACAGCACCGCACTGGCAATACAATTTCAATTGCTTGGGCTATTAGCACAGTAGGATGTTTCAATTATGAATCAGAGTGTGTCAGAAGAACAAGAAGGGAACATTTTGATTGGCCTATTTATTCAATTTGAGTCCATATAATGACTGTTTAATGGTTTCCAACTGTTGAAATGCATCTAACTTGATGCATTAGAATCTAAAGCAAACTTGTGGCCATGGTTAGAAACTAGTGTGGGAACACTTTAGTTTGGATCTGACAAAAAGAGTTTGTGGTTTGAGTATGGAGTAGAATCCCAAAGAGGGGAATACAAATGTCGGAATCCTTTAAACCCGAACTAGACCAACTCTAGTTGCCAACTCCCCCCTGTGTGAGCCTGATGGACTGAAGGGCATCCTCTCGTTAATAATTTTCTTATCTTCTGACGTTCTAACGAGGAATGTACCGAACTGTAATCCATCTGCTGCTGGAGACAGTTTTCCATCCGCCCGCTCATCAGTGGTCAGTTTCTGAAGTGGCACTGGTGTGGCAGAAGGATGCTGTTAAGTGGTTTCTTTGGTCCATAACATGAAAATGCACCCATAAACTATTCTGAAAGTGATAAACGACAAACTAAAGATCCTGCCAACCGTGTTTGGGGGACTTGGGAACTGCGCGCAAGGTGTATCAGGATGATACCACGAACGCATCATCCACAGTTTTACCTTCACCAGCATCACATTTTAATAAAATTTTTTTTACCCCTGTCCAAACGGTAATTATTTTTTCTTATTTTGCTGAAAAAGACCCTTAAAATGTTGCTTATAACGTATAAGACATAATGTTTCAAAATAAGCCATGACGCCAGATTGACCTCAATTATGATCAGAATTGAGGGTTAGCCACGTGCTCACCGCCAAGTCTCTCTCCTATCGGTGGTTCTGCATCTTGCTATCGCTTGTGAAATGAATTTGGGCTGCATAATATGTGTTGTGAGTCCCCCCTCACCCCCACAAAAAAACCCCGTATATAAATAAATAAAAAAGTAAGAGTTTCATTGAGAAACGCAGAGATAAGATGACACAGCACTACACGCCAAACCAACGGAAAATGTTCATCTTATCTCGCCTCCTCCAAAGCGTGGTTTGCGCGGCAGGCAGTAATTGACTTTTTATGGTAAATTTGTATCCCCGGGGGGGCATTTCACTCTCTGTCGAACGGGACGGCTGCACGGGGTTTAATAAAATAAATAAAAGGACAACGTATGTCTTCGCCGCCAAAAACCGCTTTGGCCCTGAAAAGCCTCCCATCACTTTCACCACCCTGTCTGGCCCCGTCCTGTCAGCCGCTGGCAGGGGTTCAGCCGCTTTTGTTTCATATCAAAACGCTAAGCGCCTGTGTCTCCACCTTCCACTCTCGAATTTCATCTCGTAACGAGCTCGAATGTATGTCTCTCATCAGCGAAGGCTCACGTTTCGCCGAGTGGATCTGGCAGTTTTGTTGGGCGAAGATGAGCTCTCCATTCTAAATCAGGAGACACAGCGCCCCCCCATAATTAGATTTGCTTTCCACGCGGCTTGGGCGCATTCAATCTAATCTATTTATGCATTCCCTTTTTCAGGCTTCATTGAGATTCTATCGCCTTGCATTTGCACATCGCCTGTCAAAAAAAAAAAAAGACCTTCTTCTTCCCCACAATTTGAAGCTCATTTTGTGATCGGAGATCGCCGATGATTGCATGCTGGTCTCATCCTGAATGCAATGCACTGGAAACTTCGCCCGCTACGAGTCTCTTGCATTCGGCCTGGTGGCCTTGCTGCGCTGCCAGCTTGTTTGGATCTAGCCAGCGAAGGACCGTCCTGTCCATGTTAAAGTCATTAGCAGGAGAAGAAAAAACCCTGTTTGGTGGCAACTTACTGCTTAACGTTGCGTAATATCTCCATTGGACGAAATACAGGGTGGGCCATTTCTTTGGCTACACCTTAATAAAATGGGAATGGTTGGTGACATTGAACACATTTTATAAGTGGTCAGAAACTTGTAAATAACTCATGAAAGAATAAAGTTACATTAAAACCATTGTTTTAATTAATGTTGCACGATTGGGGAAAAAGACATATTGCGATTATTGAGATCAATATTGCGATATGCGATTGCGATATGATAAAGGACACTTGCTTGTATATCAATGAAAAGTCACAAACTAATAGTGAAATGTTTAATTTCAAAGTGAAAAATACAAACTACTTATAACAACCTGAAATGCCCAGTGCTTTCAAAATACAATATTCTACAAATATAAAATAATCACAAAAAAAATTAAATAATCACAAAAAAAATTAAATAATCACAAAAAACTCTTTACATTACTGTCGAATGACAAACCCTGGTAAGGCTAAACAACTGTTTTGATTATATTTGAAAATCCCGTATTATAGTTCTTACGTTTAACCAAAACGCTGTTTGGAGGCTGACTTGAACACAGGAATGCATAGCTTCGCTAGCTTAGCCTAGCTTAGCTAAGGTTAAGACTTATAAAACGAGATTTTATAATGGCCAAATATATTCAAAACAATTGTCCCGCTTTACCTTTGAAATGTAATCCCCCGGGATCTGGTTTGGAGCATACAGCGGTTTGTACAGCCCAAGAGTGAGGCATTTTTATGCACTTCTCTCCATAGACATGCAAATGCTTCACGCCACAGCAGAGCCTGTCGCAATATGGCGGCGACGTTGACGTACGATGCAGCTCGTCATGCGCCGTCTAACCATATGTCTCCGAATCGAAAGTCATGTGACCAAACACGTCACATCCGACTGAGATGTGAGACGTGAGATGTGAGACTTCAGTCAGCTCGCCAACTTTGAGAGAATGAGAATGGATCGGCAACATATCCGATCCAATCCATGTACTAATCATTTAAATCGCATCTTTTTGCGTTCATGTAATCGCACAGACTGACATCGCGATTACGATTGCGATTAGATTAATCGTGCAGCACTTGTTTTAATGTAACACCATTGTTTTTCTTGTAAAATTACCAATAAATTTGATGTGTCACATGACCCTCTTCCTATTGAAAAAACAAAAGTTGGATCCAAGATGACCGACTTCAAAATGACCACTATGGTCACCACCCATCTTGAAATGTTTGCCCCCTCACATATACTAATGTGCCACAAACAGGACGTTAATATCACCAACCATCCCCATTTTATTAAGGTGTATCCATATAAATGGCCCACCCTGTACATTGACGGCAGCGTTGGGCAAAGAGCCGACGGGGCAAGATGGCTGCGACTACAAGTTCACAAAGTGATACAGTGTTCCTTCACACAGCAGGACATGGATGCTCAGCAACATCAGAGGAATGTGGGGATTGCAATCACGGGACATAACGAACGCTTAATGAAGTAGGGCTGGGCTGCCTAGCGTTAAATAGCCAAGGCCACTCAGCCGCAAGAGAAGTGGAACAAATTTGATGAGACGTGGCAAATTTATGACTTCAAGGCAAGTAATCGTGTCTACAGTGGAATTTTAACGAATGACAAGCGACTTCCTCTTGGACGTTGGGTATAAAGTGTCAACTTCTACACTTGCTTACGTCACGTTTTGTCCTGCATGCTTTCAGGTGATTTATTTGTTTGCCCAATTGGACATGAGTCCTTCCTTGATAAGATCTCCACGAATCCTATCAGGATTCCTCGATTCCTCTTACTGCGTCAGTCTCATCATTCAGCTTCTGCTGCCTTGTTGGGTTACAGTTCTTTTAGTGTTGATGCCATCATTGGCCAGTTTACTTGTCATGTAAGGTACATGACATTCATGTCTTTGGGCTATGAGTGCAGTCACCCAGAGGAAAGGCTCGGCAAATTTGGATAATATGCAAAGAACAGTTGTGTTTATTCAAAAACAAAATGGCACAAGCCACATAAAGCCAGCATGTACAAAAGAAATGGAATTTATTTTGGAACATAATAAACAGAAGGTCACATGGCAGGGCTGTGTGGCCAAGCACCCATTTCCCCTGGCTTTTGCTCAGCAGAAAAAAAATGCTATAAAATATTAATTAAAAAACTATTACATTTAAAATCTAGTTTGTGATAACAAGCAGCAAAAGCTTTTGTTTCTGTAAGGTTACAAATTAAAAAGTAATAACAACTGTCAAATTTATTTGAGAAAAGACCTGAATATCTGATATAACACGTAAAGCAAGAAAGCTAAGACAAGCTGTTACATTTTTTACTATTTTAGGTTAAATCAGTAGATTTCAGATCTACAAAATAATCTGCTGTGAGATACATAGACAATTTTGAAGTAATACAGAAAAATGATAATGCATCATTTTATTTTAAATATTCTGAAAGCATATAATTTTTATTTTTACTGAAAGCATATGATTAAAAGTTTTGCATTTTTGGAGAGTCTAGCAATTTACTGTGGATGTAATGGGAGAGGAAGAAGTCAGGTCTTAATTAAATCAATATTGTGGGGTTGTTACGACAGAAGGCAGAATTGAAAGTCTTTCCAGCGGGATCCTAAATGTAATAGAAGAAACTCTCTCGCCCTCTTTTTTCCTATCCCTTTTGTTCATTCTGTAGTGGGAGGGGCCCATGGTCTTTGTCTTAGGGTCACCAGGGGGAACCACCTTAATTACCACACCGCAATGTTTACGTGTTGACATCGCATCTATCCCGATGGGGAACTTTCTGTACCTTTGTTTCCCAGAATGCTGACAATACAATGAGCTTTCAGATGAATGAGAGCACCTTGGACCCATCCGGCACTACCTTCTAAATAAGATTAGAACAATTTAATTATGCAGAAAGCAGCAATTTAATTAGTCGTTGGGAGAGGAGCAGAGTGGCAAGGATTTCTGCTAATTAACCTGTGTCATTTTGCTCTTGGAGTACAGCTTGTCATTGCCACTGGGCTTGTTGCTGTAATGACCTCGCGTGTCCCGACCTTGTCCGCCACACTTAAATTCTCATCTGGATGAAAAATTGGCAGAGTTCATTTAGTGCAATGTGTAGAGTGTGCGGAGGCCTTCGCTTCTGGGTGGCTAATATGACGTTGTTCTGGGAAGGGGGGAGGGGTCCCAATTACTTTTCCTCCAGGCTGATTTCTGTCAGGTTATCACGCCACCTCAGATCACGCTCCTCATGTTAATTTGTCTGCTAATAACCCACCACCAGCATGCAAAAGTCCCTCTTGTCTTATTCTATGTCACAGTGTGTCCTTGTAATACAGTGGGCCGCACATTGCGTGGGCCCAGTTATATTCATTAATCGAATATTTGGGACTGTGGGTCTTAAATGTACTAAGATGTGATTCATACTACTGGTTTGCTACTGGTGCCATATATTAGTCTTGTAATCTGAGTGAACCACCTCTTAGAAAATAAAACAGCAATTGTTTCTGAAGCATTAATGGCTCACGAATGAATTTCAGATTCGCCCTTGAAGTATCAAACATGTACCCACCACGCCACGTTCAGTAATTGGATTCATCACATCCGCCCAAGGCTCTGCTGTGACCTTGGAAATTATCTGCACAAGATGTGTTAAATGACCTTATGGGAAGATTGCATTTTATGCCAGTCCTTGGTATGGTAAGTCTCTATGAATAATATTAATACTATATGTGTGTCGACAAACATATGATCAAATAGAAACACGTGATGGGAAAGCAATTTTTGGTGGAAAATATGACACCTTCACTTTAATGGCTCTGTGGACGTTATTTTTGAAACGGCACTAATTTCAGTGCTGTGCAGTAAGCATGGGACGTGCTTGGGAAGTTCAATGGTGACTGCAGGAGTTTCATAGAAAATTGATAAACTCAGAAAGAATCTCTTGTTTGCATATGACATATTGATGGGCGCGGGTTACATTTTCCAGAATGAAGAAGTAGCACGAATGAGAGGCTCCTCCCAGTTTAAAGACTGGTCAAACATCATTAAAGGTCGTGTTCTGGGAGACAGAAATAATTACACACCAATGTAGTTAATTTTTCTTCCTCATCATGTTTTATCTATTTATGTCAATCATAGGAACATTCACCTTACACTAGCATACAAATCCACTTGGTGGCAGCTTGAAAACAGCAGCCTGTATGTTTGTCACGGCCGTGCAGCTGCCCATGGGGCTGCCGACCTGCGAAAGTGAAAGGGGTCATGTATTAAAGGTCTGGTGGCCATCTTGAATACCGCAAGCTCATCGTTTCTACTCCGTTGTTGCAAACCGTTTTCTCTGATAGACCAAGCCTCACATCGACTGCCTTGTTTTTTAAACCTTCTCTCGGGTTTCCCTGGCCTATTTCACGTCCGGATTTCAATGTTACCAACAGACGGCCTGCCCCTTGATCAGTCTTTTGGATTACTCTTGCCTGCATCTTGCTCGAACCTTGACGGAACCTCCTCATTTACTCTGATTCTTCGCCATGTGTCATGCCTCCTGCTACGGAGCGAACTCCCGAACTCTATCTTTCCAGCGAGGGCACCCACGCCTGCTCCCCTTCTCTCACTGACTGCTTGCTGCTCCCTGAACGTCCCCATCCTGCTCCCGTCCCCTCTCCCTTCTCAAACATGTCCGCATGTGCACCTCCTTTGCCAGGACCTGACAATATTTGAAAAGATCAACTAGTTTTATTTCTATCTTGGAAGAGAACTTCAAGCTGTTGAGCGATTGGTTCTAGAAAAGACAGCACTAAAAAGAAAGCTTCAAGCTATTTCCGCAGAGGGAAACGGGGCGCTTGGCATTGTCAGTCTCCATCAGTGGAAGGGGGAGAGGCTAACAAGATCTCCAGGCAATGCCTTGGCACTTCATTGCTTGTTTTGTAAACCTACGCCTCCCGGGAGATTCCTGAGAGAGGAAGCATCCGGAGAAGTGAATCCTGCAAAGGCTAAACGTTAGGATACCTTTCATTTCAGGGACTGACCATCTTTAACTCACATTATCTTATGGCAGCAACTGTAACAGGAACAGCTCTCCTGGAGTTAAGCAAAAAAAAAAGAAAAAAAGACAGATAGATAGAGAAGCTTCATAATGTGAAATTCGCATGTCTGATCCCAGATCATTTTCACCAACTGCCTGAATAGCATTTGTGCTCTGTTGACCTGTACAAGTGACCTCTGCATGTGCCCTCTCTCGACCTGCCTCCTCATTAGAGGCAGTGCTAGAAGCTACCTCTCTCTCTCTCTGTCTCTCTCTCTCTCTCTCTGACCTGGGATCCTTGCTCAGTCATTGAGTTCAATTTGTCTCCAGCTCATCTCCATTCAGCATCCACGTAAGCCTGATCCTGCTCTCTGGGTGAACACCAGTGCCGGTGCTGCTGTATCTACTGATTCATGTTCATAGTGCGATACTCACCGGCCCCTTTGCACCATTCTGCAATAGGCTTCACCCGTATCACAAACACTTCTGTTTCATGTTGCCATGCTTCCACCCTGACAATCAACCAGTAGGCCCTGCCCAATGATCCACCCTGTACTAAATGTTAATTTTCTTTTGAGTTTTATGGTAAAGACTTTGACATCTAGATTTTACGCTATAACTTGCAACCTCTTATCTCACAATTCTGTGCTATTGAGCTTCAGATTTTTGCATGCAAGTGGTATGTATACGTGCTCAAAATGATCTGTGATGCCACAATAGAACAAAAGGATAGCAGAACACATCTAACAGACTTTTGCTTTCTGGGAGAGGAGTTCTGCACAGACTGATTTCTTTGCGTGCCTCTCACCTAGTGGATGTCACTGTGGTTTCAATAAATGGATAGCTGTGCTGCATTAGTGTGCATAAGGGTGTTTCAACACCACATTATTATTATTATAGGTACCTCATGTGGCAGTGCTTGGAGGCAATAAAGAAAATACAAAAGTTGTATCTACCAAGTACTACTGTACTCTAATACTAAGTTAATATTCTCATGTATGTGCACAATAAGTCTTATGTCTTTGTTGAATGGCTGTATTTTTCTAAGGCTGCATTTAAAGTTTGCAAATGCCACTAGCGCATGAGAAAAGCATTCTCCTAATGCATTAAAATTTTTTGTAATTTTTTAGGCAGATGTGATTAGCATTGCTAGTTTAGCTAGTTAGAATTTTTCAAAAGTCATGAAATCATATGTGCACGTTGTACAACCTTGACAATCAACCATTGACTTCACTGAGGAGGACACGTCATTTAAAGCATCACTTCTGTCCTTTTTGGACCTAAGGTCTCCCAGCCAGTTGCTGCAATCGTGTCACACCGTAAATGCTTATAGCATTTATCAAAACTGCCTTTTCTACGGATGCCCGATCTGCAGTAGCCTTTACTCCAATACCACAAAGCAAACAATTGCATAATTAATCTAAGTGCTACCTATGACATTCTGAAGATACACAATGCAATCCAAACCAAATTACACCAATTACTGCACATTCATGGTGCCTGGCTTTCCTACCCTGACTAAGATCTTTCATTATTTATTTTTCGAGTGCAATTTGTTCTAATTGAAATTGTCAGAAACAAATCTCTCCCACAAACAAAGTGTGGCTAATTGTTGCTGCAGAATACAATGGCTGCCATGAGAAATGAATTAGGCTAAACACGAACGGTGAAGAACGAGAAGGCAGAGGAATCAGTCGGAGTCTGAAAAAAGGAAAAACATTCAAACGTTAAAATAAAAAGTTTGAAGCTGCAGGCGAAGGTGAAAACCTGCAACCTGAAAACAACTCAATCTTGTTTTATTCCACTTGCTTCAGCATTGTGCAATGAATGTCTTTGTTCAGAAATAATAATGTATTCTTTACAAAGATTCTGGACATTACAGCTGCAAAATATACAAGATAAATAGATGCTGTATTGATCCTGACTGACGTTCATTAAACATCCATGACTGATGAACACGGGTGCATTGTATTTTTTCTTTTAAATGTGCATATACATGCATGGTTACATTGATAAACACACACAGGAGAGCAGAAGTGTGTGTGGAGGGGTTGTATGAAGGATATGGAGAAGTTGTACCATTTAGAAGATTTTTACCATGACAGCTTATTTCTACAGTAATCCTGAATGTAGACATGAACAAGTACATAAGTAAGATGATGGTTTTCATCAAATATTCTGATCAAATATTCCATCCAAAAATGTAAAGGCACAAACAGTAGACAATTTCTGTAAAATTAGTTAAATTCCTGTTTCTTGCTAAAGGAAATCTGCCTTTAAAGGCTGCTAAGGGATTCCTACAGTTGCAGCGATTGTTAAAATATTAATCAACACCACAGTGCCCCTGTGAAACATGGGCTTATATAATGTTTAAATGATAAAATCAGAAGGTGCAATGGGCTTCTCATGCCAAACATGTCTGTGACAGGATTCCTTTTTCAACACGAATGTCGTAGTCATGTGCCAGGGTTCTAATATCCAGGTTCTAATTACTCTCTGCTGTGTTTACTCTCGCCACAGATGGTCATCACGTACGAAATGGGTTAAACGTCTACGGTCCTTTTTCAATCTACTGTCCCACCATCCATGTAATTACCGCACGGATCCAGTTAGAGGCGGTGAACCCGACGGAAAGCAGCTGAGATAAAGAGACAGGCGACACGACTGACAGAATAAAACAACATTCCGAATCCCATCTACCCAGCACTCATTTCAGAGCAGTCAGAGAGACTCATTATGGTTCTGTGTGTGCGTCTGTGTGTCCATGTTCATAAACCGAGTCCCTGCCACAGATGCATGTAGGTTAGATAGACCAGAAAGCACTGACCATTCAAGCTATTATTTGTTGAGTGAAACAAATCCTGTTACCAGATTCCATTTGAAAAGTAGAGCGCTACTCTCCTTCCTGGTGTCACTCGCCGAAACTGAGCTGGTGCTATTGCTGTGGAACAAGAGTGTTCTCAGATTAGCTCTCTCACAATGCTTTTCCATGTTACACAAGTTTTTTGGGCACTTTTGCGATTTTAATAAAAGTACCGTAACAAATGTATCAGTATCTAAAGTAATTACTTACATTACTGCATTAATGAATTGTAATGATTAAATTACTCTATGTGGCCAAACCCCCAATAGAGAACCCTCATTAGATGCAGTTGTGACGTTTTGGTGTCCTTGGCCACCAGAGGGAGGCTTGTTTCCCCTTGTGCCCTGTATACAGAGTACCTTTCCTTCCTCATGTGTGTGTATATGCAACCTACACAGAGTTCTAACTTGTTTCTGTATTCTGGATGGTTTGGGGGCAAAAGCCATCCGATTTATTCATTAAAGATTCTCTGTCCGCCCTGACATGGAGAATGTGACCTCATTCATTACTAATAAGAAAACCTACAGCAGAAGATTTTAATTGGTCCAGTTGTGGACTCATTGTGCTCCTGGCCCCAGCACAAGAGGCACACTTTTTTCTGCCTTATGGCAAATAACCATTATCTGTCACATTCCTGCACGTACATACAACTCTTCATGGCCTTTAGTGGGTTCAAATAGTGGTGGATAAAAATGATTTCTGCATCTGTCTGACTGTATCTGTGAGAGCATATCTGCGTCTGTGTATGTGAGTTGAATTTGCGTATGGGTTTTGACTACTAAATTATCCCTTAATCCCTGCACTTGTGTTCTGCTTATGTTCTGACAACAACTATCTTCTTTTCTATAATGCACATTATATTCAGAATTCCCTGTGAAGTTTCAAATTTCTTCAGGTTTCACAAACTTCATATCAAATATATATATATAGTGTGACAGGTAGTCAGTATGCAGCGTTGCTAAGGCTACAATCAACATTGACCGTATAGGGTTTTATTGTATACATAAGCTTAATATAATAGGGTATGTCATGTATGTTAAATTTCCAGGTAAGCTAACATCAATCAGGTTAGGTAGATAGACAGAACAGTCCAAAATCTTTCCTTCAATGGTTGCTGCCTCTTGCAGGCTCTTCAAAGTCTTCTATGAAGCAGTGATTTCCCTCAGTGAGCAAAACCAGTTGGCTGACACAACTCCTGCTTCCATCCCTCTTGTGGATGGCATATTTCATCACAAGTTCATCTCGACGTTGACTGGACATATTTTCTGGAGTCCTCCGGCCCATCTCTGCACCTGTTTGTTAGTGTTCAGACTGAGGCTGACTTTAGAACCAGACGTCTGCCTTCCTCTCTGCACTTCACCTGTCACTGGACATAACAGCTGCACGGAATCCTGCTGATCTTACTACATACTCTAATACACAAACTCCAATGGACCTATCTACATTATTTGTAGTGCCCTCTGAAGGTTAATGTTTAAAATCAGCAAAAACTTTACACTGGAACCTTTAACTCAGTCAAAAGACTGACACGTTCAGACGGGACACAACGTCTGTGACTTTAGGCAGATTTTTCGTGCGTCTAGCTTGAGTTTTGGATAAAACATATCTCAGGAATATGAAGCAGAATATTATGAATACAATAAAATACAATAAAAGAATAAAATCGCATTAACATGATTGAGTGTAGTTTAGTGCAGTGATTCTCAGTTCTGGATCGAAACCCCTGCCTCATTCAGGCTGAGATGGTGCACAATGGAATAAAAATGAAAGTGACATGATAAAAAGTATGAAAAATCTTAGAGAGAAACGCTGGTTTGTGGGCATCATTCGCAGCTTGTGAAGTCAGGGAGAGCTTGGCTGGCTATTGCTGGTAGCTCTCTGAACCACAGGAGGTGAAAGAGGGGAGGTGTTCGGCAAGAGCAGCCCACGAGTTGGGGCGTTTGTCCATTTCTTAAACACCGGACCAGTACAATGCATACAGAACATCTACAAAACTATTCAGGTTTCACCCTACTGATACAGTGTAGTCTGAAGTACATCGAGACACCGAGGATAAATTGCTACCTTTACATTTTGCACAATATTTGTGTTGCTGATATCCTGTCACTGAGGCAGCTCCCAAGAATAGATGCTGCTAACAAATCATAAATACCCAGATTTATATCAAAAACCAGCAAATGGCTGATGTAAGTGTGTAAGTCCCTGGCATTAAGTTATTTGAAATTGACAACTCTGTTCTTCATTTCTGGACCCGTGGGAGATCTGCCCTCATGGAACGTGTGCGAATTGATTTTCGTGTCCTTCTCTCCATGCCAACTGCAGAGCGATGCCACATCTGGTGAGTCCGTGTCACTCTTCCCATGGGATGGGCATTACCGTCTGTGCCAAGAAGGGACGGGGGCACCCTGTGGACAGCAGCATACGGACCCAAGTTGAGATGTTCACTTATTCATCCAATGATCTCACTTTTTAGACATTAAAATTTTTATCTTGACAGAGCAGAACAGCATTGCTGTCACGATTCGATGCAACTGGAGACGCACCTGGCACCAATCTGCACGACAGCAGGGCGGGAATAAAGGACTTGTTGAGCAGCCGGTCTGGGCTGCGACATTTTTATGTGGACCGTGCACCGTATGCGTAGTGTTGTTTTCAGTTCTGGCGATCGCCGCACGCCTGCGGGTTGGTTTTTGTTCTCCCCCTTTTTCGCCTGTTTTCATTTTATTTGTGTTTTGCGTTATTATTAATAAAATCCCATTCCCAGTAGGTCCCGCCTCTGCGCTTAATTCCCCCGTCAGCTCGCGGACGTGAAAGTTACTCCATGTCTGTGTGTACAGAGCTATGACATTTAGAAGGAATTAAGTAGCCAACCAACTGGAGAGGGTGTATTGAGCAGCAAGTAAACATTTTGTCCTTGAAGGTGATGTGTTCGAAGCAGAAATAAAAGTATTTCAGCATTTATAGCATTTCCAGAGCTTAGAGGTGGGAACTCACCTGTTTGATTCGATTACCATTGCCATGTCAGCAATTCAATTCGATTCGAGATGAGAGGTACTCGCTGAGCCAGTGTTGGGCAGCGTTGGACTTTAAAAAAGTAATTAGTTACTGACTCACTAACTGAGTCACAGCATTATAAAGTAACTGTTTACAAGGGAAAGTAACTTAAAATGTAATAAATGTGGAGGGCTGGATTAACCGTTACTAAAAACCCTGACTCTACTTTTTAACTAGAATCTTTATGCTGCCATATTTTTCCGCCGTTTTTCTGCTCATTCTGCGTTCATATAGCATCAAATAAACACTGCAATGCGAGGTTTTCTTGCCGTCAATATCTACCGAAATCCTGAAAAAACGACAAGCATTATGGGATTGGGATAGCAGGATCTGCTACTGACATCTTGGTACCAGGTACCACAGCATAACGTCAAAGGTCTAGTGAAGTCAGGGCTGGAACCTACTGAGAATTACGCGAGTGGTGATGATGTTATGGATGATCGAGAGATTGTGTGTGGTGAGAAGCTGAGAGTAGCCAGGACGGTTTAGGATGCACTTCCACTCTGTATTAAAGAGACACGGGGTGAGGCCGGTTCTTCTCGTGTTTCTTATCTGGCTTCAAAGAGCCTTTCCTTTCCGCCTCCTCTCTCCCACTGAAATGACTGATGATGCACCCGCTGATACAGTGCAGAGCAGATGAAGACTAAGAGAGTGAAAATAAAGATGTGCCTCTTTCACAAGGTGTCCTACTGCAAGGTTTATCCAGCTAGACTGTCATTTAAAAAAATATATTATTCCATTTGTTAATCTTATTGATATGTATACACCTATGCACACACTAGGATGATCTGCAGCACTGAACTCCACCTCCACGCTTGCCGTCCTCCCCCGGGGGTTTTGCTCTGGCGCATCCTGTGTGCATGGCTGCTCGGGCATAGCTGTTTTTCTCTGATGAGTCCACGCTGCTGGAGGATTTACCTAATGCTCCGGGGGCCATCGTTAAGGCAGCAGCGAAGCCAACATGCCCGCATCAGGGCAGCCAGACTGGAATGGGGGTGAAGCACAGTCAGTCACAAGAACCATCCATGCACTGATATATATATACACACACACACACACACACACACACACACACACACACACACACACACACACACACACACACACACACACAGACAGAGCGGTATAGGCCAGGGCCTATAGAGAATTTTGGGCACAACCGAGCGGCTAGAGTCTATGAAATACAACTTGCTGTCAAGCTGCAGCACTGCATTAATATGCATGCGGCCTGTAACTCAGCTCAACCTGAAAGAAAAAAGTGTATAGTGTGCATTCACAGTATGTGCATAAATGTGTATAGTGTGCATTCATACACATGATACTGATAAATAAAGACATTCCAAAATCCCTGTGTTCATATACATTACTGTACCATTAAAATTTGCACAACAGTATCAAACCAGGTTCAAGTTATATGAGCTCCCTTGTAGTTGTAACAACCAAATTACAATAAAGAAGTATATCTAAAAAACACCCACATGGGTAAATATAATTCATTTTTGCAAATTGTTGCAAAATGCATACAGTGAGATACAGTTATATACAATAATATGACATTTTTTATGATATTATGGAAGTATATGGTCAATGGTAGATAAAAGCTGTATTAATACACTGTAAAACACTTAACATGATATTTATGCAAAAGCTGAACATGAAATAAACCTTGTTTCATAGGTGAGCGTAATTTATTTAACTGCACAGCATCACTGTGTGTTAAAGTGTAATACATGGGAAAATATTAAAAAGTGGGTGAATGTTCCTGCACTCACAACAAAAGAGATTAGCATATGCTACATTGGCTTCCATCTTGCAGCGCACAAACTGGATTGTGGAAGTTCAATTCTGATTCATTTCAATGTTAACAAATTACAAAAAGATTACTGAACAGGAATAGTACGTCACTATAATAAAGTGCTGTGAATTGCATGAACATACGATGAACATTGACAATGTAAAAGCAATTAAAACATGTTATGTCAATAGGGAAAATCTAATATTCATAAAACAATAATGAGAAAGTGGAATGTCATATTGCATATAAAACACATGCACACATCTACAAAATATGAACTTTAATCCTTAAAAACTACATGAACGTATCTTAAAAACTGTGGGGGGAGACGCAGTGCATTACTCCTTTACATTACGTGGACTAGACTCAAGGCATATGAAAGCCTTAACTACTGTTTTTTTACGATTGGAAATGCAAGAAGAAACTGAGAAACAAAAGCGTATTGAAATTACACTTCTGACATTTTTGCCGGGAATGCTAGCGTGAATATATTTGATAAACTACCTCAATATCACAGTTTAAAAGGGGTGGGTGGTGGTGATGAAACCTCAAGGCAGTAGGAAAAATCAACACATGACAAAACAAGCCAAAAAAATATCAGTGGGTGCTGCTCGAATTATGAGTAAGCCAAATTTCTAAATTAATTCCATCCACTGATTCCAGCTAGACCATGGTTAACACTGATGGCAATCAATACCTCTGATGTTGCAGAATAATTGTTCAGAGAAGATGAGTTGTCTTTCATTAAGATTTAATTGAGCACAAATTTGCACCCGAGTTCCCAGCGAGGAATGGTTTTCGACTCCCTATGTGATGATGAAGCACACAAGGATGGCAAACTTTAAAGAAGTCACTTCCGTGCAGACACCAGGGGTCCCACCACATTAACGAGATCTGAAATGAATGTGTAGAAATGGATTTGAAGCACTGCGTAAATAAGTGCTAAATGCGACTATTGATGCAGTTGGCATTCATTGGAGTGCACAGAAACATGGACCTACAGATAGAAGGATTTTGGTTATTTGCATTTACATGTATTTACATTTTATTTGCATTTACATGGTATTTATCAGACAGCTTTATTCAGAGCGACTTACAATCAGTAGTTACAGGGACGGTCCCACTGGGACTCAGACACTCAGGGTTAAATTCCTGCTCAGGGACACAACGGTAGTGGGTTTGAATCTGTGACTTTGCGGTCTTCTGGTTCATAGGTGAGTTCCTTACCAATTATGCTACTACCACCTCTAATAGCATTGTTTGACTGTAACCTGCAAATAATTTTTTTTTACTTTTCATTTCATTATTTCTATTTCTTAATTTATTGAAAGTTTTTATGTCTGGGCTAGTCAGCTGACACCCATTTCCCATTTGCATGGGTCCTAATCACCCACAGCTTCTGCTAAAAACTCCGCTAGCGTAAAGTAGAGTAGAGTAAAACGCCTCTAGAGTTTAAAAAGCACAAAACGAAAGCTGCTTTTACACTCACATCTAATGATACATCAGGGTCACAAAACGACATAACACAATTTAATATAAAATTATAATATAAAAATTGCCAGCAGGCGCCACTTTGAATTATGAGGGTGCCAAATCACTAAATGAATTCCCACCGCAGATATAATCCAGACCGCGATTCAACTTCACGGTGATCAATAGATTTCAAGTTGAGGAATAAGTTATCTTTCATTTAAGACTTAATTGACAACAAATACAGCACCAGGCGTGGGTATTGAATTCCCTGTGAGCGAGTGTGTTTGATTCCTTCTGTGATAATGAAGTACACTGTGAGATGCCAAGGGCTCATGAAAACGATCTGTATAAATAGATTTATGAAATAATCTGAACATTTTTTTCTGTTACATCAGGCTCATGCATAAACATTTTGGCTTCAATTTTTTTCCATTTTGCCTCAGTCCATGATCAAGTGCTTCCCTGCTAAACCTGCTAATACTACATTGAAGAAATTAGGGTTCAAGTTCAAATCTGAGATTTGTAGGGGGGGGTCTCTGAAATAATAATGTGTGGGAGAAAAATAAATAAGGTCTGCGCTTTCTGTGAGAGATTTCACTGCTCAGTATGTGGTCCAGCATTTTCTCTCTCTCTCTCTCTCTCTCTCTCTCTCTCTCTCTCTCTCTCTCTCACACACACACACACACACACACACACTTATAAAATGCAGCCATACTGAACTAGAGACAATGGTGCATAGTTGTTTTGGATGTCATGTCTTTTCATACGTATCTTTTCCAGTGCAAAAAAAATAAAGGTTATAATAAAAAGGCTACTAGCACATTGTGAAATTGTGAAAATAGTGCCCATACAGCTTTATTGAACTTTAGTGAAGATATCAGAGCTTATTAGAGAGAAAAAAGGGTTTAATTATAAATGGGGTTCCGTAATTTTGCAAAAGTCTATTGTCCGGGATCCTCCGTCCATTCTAAAGAAAAGCCAGCCATACTGTGTAAAAGTGTTATAATAATGTCGTGTTCTTCGCTTGCCATCATTGGAAATGAAAAGCCAAATAATTATTCAAATAATTACAATGCAGCAAATTCATTCCCTTAATTACAATCTAGCACGTTCACGTCTGTGCTGTTATTTATTTGTGATGTGGTTGGCTCCAGATATGGTCTGATTTTTCTTTCTCGTTCAGCCTTTTGAACCTTTTATAGGAGCTGCAGGAGAATTATAGAGGAACACCAGCAGAAGAAGCGTCTCTTTTGACAGCACTAAGACACATTGACTTTGTTGATTGAGATGATCTGGGGCACTTTTTGTACCAGGCTTTTCTAATTTAATGTGTTAGCAGAAACTATGTTCTAACAGTATCTTATTTTTATAGTGAACTTTATTGTGAAATGACAATCAAGCGATACCGTCGGATTCTCCGCTGACACCGGGTGAGCTCCAGGAAGCCCTGAATAGTCCTGAAAAAGGCCACAGGTCCAAATGTTACTTAACATACGACTGACATGAATTCTTAGCAAGCAGACAACTGCAATATTGCACAACTGAATAATTGGACTAATTTAATGATAATAATTAGAATAATCATGTGCTTTAGAGTGATTCCTCACACCTGACTTCTGGACTGCTGCTCTTCAGGCTGGACCTAGGCCCCCCAGAGTTCAGAAAGCACCTAACATGAATGAGGTACAGGGGCAAGGAAAAACGAATACGAGGAAAGTAAGAGTTCTTTCTTCTCAGCACTGGTTGATATCTTAAGGTCAATCTTGGTTAATTATTAATTCACTGGATGATCATCAGAGGTTCAAGGCATTCTCCTCTGTTGAATCCAGAGGACCAAGTAGCACTGGTATTCTCACTTCCATGTGCTTACGACATTTGAATTAAGACATAAAGCTTAATTGACCACTCCAGCTGATCCAGAACGTTGCAGCACTACTTCCCAAATTCTCTCACCACTCCATTACTACGTTCCCGCCACTGGTTTCCTGTAGCTGCCCCAACATCAGATTCAAAATACTGATGCTTGCCCTACTAAGCCTGAAGGAAGATTCAGCACCCTCCTGCCTTAGATCTTCTCTGGCTTGGCTTCTAGATGGTGGAATGAACTTCAACCAGATGTTCGAAAAGACACTAAAGATCTTCAAATGCAAGTTAAAAGCCTTCCCTTTTAGGAAATACTTAGACTAAGAAGAGCTCTTAAGTACACGGACTGAAAACAAAGCGAAGCGTTAAGCGGATGGTATTTACCTTGTGAACCAAATGAGGAATTTCAATGGTGGAAATTTTAAAGCACTTATGTAAGTTATTCTGGATGGAACCATCTTCCAAATGCTGTAAATCTAAATGTAAAATGCAAATGTGAGACCTTTAAAATAGGGCCCACACTTTTCTAAATGTATCGTTGGTACATACACAGTTAAACAGTTCAGTGCTTAGGCCTCTTATTATTAGGTGTTCAGGCCACCACCAGGGAAAAGAGACATTGACTGATTACAGCACACAAAAAAATAAGCGCTATGGAAGGTCTTTCATGTAATATGCATGATGCGGCCCGTGCTCTCTGTTATATACTTATTTATTTTTTTAAGTTAATGAACGGACTACTAAGTGCAGAAGTCTATAGTGCCACATCAGAAGCCTCTTTCTGAGTCTGAGTTTAGGAGCATGGACAAGATTGATGTGGAACTTGCCTCTCTTGGTCTGTATATGTTATGTGACCTTTCAGCCTGAAGTCATCTAATTCCTTCCTACGCTGACCTCAAAAGCATTTTTGTTTTAATTTGCAATGTCAGGCTAGGCAGCCCAATGCTCAAAGGGTAAGCATGTGGGGAAGGGGGGATAATTTTACTAATTAAAAGAGATGACCGCCAATTATCCCTAATTCTCCACACGCTCGGGCCCTCTTTAGACATTTGTGTCCCCCTGCTCTCTATTCTGTCATCTTATTTTGGCTGGGTTTGACAGTAAAGATGGCCCAGGGCCATTGTGACAAAGACTTGGGACAGATGATTGATGAGGCAAACTGCCTTTTTAATGCCCTACCACCTTCATCTCTTGCTTTTCCCTGATGTTTTGAACATCAACAGTGTCACTGGTCTTCAGATGTTCCTGAGGCTCATTCCTGGGTTTTCAGAGAACTTTTCAGAGTATAGATTTAGATAAACTTTTTTTAAAAGTAGTTTTGAAACCAGAAGTACTTTATATTCAGTAATGTCAGTAGGCAATAATATTATTATTATTGTTGTTTTGTTGTTGTTTTTATTATTATTAGAACTAGCGGTCGTATCATATTAGTAGTTTATTAGCAGTGTCAATGTTCTCCCTCTGATGGTTGGTGGTCCTTTTCCTATATTTACTTTGATGGCATTTGGCAGATGCCCTTATCCAGAGTGTTTCTGTCACTGATTATATTCTGTGAGATGTTCACTAGGACCCAGGCTATCAATGCCATTGCTTTATTGGCAGACTAGGTACCGCCAGTGTTGATCCAAGTACTGAAAGAGGCAGGTCCTTTTGTCATAGTTTGAAGATGTTGGGACATCTATGGGCAGTTCATTCCACCAACTCTCTCACTCTTCACAATGGTGTAAGCATGTAGTCCCATTACAAGGTTCAAAACTTGCCCTTCAAGAGCCTTGAAGTGCTGATCATAAGTGTCACATAACATTACATTACTGCTCACTGTATCTGTATCAAGGTTATCAGCTAACATTTTATACCCATTCATGTAATATTTTATTCCGTCCCACACAGTGACTTAACTTTGATTGCTGAGGATGTGAAGGATATGAGGAATGTGCACTAAAAAAGTGTAATCCATCTGATTGAAGGTGGAGCCTATTCATTGTTAAAACACAAATCTTCCTTGGAAAATAAGACAAGCATGGCATCCCAAGTGTCACAATATTTTTTCTTCACTGCAAACATATTTCATTTCTATTTTTATTTTCATAATCCTCTCTAGCCAAGTGTCTTTTTCATTTCTTGGGAACACGACTCCATTCACTTTTAATTAGAGCCTCACAGCGCAGAGCAGAGATTAAACACATCTCTACATCAATGGGAATCATACCTTCATCCCAGTGCCTGGCAGGTCTCTTTTAAATGTAGAGACCTTCAGCAGGCGCTATGTTCCTGCGCTTGATACATGACGCCGGGATTTAGTGGTCATTACTGTTGCGTTTGAGTTTGAATGTGGGTTCGGAGCATGTGTGGAGCGTTCTATCAGCTGGAGTTGCAGGCGCCTTTGCAAAGGTCATTTGTTCTAATAAAAGACAGGTCCATAATAGCATGTGACTGTGAATTGGAGTATTTAATTGGCCAACTTGGTTAAATAAAGGTTAACTTAAATAAAATTAGCTTGAGATCTGCAAGCCATTAAAGCACAGTTGTTTCTTTAAAAAAAAGAAGTTGGATCACAAGTGGATCCGATTCTTAATCTCACAGGGGAGATGTATGCACAGCTTTGCCAAGGGCGCATCGTTTCCCACACCATTTCCCCCCTAGTCTGACCTCCTCTGAGCCGGATGGTCAAGGGCAACGGTGGGGAAGTGAATTAGCACATGCCCTCTCCCCAACTTCGCCCGGCCTGAGCCAGACAGGCACGGCGCAGACCGGAGCCGAATCGTCCCCACCAGCCCCATTCACCTCCTCACCAGTGTGAAATTTAATTGGACACCTGCACAAGGAAAGAGGACCTAAAATAGCACTCTGTGCTCACGCAGCAATATGATTGGACATGGACTTGCTGCCCACTGGGCCGCTAGAGAAATACATAGTGTCCTCAGCTCTGCTTTTTTCTCACTCTCTCTCTCCGGATTGCCTGTGCTTGCTATATTTATGGCATCATCTGTAGTCTGAGAAGTGATGCGGATTCCTCCACACTTCCGCTTGTCCACCTCACTCCGCAGCAAGCTCTCTTCAGGTTTCCGTTCAGGTCTTTTGCCCATGACTCCTTACTCACATCCCGATCACATGGGCGCCTGATCCAACAGGGCCCTGGGACAGCAAATCGGCATTCATTACAATTAGGAATTACAAATTTACACTCCCATATGAACAAATGCGACAAAGGAGGTATAATGCATGACTGGCAGCAACATGCCGGAATCTTTTTGGGTTTAAGTGGTTAATCCAAAACCACCATGAATTGCATTTGGACATTTTTTATTAATCACTACATTTAATCAGAAGGGGGAAGTAACCTGCTAATTTTTACACAGTGACATTTGCTGAAATGTACCTGTCACATTGCCATTTAAGTCTTGTGACCTTCGGATTTCCTAGATATGCATGTCTGTATGGCATTTGTATGAGGCAGGATGCAGTTTTTACACAGTTTTTGTACAAAAACTTGTACAAATTTGACCAAAACAGCATTTCCTAAAGTGGAGGGTGTGATCCTATTATGACCAATTTACATGAAACATCTTTGCATGCAAATGTTTGTTATTTTCAACACATTTGTGAAAGACTCGTTACAAGAAGCAACCAATAAGCAAGATCAAATCCCTGCTTCATGCTCTGAAGATAATAGGGGTGTGCATTGGCAAGGATCTCATGGGTCATGATACGATTACATCACAATATACTGTGATACTGTACATACTCTACAGTATTCTACAGTTCAATGAAACAGAGCTGAAATACAAGACACTGCCTAACTCTGCCTGAACGGTACCCAGCTGTACAGCCTGAGTACCCAGCTGTACAGCGCCATCTACAGGAGTGGAGGTTGCAGTTGCATGCTCACTAAAACGCTCGACAGCACCACCTGGTGGACTAAATTTGTATACATAAATATTGATATCTGATGTCCCTGCATTGATACAATATCAGGACGTAAATAATTGCAATATATTGCTGTATCGATATTTGTTAAAACCCCTAGAAGATATACACTCTCAATATTATAATATTAATCCATTCCTACAAATACACAATGGACCCACGTATTTCAGACAACAAGACCGTGGTTTGGGATGGTGCTTGACAATATTTACATTTACATTTACAGCATTTACCAGACGCCCTTATCCGGAGCGACTTACAATCAGTAGTTACAGGGACAGTCCCCCCCTGGAGACACTCAGGGTTAAGTGTCTTGCTCAGGGACACGATGGTAGTAAGTGGGATTTGAAAGTGGGTCTTCTGGTTCATAGGCGAGTGTGTTACCCACTAGACTACTACAACCCTGTTCTTAGACTACTACCACCCCAATATTCTTATATACAGAATTGGGGCCCTGGAAAAAAAAGAATTGTGAACCATTGAGTTAGAGAGTGTATAGAATGTGTATAGAGTAACTATTTGAATTACTATGTGAAAGTAATACAACTAATTACATTTGATTACTTTCAGATTACCTTTGTAAACCATGAATGAATATTCTTAACTGTTAACCATTTAGAAATTGTGTAACCTTGACCTTATATAGCAGTACTAAACATTGACTACCGCCAAACTCCTTTCAATACATGAATTAACATCTTTCTAACCTACACATTTAATAAAGATTATATAACAACAGCCACCACAGGGTCAGACTGCAGGCCTCATTCTTCCTGTAATATCGTGCAAAATCAACTAATTAATATTCAAACGCTTTTAATAATGTTTATGATTGTTCAGGGTCCTCCATCCTTGCTCACCTCCATCCTGG
Organism: Denticeps clupeoides; assembly: GCF_900700375.1. Taxonomy (NCBI): domain Eukaryota; kingdom Metazoa; phylum Chordata; class Actinopteri; order Clupeiformes; family Denticipitidae; genus Denticeps; species Denticeps clupeoides. The sequence goes on along the minus strand of NC_041720.1, from coordinate 13,179,279 downwards.
TAAACCAGCCCTCGTTCACTGTCAAAACACAAAAACACATGTTAGAAGGCTGTAGCTTTTAACATTTTCCTCCAGAATACCGCAGTCCTTTCTTTCTTTTTCTGACATCTCTTTACTTTTTAACGTCAGATGCTGACTTTTACCCTTTTAGTGATGGGTTATGTGGTAGGATACAGCATATGAACAGTGCAGCTCTAACATCCAAACAGAGAGGTTCGACATCGGGGCCTTCTCACGACGAACTACATGACAATCATAACTGATGGGCTAAATGAGCTAAAAGCTATTTTTTTTTCCAAAGTTGGGAACAAGGCTGGATGAAAATCTAATTATGGGGCTATATCCAATACAATCAAACTACTGCAGAACAATCTGTCTGAAGTTAAACAAAGATGTGCAGTGTAATTGTAGGGATTGTTCTAATCTTGATCTGTAATTTTTTTACGTTTTCTTATACTTCACACTTTCATTATGAAAGATTAGTCAGACTGGTCATGAGTGAAAATCCATTAGAAATTTGAGAATGAAATCCAAATTAGAATTACATAACATAAATGGCAGATTTATACCTTGATCTCTATGAATGAAGGTATGGTGGTAGATGCATGTAACTACCTAACTATTACCCAACTCAAGAGAATTTTGTGATTTAGGATTTTATCTCATCACCCATCCCCCCTCCTCTCTTTTTAAGCATTGGTCTACATTGTGTGGTGGGTGCAGCTGCCAGTGGGCGGAAGGTCAGAGCTCGGGGCGATCTCACACTTTAATACCATTATTAGTGCAAGTCCCACTGTAATTACGCAGAGCTGCACACATCACAAGGAGTTGGCCAGACAGGATAACTCATAACTGCACTGATCACATCAAATTCAGCGACCCACAATAAATGAGCACTTAGAAGAAAAATACAGTCTCTGGAGGCCACTGCTTGTGTACACTGCAGAAGGATGTCTGCAGAGGTTGGCTAACACAGAACATCACATTGCATAAATGCTTAATGGGCCCTAGTTTGAAAATCTGACACATAGCGCAAAGCTATGCCCAAATGTCCATTTGGCTGTTTCTTGCGCCAGTGAAAGTGTCCTGAGTGTGTTTATTCAGAAGCGCGAATTGGGTGTAATTAATTAACCTTTACACAAGACAAGCTAATAGACGGATAATTATTGAACGACATGTAGTTACACTTATATTTAGATAAATACAACCAGCAACCATAATGCGAATGTGGAGCTAAGGTGAAAATGAGTTTGACATTATAACTGCATGTGAGGTATACAAGGTTTACATTTCAGTTTTAAGTTAATATTCCCAAATAAAAGCAGAAACAACAAGAAAAAACATTATTCGGCTCCAGCTCTGTTGTGCACCCACAAATTTCTTTGACTTTCAATTTATTGGTCACTGTGGCCTGCCACAACAAAACAAAACTCAGTCCTATAAGTACAAAATCAAGCATAAAAATGTGTTATTTTAAGAATGTGGGTGCGTGGCGAGAACATGAGCACCGTAACGCCAGATATTTGGTGTACAGCACAAAACGAGGTTGAAAAACACCCAAAATAGGGCCCAGTGACTCTACAGCCAGGACATTTTGAAGGCCCATTCATTAGTGTGCATCTGCACAGTACCATTGTACTGTGGATCTGTAACTGTAGTCATAAAAAGGCTGCAGCAGTAAACCCCCGGAGGATTACACGACCCTGAACTGTAAAGCAGAACAAAGGATCAGCAGAATTTGTCAAACACCTGACGCCGAGACATTTTTCAAACGATTTTGCGCGCGTCCATCTCGAAAAAGCGAGGCTCTGTGACTTTGAGGAAGAATGTCACTCAAGGAGTGACACTCAAATTAGTTTCAGAGGGCCGTTCCGTCACAGGTGCACCATCCGGTGCTTTCGAAACAAACAGAAAAAGGACGTTCCCTCCCTTCAGCTTCCCTTTGATCCGGAAAACATGCATGCTTCCTCCAGTCCATCCTTAGTGGATGCTGCTGAAGCTGAGCGTCTCAATAATTGCCAAAAATTTGGAGTCCTCTTCATGTGCCTTCAAAAACAAAGCAGGGCATTTGTGATGTTCACTTCAAAGGGCACTCTAGTGACAGTGCATGATGAAAGAGTGGAGTGATGGCAGCAATAAAGCAGGAGTTAAGGAAAATAAGACTGGTAGAGTCAGTTAAGACATCATTTGTCCCCCGACTGAGTGTAGTGTGTTGATAAAACAGCTGCCATACACACTGGCAGTTACGTAAAAAATGATTCCTTCCGCTCGTTTCATCTTCTTCTATGCCAAAAAAAGAGAGAAAAGTATAAGAATGACAGCTGTATTGAAATATGCAACAGTTCCGTCACGGTGGATCCTGGAATGACAGGATACACCTGAGAACGGTTCCCGGAGCGCCGATTGCAGGCCACGCCGCCTTGATTTCCCCGAATCCGACGCCTATTTCAGTGTGCCTGCATTGATCCAGTATTGAGAACCCCGAACCCACGAGCGAAGGGAGACGCGGCTCAGGCGCTCGAGTTTTTTAGTTTGTTTTTGTTTTGTAGGATATGGTCTTGGTCGGAGGCGGTGTAATGGTCATGTGTTTCCGTCCCTTTCCTAGTTTCCACTTCCCCTCTGTCCCAAGCTGATTCCTTTGAGCTGGTGTGTGTGTGTGTATAGATTTGAGTTTTTCTTTTTTTTGTGCCAATTATCCGCGCCCGGGTCCTTCTCCTCCTTTCTGTGCTGTGACAACGTCTGATGACACTCTGGGTCTTTAGTCTTTACTCTATAAATGTTGTGGCCTGATTATGAGTTTTTAGCACAGCGTTTTTCTTAAAGTGGAGGGTGTGGCCCTATTATGGCCAATTCCCATGAAACATCTTTGCATGCGTATTTATGTTATTTTCAACACATGTGCGAAGCACTTGTGTCTCAGCATGAGACAAGGAGACTAGGATACTAGGAGTCTTGTGACAAGAAGCAACCAATAAGGAAGGTGAAATCCTTGCTCCATGCTCTGAAGATATTAGGTGTGGGTGTGTATAGAGTTTAGTTTTTTTGGAAAATAAAAGTTGTGGGATTTCTCTGCACCTGGGTCCTTCTCTTTGTTTCTGTGCTTTGACAACTTCTGATGGTCTTTAGTCTTTAAATGTTGCGGCCTGATTACGAGAGTTGATCGAACATTTGGATGTTTATTTCTATTTCCTGTTCTGCATTTACTTGCATAGTCTTAATTCGTTTTTAAAGCCCCAACGCCAAGCCAGTAGTCCACTAAATTGGCAGTTAGACCATGAAAGTGAGCTGAAAACAGGCAAAAAACGGCTGAAGTTCATAAAGGCTATTGTTATTGCGTCATCCCATCACAGCTTCATCCGTGCAGCAGTATTTTTGTTCCCCCCCGGCAGGCTCAGATCTCCAAAACACTTGGTGCTGTTTAAAGAGAGAGAAGCCGCAGTCAAGCTGGCAGGTTGCTCTGCTGTCACAGTGATGCCGTTTGCCTTAAACCTGTCAGAACAAATTCTAGGGCACAGACACAGAACAATGCAACATCTGAAATAATTATCCACATATATCTGCATTTTCCAGCACATAATGAAAAGACGTTAATGAATAGATGAACCCTTAACTATCCAAACAAAGGCTTATGGGTATTAAGTGTCCTATGAAGTGCCACTATATGGAACCGTCTGAGAATGCGCCAACATGTTGGGTTGGGTGGTTGGAGGTCCCTTTACCAATCGTAAGTCGCTCTGGATAAGAGGCTGATAAATGTTAATAAATGTAAATTGTTTCAGGTAATAAAGGTAACATTTACCCCCTTTCCAGCTCACTAGTGAAAGTGAAACAAGTGAAGTGATTGTCATTGTGAAACACTGCAGCACAGCACATGGTGATACAACGAAATGTGTCATCACCCTTAGTGAGCAGTGGGCGGCCATGACAGGTGCCCGGGGAGCAGTGTGTGGGGACGGTGCTTTGCTCAGTGGCACCTTGGCGGATTCGAACCGGCAACCTTCTGATTATGGGGCCGCTTTCTTAACCAAGTGCCCCAAGTGCTGTTTTTGTTCTGATTAGCGACCGAAGCCACATCTTTACACCAAAATATTTGCACCAAAACTTGCTGGTCTGGAATCTGAGAACCCGTGTTGTCATGAGAGGTAGGCATTCATTTTTTCACACTTTTCCACCGTTGTGTGTTTGTCATGTTGCACCATTGTCTCAACTCGGGACCCAACTTCAGCACAAGCACCAGTGTAAAGGAGGGGCTGTTGGAAATGGTCTCAAGACCACGTCATTTTTATAATTAAATAAAGAATTTCATACTTTTACTACTTCAGGCTCACATTCGAATGTACATTATAGAACAATAGTTTCTAGGCAGGAGTCTCAAGGGAACCTTTCTGCTCTGTTCTGTTCTCTCATTTTTGTGCATTTTCGGTGTTTTATACCTGGAAGATAGCTTGGAGGTTCTCTGGGAGAACAGAGACACTAAAACCCGACTCGGGCAAACTTTTAGATACTGCTGCTTCGGCGTGCTTCTTTTGAAGTTTAATGCAAATTTCCTGTCTACCGGGAAACACTTTTACCATATAATAAATAACGCTGATGGGTTGTTGGGTTTTTGGGAACAGTAACTGCATTATTTCTGAAAATTGATAAATTGTCTGTAAAAATGTTACGAATGTAGGAAAAGGTTTTCCTTTGATGCCTTTTGATGTCAACCGAAGCTCTGGGAGCAAATATATTGGTGTGTTTGACTGAACCACATTGCTGTAGCTGTTTGTGGAAGAGAAGGCCCTCTCTAACTGAATAATTTGGGCCCATTTGCATTTGTTTTCATTTTCTTGACAATTACAAATGTACATTTAGAGGGCCATATTTCTCTCTCAGTATTTGGTGAGAACAAAGAAAATGACACAAAATTAATAATATCAAACTTATTCACTGTCATGATATTATTTGCACCCAATGATGTACCAAACTAATGTAAAAGCTGTCTTAAGGTTTTTAATTGATTGCTAATGTTACAGCAGTAAAATATAAAATATAGTATATGCATTTTCTGCGCCTGCCTGAAGAACATTGCTCAGGAGCAGCTGGATCAGAAACGGAACTTTTTCATTGCAGTAGATTCAGTGTCTCACAAAAGTGAGTACACCCCTCACATTTTTGTAAATATTTTGTTACATCTTACCTTGGGACATTACAAGATGTGACACTTTGATACAATGTAAAGTAGTCAGTGTACAGCTTGTGTAAATTTGCTGTCCCCTCAAAACAACTAAAAACACACCGCCGTTAATGTTTTAACCGCTGGCAACATAATCGAGTGCACCCTTAAGTGAAAATATCCAAATTTTGTCCAATTAGCCATTTTCCCTCCTCGATGTCATGTGACTTTGTGGCACGATTGTAAGGAGGAGGTGCAGTTGGTGACAATGCTGGGGAGGCGGGTGAAGCAGCTGGTTTATTGGAGAGTTGCAGCCTGACGAGAAGCGTGGGGGCTTGCTGGGGGCTCTGCGTGGCCTGTAGAGGCGTCAGGTGGCGTGGGTCAGTGGAGGAGCAAACTGGTACATCGGGGGCTGAAGCCGTAGCATTGCCAGGGGTGGAGCGAGGCAAACATCGAACACGCAAGGGCAATGCGAAGGAGAAGTGAAGAAGCAGGCAGTCAGCACTCATTATTTATGTGGGACGCTGACCTTGGTGGTTTCCTCTTCCGGCTTGTCATCCCCTCGGACGTCCGCTTGCCCCTGGAGGTGGCACGCCAGCCGTGATACTTTATACTTTGATCTTTACCTGCAACTCTGGACCAGATTTTGCTGGTGCTCCTGATTAAAAAAAGTAAAAAAGTGATTGTCACATGTGATACACAGCAGCACAGCACAGCACACTCACAACACAGTGAGTGTGTGCACCGTGTCCTCCGCATTTAACCCATCACCCTTGGTGAGCAGTGGGCAGCCATGACAGGCGCCCGGGGAGCAGTGTGTGGGGACGGTGCTTTGTTCAGTAGCACCTCAGTGGCACCTTGGTGGGTCAGGATTCGAACCGGCAACCTTCTGATTACGGGGCCGCTTCCTTAACCGCTAGGCCACCACTGCCCTGAGTGCTACCACCGATTTCTTATTATCATTGTAATATCTGTGAGCCTTTGATCATATGAACCTGCAATGAGCTCACCCAACACACAGGTACAAGGTATGTGTGGTGAACACAAAGCAACGCTGTGTAGCTCAAAGGCCAACCAGGGCCCATTGAAACTTAGGAGGTGTAGGAGAACCAGGACAAGAAATATGGGTCCAGCAAGGCTTAATAAGTGGGGAGTAAAGTATGGCCCTGATAAATGGGAAATGCCCAGTTGTATAACTGCTCGAAAAACGATTTATGATGACAACTGGGTGATTACACACACACTTAAATTTCTTTTTTTTCTATGGATCTGACAGATAGGGAACACAGATAAATAAGATATTTTTTGGTATTGATAATGAGCACTATATATATATATACACACAAGTGGTATTTTATATATAAGCACTCACAGATGAAAGCGGGCCTGTCTCGAGCACACACACACAGAGGAGACACTGCATGACTCGCTCAGGAAAGTTTCCAGTTGGCCTTACATGGTTCCTAGGACAACTGTCAGGCACATTTTAATTAGCCTAACATGCAGAAGAACATAGATAACACACACACACACATTTTACAATTTGCTATTAAATGCCTGTTTTGTTTTGGAGTTGTGCATTTAGGAGCCGAAAGAAAAGAAAAGAGGAAAAATTACCATCACTAGTCTCCAGGCCTAAACCCTATTGAGCATCTGTTGGACGAAAGGTGGGGGAGCGCAAGGTCTCCAACATCCATGATGTCGTCTTGGAGGAGTGGAAGAGATTTACAGTGGCAACCTGTGCAGCTCTAGTGATAAGGCACTGCTGGACAATAATTGTTTTTTAAATACTATAAGAGTATTTACTTGAATTTCCATTTCAATTAATTCGTAGAAAAGATTTGTAGAAATCCAAGTATAAACTCAAAGCAGCAAGCAACACACACATGTTAATATCTCAGAACTTCATCTCATGGATTTTACCTTAACTGCATTGTGCGATTACATAAAAAGAATGCAATGTGGCCCTTGGCCAGGCATTGGACTCTGCAGGCCTCAATAGAGAAAAGCACGCAAATTGAGGCCAAAATTTATTTAAAAGGTATTCACATTATGCACATCTGCTGGCATGGTAGGCAAACCATGAATGCAGTCAGTCTGAAAAACACTTGCAACTACCAACTATTTACTTTCGGGTATGGTATCATTACTTATTCGATTCTATTCTATTCTAAATATCAAGTATAGTTGTCTTGGTTAGAGCAACAATACAGATTTATGAACCCTCTGTTTACTCCGATTCAATCACAGAAGCACACAGTCACACAGCAATCATACTGCAATCTAGCACACAGCAGATTGAAGCCACATCTAATGGCGAGTAGTCAAACCCCCACATATTCCCCCCACATATTTTCCTTAAAGCAGTCTCACAGTTTGGGCTCTCATTACGACAAAAAAAAAAACAACAAAAAAAAAAAATAAAAAATACGAATAGAGCAAAAAATGCTGAAATTGGTGCAGCAGAACTTTATGAACAAAACGCACCTGCTCTGCAATTTCAGTTGCTCTTGGCCGTGGATGGAATCATTACAGATTGCTGTGTTTGCGTTCGGCTAAGACTGGAGCCGCGGAGACAACTGCAACTGCGCCGCAAAGTCAATGAACGGTTCATAAGGCGCCGTCAAGCAGTCAGTTTGCAGAAAATGTGTGTGCTAAAGAAAAGCAATCTTTTGGTAACCAACTGCTCAAATAGCGAGAGAATACAGTCTTTACAACATTGTCCAATGAGAAAACTGAGAGAGAAAAAAAAATCAGTGAAGACAGGAGAGTCATTTTCTTCATAGAGGAACAGGCGAAGTCTCCAAACGGGCGTGAATGTGCACTTATGTGATGCCCTATATGGGTGTACTGTAGTGTACATTTAGCCAATATAACATTTATAATAAGTTATGTAGCACACCACAGAGAGAAACAGAAAGAAATATAAAATAAAAATGGTGATAATAACAGGTGTTTCCTCTTTTAATAAATTTTATAATAAAATAATTGATCCATTATATCCCTCTACGTGCTGGTGTTTGAACTTGATTCCCCGGTTTATTTTGCAGTGGGAAGATGGTATGTGCATTAAACTTTACATTTTCAAAAGCATTTAGTTGCACCATCCATCATAACAAAGCATGATATTGTTTGATAACAATGACTTAATTGCTGTACGCACCAAATTGCCATAATTGCTGTAATTGCCTACGTACCAAAACAGCTGCATAGTAATTACTGTAATCACGTATTACTTATTTTGCATTCATATTATAACTGCATTACCATTGTCATTTAACCCTACACCTGACACATACTCAATTAACTTCATTTATTATGTGTAATAACTTAATGATTAATATTCACTTACGAGTGATTTTTACATGGACAAAGTTCATGATAACCCTGCACTGACCTGAAGTTATTAATTATTTAACAAGTTGATCCGAATAAAGGGGACAGACTTTAACTCTAAATAAAAATAATCTTATTCAATCTTACAATTCATAATTTTGAATTAAACGTGTCAATCTAATTAACGTAGAAATAACAATGTATAATTTAAAAAATGTACAACTAATGTTTACCATCTACAAGAGGAATAATGATTTTTTTTACGAGTGAGATCAGATGGACAGCATTATAAACCAGACAACAAAAGAAAGGCAGAGTATCCCACCTCATACCGTTGGGGTCCCGTGACCCGCAGCTGTAAGACCATTCATGTTGCCATTTCTATTATTGCTCCTGCTTTTCAGGAAGCATCCGTGGGACATAATCAATTGAGCAAATGTTGTGCTATCGAGGTACATAACTGTGACTCATGTTACTCTAATGTTACTTCTGTACCATAGGTACATTAGGAAAGATGGGGAGGGGAAAAAAAGCGCCCCTGGGCCTCAGATGAATCATTCGGCCCGACCTGCTACGTGCAGAACAGCTCCGCCGCGCATCAAGGACCCTGCCGATGCATTATTCAGTGCCATGTTTTCCCATCAACACCGGCTAAGATGCCATCACATGAGAGGGATTTATTTATGCCGTCAGAAGCCGAGGGCCGCTTGACTGGCCATTAGCTGTGTGAGAGTGGCTCCAGCCTGCAGGGAGAGGCATGCCCACATCCCCTTAATGCAATATTAATAATAAAGATGGCGCAGTGAGCGGATAAACATTATGATTGATCAGATGAAAACATGAGCTGTACACCTTGGAGACATACGAAATGCACAAGAAAAGGGTCTTTGATGTTGAAGTGGGCTTATAGCATATTAGCTTGATTATTGCCTTGAAGCATCACTCTGCTGAGGCACATTTGTGTGTTTAGCACATGCTAAATCATCAATGTCCAAACTATGGCCCGCAGGCAAAATCCGGTCCCCCGTGTCAATTTGGGTGGTTCCCCAAGACATTTGTGTGACATGTTGCAACAGTATAGTTTGGATTTTGAGTGTTCCGACAATCCGAGTTCTACATTGGATGTCTGGAAGATGAATCAGCAGATGACTTGTAAGGGCCAAACAATGACATCCATGGAGGTCAAAAGCAGAGTTGACAATTGTACTGTTCTCACCAAGTTAGACTGAGCAAGAAAGAACCACTTCGTACAATTCTGTAATTATATCTGTCACCTAGAAAACAGTTTTTATGTTTTTGTATAAATGGGAGGAGCCTGATGATTGACAGGTCTCATGCATGCTACTTCCTTTTTCCATAATTGCAGAAATTCAAACATTTAATATAAAATAAAAAAAAGTCTTATAGTAGCCTGTCACTTAGAAGCAAAAAGAATCTTTAGTGGTTGTTTAATGTTTATTAGCTGTTTATTCTCCAATTGCTGGGTTCTTTGGCAAAAAGATACATTTGTGTCATGATCTGGACCGGCAGGGGTTACTCTGGATCCGGACCGGAGTTTCATGTTCGTCCTGTGTAATGTTCCCTGATCGTGTTCACCTGCTGTCTATTTATATAATTGTATAAAACTATCCTGTTCGTGTCTGTTCGCCGTCAGGGTCATTGTGTGTGTAGTTTGTATTAAACCCCTGTCGCGTGAAATCGTGCGAATGCGTCCTTCATCGTCATGTCCAGCCCACCCGTGACAATTTGTCTAGTGTTTGTCATGTGATGTTTCTGTAAAAATCCGTGTGTAGTTCGTCAGGCAACCATTGCAACCACCAGATTTTTTTTTTCATATTCATACTCAGTTATTGTACACTATTGTATTGTATACACTGGAGGTGAGAAACCTTAAGAAAGTACAGTTTAAATGCAGAGGACACATATCGTTGTGTCACTGTGTGCTGTGCTTGCTGTGTATGACAATGACAAAAACCAATCACTCTTAATACTACATTAGTAATAACCTGGCACTCCAGTCCCCTGGGATCCAGAGTGATTCAGCACGGCAAAGAAAAAAAGTTTCAAATTCTCTCCCATGTTTGAAGGGGAACTCATTAAAAGTCACAGTTTACTATAAATGGAATTTGTCAAACCTCGGCACCTTGATGGCATGCGTTTTGGGCGTGTTTACAGTGAGCGTGCATCTTGCTGCCCTTCATATTTTCTGACTGCCGCCGGATCTGCCACGCGCCTGTGCAGACGTTGACAGACAGCTGGCATGTTGAATGGCTCCAGCTTGAGTGACAGACCTGAGCCCTTCCGAGCGATTCTCCGGCTGATTAGCATTCCGTGACATTTCCCCACTCGCAGTGAATGCAGGGATAGTCGTGTAAACAAAGTGCTATCGCTGAGTTTGGCAAGGAGACACGGCAGCATAATGTGATGCAAAATGACATTGTACACTGGACTGACTGCCTGGTCTGCATTTTAATCGGAAGACCCAAGATGACCATGCTAGCTGTCCTGCGTGCGCTAGCATTAGCAGGTTAGCTTTACTTGCTTGTGTTTGGCTGATAACAGATAACTATCAAGATGTCCATTCTTGTTGTTAACTTTCTTTCTGCAAACACAGAACATATAATATTATACATAATGGAATATTAGCAAACATGTCCCATGTGCTAAGTACAAGGGAAATATGGCCCATCGATTCACGCCACCCACACACACATGAAGGCATTCTGGCGAAGACATGCAGATAAAAATGCATGCATGTACAGCTCAGACAAACATTTCATCGCTGTGATCTCTGCGCTGGCAATCCAACAGCTTATAGTAATTAAATATGAGTGGAGCCGGTTAAACCGTTGCCATGGAAATAGCTAACTCCCGATACATTACAAACATCACAGAAGACGTGTCAACTTGCACCTTAATTGAAATGCAAATGGACGAATAGGTAAGACTACAAAAAACGCATATGTGTGGGGCAGAGGAAAGATATTCCTGAGCAGGAACGAGCCTGGTTCAGTTCGTAATACAGTTCATTGTTATAGTTGCTGAGTTGTGGTGGTGCAGTTGCGCATAAATAATACTGGAGATCATAATCCTGTCAATTCATCAAAACCTATAAACTTTGTGGAGGTACTGCATACACACAGCAGAATATAGCCTGAAGGCATTCCGAGATGGCTGACATAGACCTGCATCTCATAAAACAATAAAAACTTCCCACTGGGTCCTAAGAGAACAAGCTGAAAACAAAAACAACAAAGCAGATGCACTTGCTGTTGGCGAAAAAGGTCTTGTTTGGTTGCATGGCCTTAATATGGTGTGATAATTTATGACAAGGCGAATATGACTTATGCCAGAGCTCTCACCGTTCACAAACAAACCGCCGTCAGGTTCTTTTTAATGAACTGACTGCTGAGACAGGCCACAGAAACACACGCACCTTTTGAAATTCTCTGACTGTATTTTTGCTGTGTGCCAAATAATAAATGAACTTTTACATCCATGACTAACTGATGCAGTTAATAGGAATATCACTCCAATGCACAAGAAATAAGCAAAACCAGTTAGACTTAGTTCTGATACATGATATGTCTGTTCATGCAGGCCAAGTAAAATGTGTTTGAATATCCAATTTGGATAATTACCTTTTAATATCTATTTTTATATCTTTGAGCATATACACTGATCTAAAAATAAAGGGAACACTTAAACAACACAATGTGACTCCAAGTCAATCAAACTTCTGTGAAATCAAACTGTCCACCTGGGAAGCAACACTGATTGACAACCTGTTTCACATGCTGTTGTGCAAGTGGAATAGACAACAGGTGGAAATTATAGGCAATTTACACTCTAGAGAGACAACCCACACAAGTGGCTCAGGTTGTGCAGCTTATCCAGGATGGCACATCAATGCGAGCTGTGGCAAGATGGTTTGCTGTGTCCATCAGTGTAGTGTCCAGAGCATGCAGGTGCTACAAGGAGACAGGCCAGCACATCAGAAGACATGGAGGAGGCCGTAGAAGGGCATCAACCCAGCAGTAGGACCGCTACCTCAGAGGGACAGTAATGGTGTGGGGTTGCATCTCGGGGTTGCAACCTCGCCAGAGGTTGCCTGACTGCCATTAGGTACCAAGATGAGATCCTCAGACCCCTTGTGAGACCAAATGCTGGTGTGGTTGGCCCTAGGATCACAAGACAATGTTGGACCTCATGTGGCTGGAGGGTGTCAGCAGTTCCTGCAAGACAAAAGAATTGTGGCTATGGACTGACCAGCCCGTTCTCCAGACCTGAATCCCATTGAGCACATCTGGAACATCTTGTCTCACTCCATCCACCAACACCACGCTGCACCACAGACTGTCCAGGAGTTGGCGGAATCTTTAGTCCTGGTCTGGGAGGAGATCCCTCAGGTCCAGGCATTGTAGGGAGGTCATACAGGCACACAAACACTACTGAGCCTCATTTTGACCTGTTTTAATGACATTACAAGTTGGATCAGTCTGTAGTGTGTTTTTCCGGACCTCCATGAGTAGATAAATTTTTGTGTGGTTTTGTTGTTAGCACATTAAACTATGTAAAGAACAAAGTATTTAATAAGAATATTTCATTCATTCAGATCCAGGATGTCTTATTTTTGTGTTTGAGCAGTGTATATTACATGTGGTTCTGTCACCATCGGCCATGACAACTTTTAATAAATAATGTAGCAAGGAAGACTGAATTCAGACTGCTGCAAAAAAGGAGATTCGCAACGACAGAGGGGTGTTAATTAAAATGTTACTTTCCTTCTTTATGAGAACTAAAGCTAGGAAGCCATGTTCGTATTTTCAAAACCTCAGCGGATGTTATTGATATGACACTGGAAAATGTGTCAAGATTTTTGTATAGCATGTCTGGCACCATTATGACTAGGTTGTATGAAACTGTCCGTGCACTCACAAGATCCTACAGAAAAGCCGACAGATCGCTACTAGACATGAAAGCTAAATGAAAAGTAAATGAAAAGTACAAAATGTATAAAAATTCCATTGCTGGTCATTTTTTCCCCAAGACAAGGCTTGCCACTACTCAAATTGAACTATTCTATAAAAATATAGCAAATATATATAAATATAGCAAACAAAGAAGTTAATAAAAACAAATTCTTATCCTGACCCAAAATTGAGGGCTTGTGCCCAATAGTATGTGTTACTTCATTTGACTAAATGTACCATTATCTATAATAGTGTGAGTTCTGAAATATGGCTTCTAACAAACATAAAAAATCAGCCATGCCATCGTAATAATGTTGCATTTGATTTGGACATTTTTGTCCAGTCTTTAACACCCCCTCAACTTCCTTATAATACAAGATGGCTGCAAACAAAAGTTATTGCTAACAATGGTTTTCCGACATGTAAACTGGAACATGCTCAACTATGTCTGGAGTTCATGCAGCAGAATTGTTCACTTTGGCACTGAAGTAACAAGACACATCCAGATCATGCATGCTTTTCAGTCTCCTTCACATACAAAATAAACATACCAAAGAAATCCTGGAATCTCAAAGCAAACATTTTGTGTATGAATGGATAAAAAATCTTAAAAAATAGTGCATGATTCTGTGTATTTTTATCATTAGGACTGACAATTAATAATATTTTTCACAATTAATCAAGCATTAAGAATGAATCATGATTAATCACTTTAACTGATAAGACTAAGACTAAGCTTGCAAATATTCATATGATAGAGGCAAATGTGGGAAAAAAGTATTTTGATGAGGAGATGATGAGGTCTTTTTTTTTTAATCACCCTGCAGACTCTTAACAGTAATACTGAATTGCTAATGAATTTGTTTTTCTCAACAGTTCAGTCAAGCAACTTATTATTATTATTTTTTTTTCCTGAGGGCTGATTCTGATATGCCCAAAAATACTGTGAACCACGTCACATGATACTGTGTGTTAAAATGATTCCACTCTCTTTGCACTTCAAAGTAAAAAAAAAAAAAAAAGATGAGACCACATCACGAGCACGTAGCTCCAGTGCTTGATAAGGATAAGACAAAATGTTTACACCTCAACAGACCCAACTCACAGAACATAAAATACATTTTCTTTATTATATCATTAGTTGCAAGGATGGCATGAAAAAATGGCCGATAAATCCAAATACATTGAGAAGAAGCATATTTATTTAGAAACAGAGCCCTAACAGAGCACTATGATAGCATCATTACAGGATGTTGACCTTTTTAACCACAAGTCTTATACTGTTGACGACCTGCACAGTCTCAACTAGTAAAAATGCGGCATGGAGTAGAAAATAACTGCATAATGCTCTCAAACGCATGATGTCATATGAACATCAAGGGTAATTCTACCACCTTTGGACCCTTAGAACACCATAGACTCGACCAATTTATTATTTAGTAACTACATGTTATTAATGTAGGAACTTCATGGAATAATTACACAGAGCAATTGCCTGGTAGGGTTAAGGGGTTAAGCCCTTCAATGATTGATACAAAGCATTAGATACATAATCTTTGACCCTTTGTTTCTATCCATTTATTAGTGTTTTATTTATTAGAAATGCATGCATTTCCACATTCACACTCCCAGCCGTGCTACATTGAGACTTTTACCAAGTTTTAAGAAGATTCTGGCCAAGCTCCTCCAACAACTTTTATTAACAAACACACAAACACATGCTTTTACCCTCTGCTGTGCTGTTGAAATTAGTCAAAAAGGTAATGTTCATTCATGTTGCACCCATGGGCTACTTTGTCCATGTTTCTAGGAAACATTATGTTCAGCAATATATTGAATTTTTTTTCCAGAATTGTGAGTCTGAATGACTGTCGGTGTGGAACGAGATGTTATAACACACCAAGAAATGGCTACATATCCTGTAATGGTCTCTCACTATGCTCTGTTTGGCTTCCTGTCACACCTATTTTACACTGCATATCCAGGTAGATGTATGAGTCCCACACCACCCATACCAGACACTGACATGGCAATAAGAATAAACAACATGTAACAGACCTCACCCCACATGAGATTCAAACCCATGACACCAGATTCGTCAGAAGACATCCCAGTCACGCCCAGACCAGTCGTTTCACTGTCACGACAGGGAATCAAACACATACTGTACTGTATGGTGCATACACTTATTTCAGCTCGTTTATGTCCAAAAGCGAAGACAGAGCAGATCCGTTTCATTTTGTGATCTGTCCAGTTGGAGCTGAATGAATTATTAATGGTCAGATGTTAATAAAAGAGTTTAACAGATTGATGTCTTAAACCCAGGCCAAGGAGGAATAGGTCACATGAACGCATATTTACTGCATTTAATGGGTTGAAACCTTTTAAATATTGTGCTTCCTGTACGCCAGCATAAAGCGTCTCCGAAAAACCTTTAGCCACAGAGCGTCTTCACATTTACATATGCACCACGTTGACCAGACCAGTTTATTTTTTATTGTTTTCCACCCATTTTTTTTTAAAGCAGTGCAAGGGAGACAATGAAAAACCAAGAAGCTAAAATTCTGAACAATGAAGATACATAAAAAAACAAACCAAAAAACAGAACAAATAAGAAACCAAACACAAGTCCTCAAAACATCGTCATAACCAACAACATATGCAAATTTGTCTGCATTTCTCTTTTTCTTTCTTTCATTTTTAATTTTTTTTTTTTACAACACTTTTTAAAAACCAGCTGGTTAAGGTTATAGATGCTCTCAGGTACAGTCCACAGTTCATTAATTCACAGTTTGTGTAAAAGCAGAGAAACATTCTCGGCAGAGTAATAAAATACTATTGGAAATCGTATTTTCGATTAATCGTATTTTTCTTTTTTTTTTTTGTTCCTCCACCCTCCTTGTTTCAGGATGCACATTGTTCGATATATAAATGGCGGAGGCGTGGGATTGGTCAGTTTTATTCTGTCCATTCTTTTGCTGACGTTCTTTACACTTTGTCCTTCTGCATTGCTCGAAAGCACTATTCTGTTTTGAGGAGCCTCCCCCTCCTCCTCCTTCCCTCCGGCGACGCAAATAATCGATTGCAGAGAAGTGTCCTGTATTTCTATCATTCCTCCTGCCTTGCTGTGTTCCCCTTTCGTTTTTTTGTGTTTTTTTTTATCTTGTGGGCGAAATGAAGCGTTAAAAAAAAAAAAAAAGGTCCTCAAAAGAGAGCCTAATGGCCACGGCTCTCCATTAGCAGGCCTTCGTGTCACCTCAGAAGCAAGAGCTGCCGATCCCTTGGCTTCACCTTTGACCCCCCTCTGCTGTCGCTGCTGCTGTGCCATTCCATGAGCACTTGTGGGGCAAAAAGAACGGTGTAGAAAATAGCCCAGCGGTGACAGTAGAAACATCGGAGTAGATGTGATTGGTGTTTTAACGGCCAGGCTCACAATACATGTACGCTTGTATGAGATTTTTTTTATTTTAATCTGAAGGCACTTTGTTTTTTCATGGCAGAAAGTGGCTTCGTTTCCGTTGGTGTTACACAAAAGAAAGAGGAAGACAAGCGCCAGCCCCAGCTTTCCTTGGGAACATCTTTGTTCCTGGAGGTGTCCCTCCCTCAACGTTCGGCCGCGGCCGCCCCCCTCTCGTTCTCTTCTTTCCAAGCCCCCAGGCCTTCAGACTTCCAGCCTGCCACTAGGATTTGTGAGCACAGTGTTTTTGCGAAACAAAAAAAAAAAAAAAAACAGGCAGCTACTCAGGTTGGGAGATAAAGCAGATATAAGAACTTTCCACAGTTTTTCATTTAATGTTAAAGAGCACCAAGCAAAAAAAAAAAAAAAACTCTATGTAACAAAAATAAAAAATGGTACAGAAGTGTGGATGTTTTGCAAACAGGACAGAAATTAATTAACGAACCGAGTTTGGACATTAATTATCGTATTTTTAATGATTTTCTTTCTTTTAAATAATGCTTTACAGTGAGCTGTCATACAGAAAGATGTCCTTGTGCTTTACAAATTTGTTCTGAATTTTCTTTTTCATCCAAGTTCTTCCATTTCTGCGCTTGGGAGCATTTTATATATATATATATATATATAAAAAAAAATTAGCAGAATTGAAAAAAGCAAATATTTATTACTCATTGTGTTATTTCCCCCCTTTTTTCTTTGTTTGACTTGACGGGTGGTGAGCCAGCGTCGTGTCCCTCTCAGTAATCCATGAATCTTTGGTGACCATATATATTCAGGGTACGGACACGCTGACTACCACGTTGATCATTCTTTTGCTTGGGTCAGGGAGGAGGGTCACCTAAACAGGGTAAAAGCCAGGGTGACTAACAGTAGCCATATATGGATGATTCTGGGTGGGGCAGCTGTTCTCTCTGCTGAAAAAGAAAGAAAGAAAGAAAGACAGAAATGTTTTTGTGTGCTGCCTCATGACACAACACTATACAAAATACACTATAATTAAATCACTGAATTTGAATATTGTTTATATTACTATTTGTTTTCATAATTTTATTAGACTGACATATTGACTGTATAAATGAACATACTTTAGCGAAGTTGGCATTTCTGTACTGTGAACCCTGCTTTGATTTATGATAATGCTGGATTTCACATGTTCATGAGCTATCGGCCATGATCTTAATCAATATATAAAGAAAGAAAAAAGCATAAATGAACCATATAGAAAATGCTAAATTCTTATGCCAAAAATAAGTGTCTTTAAAAAGGGGGATTCTCTTATCCTCAGGCCAGTGTTGTAAATTAAGATCAAGCAACTACTTTTACAAAACTTTGTTTGTGCTAATCATTTTCTTTTTGTATTTCAATCATTCTGTCAAGTTACTATTAGGCACATGTGGTACATCGGAAGGAAGGAGGAAGCAAATGCAGAACTAACAAACCCGGGCACGTAGGGGCACGTAGGGCACGTAGACCCTCACGCAGACATGAACTACGCACAGACACAAGACAAGGATAAAATGAAGAATAAATAAGAATAGGATGAGGACGGGACACAGCAAACACATTAACAATCCCAGATGAAAATTATACGGGCAATCAACAAAGCAAACATGAAATTCTGGATGTGGGACCGAAGCGCTGGGAAATGTCCAGAACATCACAGTTACAAACGTCCCAGTTCAGCCTCTTGGTAACTCACATTGAATGAAAGAGTAGGCATTGATGGATTGTAGGCACTAATATACACTGCTCAAAAAATAAAGGGAAAAACAAAACAAGACATTCTAGATATGAATGAATGAAATATTTTTAATAAATACTTTGTTCTTTACATAGTTTAATGGGCTGACAACAAAACCACACAAAAATGTATCTATCCATGGAGGTTTGGATTTGGAGTCACACTAAAATATTAAAGTGGAGAAACACAGTACAGGCTGATCCATCTTTGATGTCATTAAAACAGGTCAAAATGAGGCTCAGTAGTATGTTCGTCCCTCCACGTGCCTGTATGACCTCCCTACAATGCCTGGACATGCTCCTGATGAGGTGGCGGATGGTCTCCTGAGGGATCTCCTCCCAGACCTGGACTAAAGCATCCGCCAACTCCTGGACGGTCTGTGGTAAAACGCGGCATAGGTGGATGGAGCGAGACAAGATGTCCCAGATGTGCTCAGTTGTATTCGGGTCTGGGGAACAGGCGGGCCAGTTCATAGCATCAATGCCTTGTGTGGGTTGTAGACTCCGTCTCATGCAACCACTAGAGCTAAAGCTCCGCCAGAAAGCATAGGAACAGAGGTCACCACCTGCAGAACCCCGCCTTTATTGGGGATGTCTTGCTAATTACCTATAATTTCTACCTGTTGTCTATCCATTTGCACAACAGTATGTGAAATTGGTTGTCAATCAGTGTTGCTTCCTAAGTGGATGGTTTGAGTTCACAGAAGTATGATTGACTTGGAGTTCCATTGTGTTGTTTAGTCGTTCCCTTTATGTTCTTGAGCAGTGTATATAGGTCACATAACACATATAATAATATGTTTGTAAAGCACTATGAAGGAGTGATTGATAATAAAGGTGCTACCGAGACGCATCTGTTGCTAATAAACTTTTGAAGGAACAGAAGCAGCTGATGCTCACTAAATTCGAAGTGCAGAAGGCTCGCTTGCCAAAAAAAAATTTAATCCTTTTTTTTTTTTCCCGAAAACAGTGAACCTCTAATGCGTGCAAAATGGTCTGCCTGGGAAAACAAACCCCTCGGTGCAGACTGAGGAGCAAACGCTGTACACCGCAACCCAGCCCCATGTGTTCTTATCAAAAAAACGCCTTGTTAGCGGCTGCGCCACACCTGTTTCTAATGGCTGCGGGGAATAGAACAGCGTTGGAAAAATGAAGCGAAAATTGGAAGTCGGGGCAAGTCCAAGAAGGTGCCAAACAGACAATTGCAACACAGTTGACCCAGTTGTTCCTCGACTTCATCAAACGTCAAGCTGCGATGAACAAAGTCCTGATTTCCCTGCCAATAGTCTTGTCAATTCCAGGCCATTACCTGTCCTGTTTTCTATTTTCTCTCACTGTTTGTTCCCTGGTGCAATTATGGAGCTCTCTCTCCGCCACAGTCGGGGTTGCTATCATTCATGGGACTTTACAGCGCTGTTACCATGGGGACACTGGGCTATACATACGATTGGATGGAGGATTCTGACACTCCCCCTCTTCGAGAGTGACGTCGTCGATGGCGATGTCTCCTTCGATCCCCGGTCCTCGGACGCCCTCGAACACCACCTACGTGAAAAAGAGGCCGGTGAAAACGTGAACCCGATGATGAGCCGTAAAAAGCTTGCAGGAGATGCATGACATTACGACACAAAGTCGAGGCCATTTGCACACAGAGATGAATCAAAACTTCTGTACAAATCTGTGCTGAAAAAAAAAAAAAAGAGAGCGTAGTCTGCTTACGACAATGGACTTGGTTCATACTTCACGAACACTCGTGTGCTATCGCACATGAAGTGGCCCCGCTGTTCAAAAGAATAGCAGAGGCCCCGGATTGTTTTTGAATATACCTATTATCAATATACTGATAATTCGGCTTTGTAGAAACTGAAGTGGGTGTTGGATGATGCACTCATGATTGTGGATCAGTTTTTCTTTAATTGCTGTGTCTGCGTGGGTGTGTTCCCCCCCCCCATGTTATTTTTTCGTCTTTCTGCTTTTTTTTTTTAAAAAGGGAGAAAAATATTCCAGCATAATAAAAGCATAACACACATGCTCACAGATTTAAGGGTCTCGGTCATTTAATCTCGCATTTTGCAATAAATTCATTGCGATTTAATCATCGTTCATTTTTAATAATGAAGCCTGCTGTTATATTTGAAACTATTAGCGAGACAAGAGTGGGAAAGATGCTCAAACTGTAGGGCTGTTACTTCATGTTGCTTACGGCAGAAAGTTCAAAACTTTCCAAGTGCACCAGACGTTCAAAAGTATTTATGTAAATGTCCCTGCAAGCATGTTTGCCAAACAGTCACATTTATGGGAACTATCAAGCGTGAACGCCAGCCAATCAGCCGGGATTATGTTGGCTAGAGCTGACTATGTTTCTGCGAGTGATTGGTTGCCGCATTATGTGGCACCTGAATCAGCCCTTTTTATGCCCTAGTTATGGCGAAAATTTACTGTCTACAGGATCATCTCCCGGTCACTCCCTCTTTTCCACACTTATATCTGTCTGAGTTTTTAATACGCATTGTAGCAATCTGGAAAATGACTAAAAACTATGGATAATATGTAGCACTGGTAATGCAAAAACAGTCACTATCACGGATAAAACAACAGCTTTGTCTGGTGTTTCCTCACCTACACCCAATGGAGCACTTTCAGGAGGTGACAAAATGCCAGTCTGGACAATGTCCGGACCTGATTCTCCTCACGTTTGCCGAACGAGTTCAGCTGAGACAAACGGTTTGCGTGACACACTCGCGTGGCCAATTTTTTGTGGAGTTTGCTTAATGCACTACTATAATTTTGACATGATTGCTCATTACACTTGGCCTTTCTGTTTTCCTAAAGCATTCTTACTCATCACACAGAGGAAAAAAATGACACATACACAGTGGAATGGATGTAGCTGTCACACTAGTATCAGGAATGATAAAATACGCTTTTTGTTCCTTGGGTGTACGTTTGGGTCTTAAAGTGTCTTAACAGAATCCCAAATTCCCTGGTGCCTGTGCGGAGTGCCGCTTGTTGAAAACACGGCACGGTGCCCTTGTGTCGGACGGCTCGGCATGGACTGGCACGGACCTGAAAGGACGAGGTGGGGTGAATGTTGACTTTTGCCAGCCTCCAGCGCTCCCCTTGGTTTCCGCTGAGGGACCACACGGGGCCGTCTGACGTCGTCTGGCCCTTCTGTCTGAGATAAGCATTCAAGGTGCCTGCGCGAGAAGGAAGGCGCAATATTCAGCTTCAAAACATTCGATGTGTCACGTCACACGATGCAATTCTTGTTATAGGCGATTCATAAAGCGCAACAGCTATAAGAATTATGTGTAAACATTGCCACCCTCCCACAGTTTCTACCAAGAACCGTATTTCCCCAGTCCTATATCAGACATAGCGCGTGGGGAGTGTTAATGTCACATGTCACATTAATCTGGGTGAGGTGACACTCCCCAGACTAACAAGCTCTTTGTCTTGGTGGGGAATGATTTCTGTCACCCGGAAGACAAACTTTAATGTGATTTTTATGAGCAGAGTTTAAAACGGGGGGAGCACATGGTGATGATTGACAGCTCTCCTCATTCTGGGTGATTTGAACCTCCCTTTCACCCGTTTCCCCCCGTTTCCTACAGTGTTGGATGTGGGTTAACATTCTTGCCATCTCTACCACAGTCTCCTTGCGTTAGTCTCGTCTGGTTGCTGTACGGAATTCGCAGGCATGCAGGAGACTCTAAGAGGTGGAACAACCGCAACCTTAATCAAGTCACACCGTTTTCTTCTCCTCATCTTCATGCACCCAAGAAAACGATGTCTTTCATATGCCCGTATGGAATAGAAACCAGAAAACCATCACATTTTGTGTTGAAATGGTGTTGGCAGATGTGTCTTGTAGCTGAAAGGGTGCAGATCTCCCGTCTTTCCCATACTGTGTCCTGTCACTGAATATTTTAGTGTTCTGGTTTCCTTTCATCTCGGGTGCGGGGGACAACGTAGACGCCCCACTGAAACTAGATGCAGGCCAGGCGGAGCACTTGGCAGAGTTGCTTCCTGACTCTGTTTGCATCCATGTGGTTTGTCAAAATGTCATGGAAAAGACAGATTGCCTCCTGGGTAATGTAGTTTGTACAGGATCTTTGATAATTACTCAGACATTCAGTGAGATTCCATGCGCAGTTTCAACTTCGCCAGTAAACAAGCACGGGACGCAAATGTATTTATTTATCGTCTGCGATATGATAGTGGCAATTTACTTCTTAATAATTACTTAATAATTAATAATAATGTATTTTAAATGTCTGAATTTAGTCTGACATTATTAATCATTCATAAAACACAATAATATATATATACACTATATACACACAATTAAATACTGATTCAAGCACACGGTTTACAGTACGGGTAAAACATGTCCGAAAAATGTTCTCTCAGCGGGAAATTAATCTTTACAATGGGACAAGATTCCACCCCCTCAGGAGAACTGAACAGCTACGACGGCGAGTTCACGGTGATTTTCTACAAGTGACAGACAACTGCGCGCTGTAAGCACCGCTGTATGGACTCGAGTATGACAGTGCGCGACCTGTGTGTGATCTTCAGTGCTGCGACGGGCGTGAGGAAAATAAAACCTGGGCTGAGCGGCTTAATAACAGAGTCGGGTGGGAATGGAGCTGCCAGATATAACCCCTTATGACCGACGGGGGGCTGCCATTACCGTGTAACTGGGAATGAACAGCTTTACGTCTGACTGGTTTAATGAAATTACTTTGATCCCCCGGCTTCTGAGAGAAACTGGAGCCCAGAAGAATGAAAAGGAATGTGTGTGCGCTGTGATCTGGAGGGCCTAATCCGGTAAACACACACAGGCAGAGAACTCCAAAGGCAATCTTTGAAGTGTGCTTTGTTAATTAGCTTTGACCTTGTCCCAGGTAAAGCGGCCCTTGTCCACTTTCCTTCCAACTCTTGTGAGGAGGGGGGCGTAATTCTCTGGTGGGCCGGCTGTGCACCATGCACGCTGCTCACATACATGCATCTCGTACACACATACACACACGCAAAAAAGACTGGCTGTCTGTGGACATGAAGGGTTAAAGTGGTTTTCTCACCGAACAGAAAGGCAAGACATGTGTACCAGGGGAGGATCACTGCGGTCGCAACTGCCAAGTATCCCATCTCCTCCCTCACGCCAGGAGAGTTCCCGCACACTCAGGGGAGGCCACGCGACTCCGGCTGGCTGTGGCGTGGAGGTGTGCGGAGCGGTGAAGTCGTCTAACCGGAGGAGCTCAATGAAGTGAGAGACAGCGCAGCCGCCCCGCTGTGGCATACCTGCTAGCGGCGCCATTACTCCGTGCCCCCCCTGTCACAGGACTGACGCGCTTCCCATCGGAAAACGCTTCATGGCACTGTACCTGTCACCGCTGTGCACATCAGCGCGGCATCGCCTGGAGAACCACGCCGGCTTGTACTGTAGCTTATCTGTCAGACCTGTGCCGGCCTCAATAGCGCCAGCTAATGTCTCTGCAGGTGACACTGCTGTGCCACTCTGAAGGTTGGTGCATGCTTACTCGACCCTTTTTGTGACAACTGTGTCATGCTCATGGAGAGCTCCCCGTAGGTTTTTCGCATGTGCCAGGAGTATCTTGGTGACTTACCAATGTGCTTGCCATACATGTGATAGTAGAAGCCGAAGCAGTAGACCGGAGGGTTGGTGATGCCATAGGGGTTCTTGGGTGCTACGTTGAAGGTTGGGCTCACTAGGCGTGCCTGGTCCCCCTCTCGCCTCGGCCTGGAGGTCTCAATGTACATGTAGAAACCTTGGGATGAAACGAATAACCTTGGTTACAATGTGCAAAGAACCGAGGGGTACCTGGAATAATGTGTTTTATGGAATTAAAAGAAAGAAAAAAAAAGCGGAATGAGAGAAAAAAATTGCAAACTAAAACTACAAACACTTTTAATTAATGTTTAAACATCTAAATTGGGTGACCATTAGTGCTCTGTCAAGGAGGATCTCGTTGCAGCCGCTGTGAGGTGTGGCGCTCCACAGTAGCCGGGTAAAGTTCACTTACGGTGGAGGTCATGTGTTTCCACGTACTGTGGAGATCACGTTCCACCTTACTGTGTTAAATTGAACAGAATAAATGCTGAGGGGATGCCAAATTGTAATGTCCCCAGATGAGGACGCAGGGTCTCAGGAGAATAAGGAATCCTTACTAGTGCATTGTTGCATAAACTATGGGTTTCAAATGATTAAAATAGATTATATCTAAACAATAAATAATGGTTATTTATTCTACAGCGAGTGCAGAATTATTAGGCAAGTTGTATTTTTGAGGAATAATTTTATTATTGAACAACAACCATGTTCTCAATGAACCCAAAAAACTCATTAATATCAAAGTTGAATGTTTTTGGAAGTAGTTTTTAGTTTGGTTTTACTTTTAGCTATTTTAGGGGGATATCTGTGTGTTCAGGTGACTATTACTGTGCATAATTATTAGGCGACTTAACAAAAAACAAATATATACCCATTTCAATTATTTATTTTTACCAGTGAAACCAATATAACATCTCCACATTCACAAATATACATTTCTGACATTCAAAAACAAAACAACAACAAATCAGCGACCAATATAGCCACCTTTCTTTGCAACTGATTCTGTCAGTGTTTTGATCTGTTCACCATCAACATTGCGTGCAGCAGCAACCACAGCCTCCCAGACACTGTTCAGAGAGGTGTACTGTTTTACCTCCTTGTAAATCTCACATTTGCTGATGGACCACAGGCTCTCAATGGGGTTCAGATCAGTTGAACAAGGAGGCCATGTCATTAGTTTTTCTTCTTTTATACCCTTTCTTGCCAGCCACGCTGTGGAGTACTTGGACGCGTGTGATGGAGCATTGTGCGGCATGAAAATCATGTTTTTCTTGAAGGATGCAGACTTCTTCCTGTACCACTGCTTGAAGAAGGTGTCTTCCAGAAACTGGCAGTAGGACAGGGAGTTGAGCTTGACTCCATCCTCAACACGAAAAGGCCCCACAAGCTCATCTTTGATGATACCAGCCCAAACCAGTACTCCACCTCCACCTTGCTGGCGTCTGAGTCGGACTGGAGCTCTCTGCCCTTTACCAATCCAGCCACGGGCCCATCCATCTGGCCCATCAAGACTCACTCTCATTTCATCAGTCCATCAGAAAAAAACAGTCTTGAGATATTTCTAGGCCCAGTCTTGACGTTTCAGCTTGTGTGTCTTGTTCAGTGGTGGTCGTCTTTCAGCCTTTCTTACCTTGGCCATGTCTCTGAGTATTGCACACCTTGTGCTTTTGGGCACTCCAGTGATGTTGCAGCTCTGAAATATGGACAAACTTGTGGCAAGTTTCATCTTGGCAGCTGCACGCTTGACTTTTCTCAGTTCATGGGCAGTTATTTTGCACCTTGGTTTTTCCACACGCTTCTTGCGACCCTGCTGACTATTTTGAATGAAACGCTTGATTGTTCGATGATCACGCTTCAGAAGCTTTGCAATTTTAAGAGTGCTGCATCCCTCTGCAAGATATCTCACTATTTTTTACTTTTCTGAGCCTGTCAAGTCCTTCTTTTAACCCATTTTGCCAAAGGAAAGGAAGTTGCCTAATAATTATGCACACCTGATATAGGGTGTTGATGTCATTAGACCACACCCCTTCTCATTACAGAGATGCACATCACCTAATATGCTTAATTGGTAGTAGGCTTTCGAGCCCATACAGCTTGAAGTAAGACAACATGCATGAAGAGGATGATGTGGACAAAATACTTATTTGCCTAATAATTCTGCACTCCCTGTAATTATCTGGTCATAACTTAAACTAACACACCCTGCAGACTCAGGCAGTAAATACAATGGAAAAAATGCTAATGCAAATTAACTGCATTAACTATTTTCTCAATAGTTCAGTTGGGCACATCTCTGGTGTATTTGAGTGCAGTTATGCACAATCTGAATCGGTTCTAAAACTCCTTCACTGTAATCTGACCCATAATCTGAAGGTTGCCGGTTTAAATCCATAAACCCAAGGTGCCACTGAGCAAAGCACCGTCCCCACACACTGCTTCTCGGGCGCTTGTCAAGGCTGCCCACTGCTCACCAAGGGTGATGGTTACATGCAGAGGACACATTTTGTTGTGTGACCGTGTTCTGTGCTGCAGTGTTTCACAATGAGTCACTTCACTTTCACTTATGAAGAGATTGTCTCTGGCTAGGATGTATTTTGCATCCTTTTCATAGGTCGGACCCACACAGGAATTAAACAAAATAAAAAAAAAAAAATAATTAATTGGAACATTTAACAAGTTAAGTTTGACCGCCCTGATTTAAGCCTATTTATCATAATCGCCTCATATCTCTTGGGTGGATCACGTTTTGGAACCCATAAATTCACAAATTCAGGGTGAGCACAAGAGGGCTTAGGGTGGGCGGTGAACCCCCTCTGGCCAAAATCAAATAGAATTTCGTCTTATGTTAAATTTGATATGGGATCATTACAAACCCCCCTGAGGAGTTTTTTAAGCTAATGAAATCTTGGACATTTTCAGACCACCATGGTGATTAAAGTAAATGCATTATTTACTACATCAAGCTGCTGCCCAACTCCCTCCACTGTCTCTGTCCGAGAGAATAACCTGCTTACTTTTATCACAGACAAGGTGTTAAAATTGAGGCTCTATAGGTTCTTGTCTCCTTTGTACTGCAATTCAACCACAATACTGTCCAAGATCTTTGGATATGAAGTCAATCAAACAGATGTATCTTTAACTAAGCTCCCTAGAAATTTAAATTCTTTTCAGGGTTTCTGCTTTTTCTGTCTGTGTGAAGTGCTCTGAAAGGGAGGACCTTTGCTATTGTAGACCAAGATTTGAATGAATTCTCTATTCAGATTGGCCATGAGAACTGTGGAATGCAATGAATGCAATGCCACTGTAAATGCAGGATAATAGGGTTTAAATGTATTCCAAGGGCATCTTAGCCTACTGTATTCATTTTATTTGTCACTGACATCTGTTTACATTAAATCAGTGAAAACTGAATTGCTGTGTCAGTCTGACTTAAGACAGACTTTCAAATTACACAAATACATGTTGGACTCACAAACAATATTAAATTCAACTACTGAAAAGTCAGATTAACCGACCAGGATAATGCAATTGATAGTAAAGCTACTCTTGCATGTATGCTTTCAACCAGATTGGGGCAGTGATGGCCTAGTGGTTAAGGAAGCGGCCCTGTAATCAGAAGGTTGCCGTTTCGAATCCCGATCCGCCAAGGTGCCACTGAGGTGCCACTGAGCAAAGCACCGTCCCCACACACTGCTCCCCGGGCGCCTGTCATGGCTGCCCACTGCTCACTCAGGGTGATGGGTTAAATGCAGAGGGCAAATTTCACTGTGTGCATCGTGTGCTGTGCTGCTGTGTATCACATGTGACAATCACTTTAAAAAAAAAAAAAAAAAAAAAAAAAAAAAAAGATCCAAACACAATTAACATGCTCCAGAATTAACCATCCGGACTTAAACATGGACAACTTTAACCAATTGCAAAATAATGCATGTAAGACATGTATAAAACAGCTAATTGCCACCAGTCAGACACCCATTAGTCAAAAAATTTTTACCTCTAGTGCATGTACTTAGGGGATATGGACAGTAGCCTGATTTGATGGTCAAGCCACGCTATAAGCTTGACTTAACTGTGCATGCAAATGAACTGACTTTTGTGTCTTACCAACAACTACATCTATTTAACTTTGTCCACTGGCACATTCCTTGTTCTTGCATTTATTTGACAATGGACTATGCATGACGAATGTCCCACTGCATTTATTTATTATTGCCATTTAGCAGATGCACTGTTCAGAGCTACCAGAGCAACTGAGAGTCCAGCACAAGTTCATATTTCTGTTACCTTGCTTGGAGCCCGTCCTGTCTCCATTGGGCCCTGTGTTTGGGGTGTATTTGGTGTCACGGGTGGCGGCGCTGTGTCTCGTCCAATCAAAGTCATCGTTCTTATCCTGGATGAACATACAGATGGGCTCCTCTTCAAAACTGCAGTGGAACTCTCCTAAAATTAGACAGCACACCAGTGATTTTCCACTCGAGCCATAATGGCACCCGAGGTATCCTATTCATGTCATGCGATTCACTGCTGATCCTGACTAATTTCTCATTTCTCATTTCATTCCACCTTGCCATCCATCTTCCATTCCCATTTCTCATTTTCACCCTCACATTCACTCCCATCACATTCAGGATGCTGCTTTCAACTCCATCTCACAGACAGAATGGGCAGTGGAATAGCGTTCAGAACTCCCAGTAAATCTAGTCAGTTTCTTCCAGTAAAAAAGTGGGGTCTGTATAATCTATTTATCATGTGACTGATGGATCAGAACTACATATACGTTTTTGTCATAATAATCATAACAATACAGAGGAAACAAACTCAAAGACTTTCACATAAGGAAATAAATGTGCATTCGTACGTTCCATAAATACATTTCTGTGCAAAAAAATTGTGCATGAAACATGTCTTCATATACACTTTGCTGATCCTTGGACATACTGACCATCACATCTCACCTCTTAAATAAAGTGAGCTGGAACATTTCTACATGTATATGGTACTCCGCAAAGGATTTAGGCAGATGTGAAAAACATGTTAATAGTTAATTTCCAATAAAAAAATTCAGTGATGGAACAGATGATAAATCAAATCACTATTTGGTGTAACCACCATTTGCCTTCAAACTGGCATCTTCTTGGTGGGTTTGCATGCAGTTTTTGAAGAAACTCCTCTGCACTGAAATAAGTGAGCTAAAAGTAAGTAAGTAAGTAAGTAAGTAAGATAAAAAATGAAGTAATCAGTCACACCTAGAATTTTCTTGTAATTTTATATAATAAACAATTATCATTTAGCTCTTTGACACCTGCCAAAAACTTCAGTTCACACACGCACACATATACACATACATACATACAGACACACACACACACACACACACACGCACACGCACACGCACACGCACACACACAAACACACACACAAGCATATATAAATATATAAAAAACAATTATACATAAACAAGCAATTAAAAATGAAACACTGCACTCTAAAGGAACGTTGTCAGGCATCCTTACACAACTTGTGAAAAGCTATTAACATTCAGGATGTGAAGTGTGCAATAAATATTCATTGATTTTATTAAACCGTAGCTGGGAGCACTTTGGAGTGGTGACCTTGAGAACGCATGGATCTAGTGGTTTTAACTCAGGTGCTCGTGTGGGGTTCCACACCAAGGCTCGCTTAAGACAGTCCGCCTCTTGACTTTTCCCCCTGAACGGAGGCGTATTTAAATGGAGGTCTTCTCCCCGGTGCATAGGGTAATGTTGTTCTTCTGTGAGTTCACACAGGAGATGTACACAGAATGCTGCTGATCTAAGGAAAGGGGATCACTCTGAGGGGAATGCTGGGGGGAGGAGCGCTATGATGCATGAAAAGCTGTTGTCCTTCACAGCAAGATAAAACACTGAGGTAACAAAGCTCAAGCAACATGATGTTAGCACCAACCTCAAACAGTCAGTTATAATGAAACACTCATGCACCAGAAACAGTTCCCCTGTATTATTTAGTAGCCCATTTACAATAGCGGTGACTACATGGAAAAAAGACACTGGAATATTAAAGTTAACCCCCCCAATACTGAAAGTCGACATTGTGCCTCAACCTTTAGAGCTTTAGATCTTGCCATGATTTATTCTGCTGGACTCAAACATGCCAAATGCTCATGTACAGATAATAAATGAATAAATAAACAACTGTACACAATCTAAAAGTAATAAGCTTCTTTCTGATTACATCTTTCATTTAAAACAAGGCAACATAAAGCCCTATCTTTTGACAGTTGAGAATGAGCACTATTGACTTTGTAGAAGGTGAATTACACATCGTATCATTATATTGAACACATTTGGGAAGATCTATATCATATTGGATCTGTGGGACATGTTTGGCCTAAATAATAAATAAAGAAATCATGTACAGGAATTGTGGATTTACTGCTCTTAGATGAAGTAAATCTCTCCAGGCAAAAAAACAATATCTTAAATTTCTGATGTCTTATAAAGGAGCATTTTTGGATTTAATTACATAACTTACTCTAAATGAGCAAAATCAAATGAACCCTCATATGAAACTCATATAAACCCTCATAAACCCGTTAGCAAACTAACGCTTGGGTTAATCTTGGGTGAAAAAAAACCAAAAAACCTTAATTAAGTTTGCTGAACAATTCATAAAACATGGAAGTTATCTACTTCCTACAGTTTCTATTGAACTCACTCATGCTTGTGGAGTTGCTAAGCTTCAACGAATGTGGCTCATGCTACATCAGCAACAACAACAAAATGCAATTCTAACTCATGCCCTAGAGAGTTTCTTTAAAAAGCAAAAAATATATAATCTAATTGCTAAGCCCAGAGTCCATGCAGACAGCAAATCACTAGATGGATGACCCGGTCTGGGTACAGATATCTTCTCATTACTTTGCTCGCAAGCTAACGGTTGTGTGCTGACCCCACAGAAAAGGGCCTTAACGGCACCTTTTTCAAAGAGGATTATTTACAGTTCTCTAAATTTTCATGGATTAATTTATGCAGGAATGGCTCTCCCCCTGCTGTGCATGCTATTGGGAAGGCAGCCATGCTGGAGCTATGCGAGATCACATCTCTTTTTATGTGCATGATTGTTCACAACTACTGCTTGAGGTTCCGATTTAAATATGATAATAAGTGAGAGCAATGGCATGCATTCCTGACTCCATAAGATTACAATTTGTTACATACTTATTACACAGTGTAATACGTAATCCATACATAACAATTCCTTACTCCAGTTAACCAGACAAAACCACTATCAACTAAGGTAGAAAAGATTTTAGTAAATTGCAGGCTGAATCAGGGTTGGTGATTATACATTTTTATACTTGAAATTTTCTTGATTCTACTTCACATAATGGAAATTTATACCCTACATTAAAAGCAAGAGTTTCTCTTTTGCCTCTTAGTAGGAGTATCTATTATTGTTAATAATGTAACATTATTTTCTGGTCTACTTTAACATTTGGGCCACTGTAATTTTACATGCATGAATAAAAAACAGAAGAAAAGGAATACTTACTCAGATGAGGGTTGATTGGTGCTAAAAGAAGAAAAGAAAATTTGTTAGTGAAAAAGTCAGACACAACCATAGAGTTATGAGGCATGAAGCACTTAAAGCACTGTGTTTGGCCTTGAGCTACACAAACCCTGACAGGGGCAAAAGCAAAGATTACCAATGAATATTTCTGAACAACAATGAAAAAAAAGACAAACCGAACATTTCATTCTTCAGTCATAACGTTCTGTGCAAAGTGAGGGCAGCTACTGAATTTTTTAACCAAAAAAATACACTTTATTGAGTCTCTTTAAACTGAAATATATGTGCATGCATATATTTTTTGCATGCAATCAACCATAAGGCGGTCCTTCCATTACAAGCATTTGAAGAAAATTTGTTTAATCCAAAACTAAGACTAGAGAAAGAGAGTGTGACAAAGTTCTGACAAAATAAAAATGCTCGAAAAAAAGTTTTTTATAACCGATTTAACCGTAGCCAACAAGGAAAAGTCAAGGGTATAAAATGCAGTTTATTTCAATAGGCCAGTTAGCCAACAGTTAATTTTTTTGCACAGAGTAAATACAATCTACACTGTCAAGAAGATGCATGGCCTTTTTAATGATCGATTCCTGTCAGGATGAATGGATGTGATACATCAGCTTCACCGCGAAACTTTGTTACCGCTGTGTGATTTATGAAATGCACCAGCTCATGGAAGGAATTGATTTTAATCCACTCGATTAAATCAGCTAATAACAAATCATTCCCACAAAGCAAACATGTGTAAAGGAATATTGTCTAAGAGCCGTGGCCTGGCAGTTCATCCCCTGCATTCTGTCTGGCTCAAAGTACATCTATCCTGCACCCGGTCAGGCGACTTTTATCCCAAAATAACCAATTGCCATCTTTCTACCAAAAATGTCCAAATGAACATTGGGGGGGAAACAAAAACAAGTGAGCAAGACAAAAACAGCAGAATGACCCCCACTGTAAAAGAACATTTCCAAGAGAACACAATATTACCATCCTCTCCGAAAAAGGAAGCAGCCTTTTCCACATACAAAAGGCACGTCGTCAACAGTATTAACGAAAAAAGGATGCAGAGCACAATGTCTCACTGCAGTGGGCTTGCTCCAGTCCTGAGTAAAAACCACCCATTAAATGTCATTAGTGCCATTAGCCGTTGTTATGACAGCGGTTCAGATGGACCCACATCTCAAGTATCAGTGACTTATGCGCACACACCAAAACCCTGTGTGTGTGTGTGTGTGTGTGTGTGTGCTTGCCCACAAGACAAAGCACATGCCCTCCAAGAAATCTTGATTTGATTTTAGGGGAAGTACATGAAGTACTCTGCTTCGTGTGCGTAGTGATATAAATTAAAATAAAAAAAAAAAACACTTAGATTTGAGTCATGGTTTCTTAAGGAGGGTGCTTTATTATTTCCGGTGCTTTATTAAAAAGTAAAGGTAATTTTAAATTGCACTGGTGAGACTCTCTGTGTTCCTGAAATCATTCTGCATGGCTTGCACTGCCAGTGTTGCACTGGTCCCCAGTCAGGAAAAAAACCTTACTTAACGGGATTTGGTGCAGAAGGCCATGATGGAGTGTGCTCTGAAGCTTAAGCAGCAACGGAGTCTGACTGCAGTTTAGCCGAGAGGTCAGTGCAATTGTGCGACAAAGTAGGACACAGGTAGAAAAGAAAGATTTAGTTCAGCGGAAGGCGTGTGAGCATTTTTGGCTCCTTCAAAAGTTCAAGATTCCCATCAAATTGCTTTTGAGAACTGAGGCTTTTTGATGGTTCAGAAACGAACAATACCTCATCCCAAATCCCTTACATTATGCTTTCTGCTTCGTTTTAAAAAGGAAATAAAAGAATGCTTTCCCTGTCCAGCTTCCTTGTGACTCAACTGAATAAGAGTGCCCAGTAAATAGATGGAAGAGGGACAACAAAAACCCATTCTGAAATGTTATTTCTGACCGAGAACCAATGGAAACTCACATAAAAAAATTGTGGCTTGCACAGTATTTTCATGCAATCAACCAACCAACAATGCCCATTTACAACTAGGTCAGAAAAATGTACTCTCCCCTCATACGCTGTTTATGCAAACCTGAAACACTGATTTCTCAATAAATCATAAGCAAAAAACCTATTTCCCCTACATAACGTAATCATGTAAGACAGAAAATGTGTTGGTAATTGAATGTGAACATGTCTGAGCAGGATCATTATTGCATTGCATGAATAAAGAAATATTTCCTACCCAGTCTTCCACAGGGTAAAAATACTAAAACCGACACAACTTTAGGCTTTGTTCCACTTTATGATGTTTTATACATAATTACTTTTTTCCAGCAATGAAATCGAGAACCTTCTCCATTTATTATTCATTTTGATCAGGGATTTGAAACAATTTATTGGTTCATGCTGCAAAGATGTTTTTTTTAATAAAGTAACTTTAGTGTTTCTTTTTCCCTTCAGATCAGGGATCTGAAATCACCACAAAGATCTGGCTGACCAGCAAGACGAGTTTCTCTTCTGAAGTCCTTCACATCAGTGTGGACCACAATCAACAGCCTTGTCTCGGCTGACCACAAAGCCACTGGAGGCTTTCTGGTGGAGAAGCCTTTTTTCTTTCTTTCAGCCGACAGCCTGCTCCAAATGGCAGAGGTTAGCAATTCTATCAGCCCACAGTCAACATGATTTACTGCCCTCCGTTTGCCTCCATACTGCCTACATTTAAATAATTACCCTCCATCATTTGATTAGTTGAACCCTTCGGCTTCCTGTACTCTCAATATTATAACTGTAAAATCTACTAGTTTGCCATCATTCATCATACAAATTTTGGTACCAACTATGCACATTTGGAGAACACATTTAATTGTCCAAGAAACAAAATAATCTTGAATGCAGTTATTCATATAAGGCCGTATAATTCATATAAACCTCTAGGTTCAGATGACCAGCAACAAATAACAGAATTCAGATTTTTTACTACTTACTCAAATTGAACATGGGAACATGAAAACATGCAGACCCTGTGGGTTCCTATGGTTACTGTGTGATTGTTGGTGAAGCGGCTCATTATGCTGCCACAAAACTTCACCATAAACTAAAATAAACTAGAAACAAATGTGAGGCCATCTGCTCAACAGCCAAAACTTGGGTGAATTTAGGTCACACAACAGGACAATGAACTCGAGCACAGCAGCAGCTCAGCCGAAAAACATTGAAATCCCATTCAAGTTCGGTCCTAAAATGATGTGGCAGAATCCTACCAAAACTGGGAAAATTATGTATAATTCAAGATTCAAGACAGTATACCGTATACGTGTATTGAAATAATGTTTCACACAGACCCCCCCATAGTGCAATCATAAAAGAAAAATATATATGTGTATATATATGAATAAACACAATAAACTTTACTAACTAAAACTCAATGAATAAATGAAGGCCCTAAAACATAAAACCACTTACTTAAGCAATCATGTTTCTGACACTGATGCTAAATCTAGTTTTACAAACTACTGACTCATGTGTACAGATTCTTCATCTGTTCCATTGCTCAGGCTAGTCAAAGCATCGCAACTACCGCAAGTTCAAGTCCGAACACAGAGATATTCCGTAGAACGTGTACGTTGGCTGGGTCTTTAAAGTGTAGTACGTTCACTCACAACGAGGGCTGTTCCTCAGGTATTTTCTACATGATATATAAGACGTATTGAACACTTACACTTACAGTATTTATCAGACTCCCTTATCTAGAGCGACTTACAATCAGTAGTTACAGGGACAGTCCCCCCCTGGAGCAACTTAGGGTTAAGTGTCTTGCTCAGGGACACAATGGTAGTAAGTGGGACTTGAACCCGAGTCTTCTGGTTCATAGGCAAGTGTGTTACCCACTAGGCTACTACCACCATGCAGAGTGTTTGCAAGTAACAACTGCTTGCTAGTAAAGACTTCCTCTCATCATTCCAACATGTGATGTTTCCCTTAAGTCGCTATTCCGGATAAGCGAGACAACAAAATGTCAGAGGTAGACAATTTCAGTTAGCTGGGTGTATCACGCTAAATCCAATATCTTCCGGAAAAAAGTCACTATTCTGCCCAACCAATGTGACGCACACAAAATGTTGCAATTACACAGTCAACATGACAAATGTATTCCTGGTTGTGCCAAGGATCATTTAATTTCTATGATGTGGAAGGTTAGGAAGACCCAAACCAAGACATTATGTTGATGACAATGGATAATCTGTTAGCAATTAGCATAACAAATTCTCAGCTATTAGCATGACATGTTAACTATTAAAAGCGAAACGCAGCCTGGAAGACAGGTGTTGTGGGACATTTGCGAGAGGCTGCACAACGGCAGGCTGTTCGCAGTGACTGTAGGCGTCCCATTTGTGCGTACAGGGGCAGCAGGCCAGGAAGCGGGCTAGCGAGTAGGCTGCCGTAATTAGCCATTAGGTAGAGCCGGCTCACACGGAGAGCGGGGAGTTGTTCGTGGCGGCATGTGTGATCTTGATGAGCCGCAGTGGGCCTGAATAATTCACATCCCTGACAGCGCCGCAATTTCGCTGTCGCCAACTTTGAAGCCAAATTCAATTAACAAAAAAAAAAAAAAAAAAAAGAGAGAGAGAGATAAATAAACTACTCAGATATTTATTTCAGGAAAAGAAACGAACTTCTTTCGGAAACTGAGGGTTCAGGGGATGACAGAGGGCTGCCTGGTGTGATTGCGCACAGCGGGCTTTAGTCAGCGCAGTAAATCATTTCTGGATTGAGGTCAGCCGGGATGCCTTTCTGCCTGAGATCATTAGAACTGTTAGTTATCCTGACTAACCCAGCAGCAGCTCTCTGATTATGTTTGCGTCCCGCTTGTGGCTCAGACTGGAGAAGAACATCAGGAAATAAAATTAGTCGCTTGATAAAGACGGCACTCAATATTTAGAATAAATGTGTTTAATCTCAAGAGACATTAATCTCCGTTTAAGAGGCCATAATAGCCCATATTTGCAGATTTGCTTCAAATGATTTTGTCTCAGGTGATTGTGAACTGCTGTTACTGTTTGCCACAGGGTGGAAGAACATATGGTCAAAGTAGTCAGATGGCGACCAACAGGGCTGAAATGCATTCAAGGTATTCATCAAAATTCTGTTATGATAACTGTCATGTTACATAACTGCAAATAGTATATAACTTTATTCAAACCAACATAATAATCATAACGGACTTCCAAAGTAGGCCTATGCAAACTAGTTTCAGCTAGAACTGTTAGCTAATTCAGTGCTGAATTTTTGCCACGCCACACAGACTGTTAATATTATTTATAGCAGAGTTATAGCAAGCATCAGTTGACATAACTGTTGACTTGGGAGTCTGGCCACACCCTTTGTACAAGCCTGCAAGACTAAGAATAAATGAGTAACTTCAAATTTTTTATTACAAGTAATTGATTACAACAAGCACATAAAAGGATAATATCCAGTCTTTAAAAAAAAAAAAAAAAGATGGTATTTTAAGGTATGTACTTTAAAAATAATACTTGCAAAAATAATTCTTTGTGTTTTTGCCAGTGACACTCACCGCTGTACGTGATGAGGCGGATGGCCGAGTCGCCCTCCCCAGAGCGAGTGATGGGGGTGAGTCGGACCTCGTAGGCCTCGGGCCTGATGAGCTCGGTCAGGTTGTAGGTGATAAGTTCACCCGTCTGTATGGGTCCATCCACAGGGATCTCCTGCTCCCACCAGCGCTGCTGTCCTGTCTGATGGGGTAAAAGGCGAGACAAACGTCAAGTCACCGCAGTCACAGCACCTGCTGGCTGGGCGAAGACAGACATTTTATCAGCACTTCCACAGTTATTTGTTTGTCTGTTCCAGGCTGGTGAAGGAGCACCCGCTGTGGTCCCGCATGCTCCCTGAGCTCAGAACAGCTGTCTGTGTCTCTGCACTCAAACACTCCTACTGTGTTCCTACGCTTTCCTAGGGATGAAAAAAAAAATCTAATAAACCAAAACAAGAACATTATACAGAGGTCCACCACCCTGTCCATCACAAATCCATTCTCCCCTATTTCCCCTGTCAATTAGCCTATAGTGTTTTATTGAAACTGTCATACTGCTCGCTGAAGGTAAAAGGAAGACATTCGTCTAGACTTTTCTCTCTCTTGGCCCCTCGGTGGTGGAATGAACTTCCCCTGGAGGTCAGAACAGCTCAGTCACTGAGTATTGTATTCATAGTTGGGGGTCCTTATGAACCAGAACTGATCGTGCTTGAAAGCACAATGTAAGTTGCTCTGGATAAGGGCGTCTGCCAAATGCCTTGTAAATGTAAATGTCATACTTCCTTGAAAGCTAGAAAGACTTGCCTGCCATAGTATATTATTTTGTTAATATTGTGGAACAGATGAATTCATGTTTACATGCAGTTTACATTTTCCCTCTCCTCACTCTCCAACACTTGCCTGTCTTCAATTCCTCTTCTCCACAATTGTATCCTTCCTATACTTTAGTCACGTAAAAAATATTTCATGCAAACAAAAAACATTGATGAACATCTGCAGTGCATTGCGACCCTTGCTTTAGTGGTACATTGTTGTTTAGAGTTAAGTGGAATAAAAGACAGAAAGGTCAGATTTTGGCAAGAGAAAACGTTTTGTCGCTTATACAGAAATCTAACAAATTTCCTGCAAATACAAAAATATGTCAGAAAATTAAGCAGTGGTGCTGTGAGATCCAAACTTAACATCTTGTATGACTTCAATGAGCTTGAAGGACTGCAACCATGCGGTTTGGCTTCATACAATTTATTGATGAAGTCATCAGGAATAGCAAAGAAAGCAGTCTTGCATGCCTCCGAAAGTTCATCAATATTCTTTGGTTTCGTATTCCATGCTTCCTCTTTCATTCTACCCCACACATGCTCAATGATGTTCATGTCTGGTGACTGGGCTGGCCAATCCTGGAGCATCTTTATATTGAGGAACTCAATATGTGGAGATGGAAGTATGTGATGGAGCAATATCCTGCTGCAGAATGTGGCCTCTTTTATGGTTGGGAATATAAAAGATTTCTTGCTATTTCAGACTATTGATTTTGCCTTCCACCCTGCAGATCTTTCGCACTCCCCCATACTGGATGTAACTCCAGACCATGATTTTTCCACCACCAAACTTCACAAACTTCTGGGTGAATCTCAGCTCCATGTGGGCTCCAGTAGGTCTCCTGCAATATTTGCACGACTGTGGTCTAATTCAACAAAAGATTCATCTGAAAAATCCACCTTCTGTCACTTTTCCAGGCAAATGCCACACGGTTTTTCAATTGTCTTTTGTTTAGTGCTGGCTTCTGGGCACTGATTCGACCATGGAGGCCATTTCGAGACAGAATCCGACAAACTGTTCTGGTTGACACATGGACTTCAGGTGACCAGGTCTCAAGGAGCTCTGCTGCAGTGGAATATTGGCTGGCCTTGGATTTTCGAGCCAACAAATAGTCCTCTCGAGCAGTTGTCTTGCAGGGTCTTCCTGACCTGGGATTGTCAAAAACGTCTCCAGTCTCTTCAGATCTTTTATTTATCCCCTGTTCTTGACGCTGAGACACATTGAAGGTGTTTGCCACATCAGCAGTGGATCTGGTCTTAAGCCTCTTGATAATCAACACTTTAGTCTCAGGGTGAATCTTAGGCGTGTTTGCAGAGGTCTAGTTGCAGTTGATGTGAAGGTCTAGTGTTCTGGGTTTCTTTTTATATACACCTGAGACCTAATTGATCCATTATTAGTCACAGGTGAAGCTCATATGACAAGGTGACAACACTTATGTCTTTGCAAAAATGGACTCATTGGGCTTTACCAGGCTTTGAATATTTGAATAATTTTTGACAGTTTTGTTTTGCACCGAAACATTATTACAAAAGCTGTTGGGAATAAAATGAGCCATTTCTGAAAAATATTTCAGTGGCACTTGAGGTCAATTTGTACACAAGTGATAAGACTTCTGTCAGGGACTTAATTGTTGTCATGTCCTTCATTCAGACAAAATTTTAATGAAAAATATTAAGTGTATAACAATACACCAATCAACCACATTCTATTATTATCTTGATCAAGTGATGAAAATCAGGCATTGC
Source organism: Denticeps clupeoides (assembly GCF_900700375.1). Taxonomy (NCBI): domain Eukaryota; kingdom Metazoa; phylum Chordata; class Actinopteri; order Clupeiformes; family Denticipitidae; genus Denticeps; species Denticeps clupeoides. The sequence continues at coordinate 13,139,307 of NC_041720.1, read as the reverse complement.
CCCATGATTTTGAAGGTATTTTCACACCTATAGTTGTTGGAAAAATCCAACAACCACATTAAAACGTAATCACGTACGTAAAGTCTGGAGATGCTGGACAAGTCTGGACAATTTCTGTATATTTTTGTTCAAGCTAACATGGAGCTGCATACATCATCGCATTAAACCACAAAAACAGAACCTTGTATCACCAGATATCAATCACAATTTTGCCCAGATCATTATGGGAAGCTCCCCAGATTCGTGGCCACCACAAGTTGTGTCCTCACCACGAACCACCCCGCTGGGTACTGGACACAGACCACCACCTTGCTGTATTCTCACCTGCCCCAAACAATCAAGTCCGATTTAACTGGACTGAGCAGTGAAGGTGTGATAACACGACAAGTACCTCAGATTGCATCAGACTGTCGGTAAACGAGGTGCAGAATGCTGACCATGGTGCCAGAACAGTGTGGCATCTAATTTATCTTGATCTGAATTACATCAAAATATATTGCAATTCAATTTTACCTTTCACTTCAAATATCATCACTTATATAAGTTATCAGACCCACAGCTTGCGACCAGGATTCATATAAACATACATTTTAAGAGCTCAGTTTCATATTTTTTTTTATATATGTATCTACATTATCACTTTTGCTTGATGGAAAGGAGGTTTGTGAGAACTTTACAGCCAGGCTGTAGAGGAATGGTGAAAGTGTGAATGCTCTGACCGAGTGAAATGGAGGATTAATCAAAGTGCTGGGCTACATTAGCAGGGCCTGAACCCACGGGCCCACGTGGAATTAGCCTGTTGGGCTTCGACCGTGCTTGCTGCTAGACCTCTGCACAGAGATCCGTGACTGACAGGGCCGATCGATGGTGCAACCGGGGAGGCAAGAGGAAGCTGGGGTTGCTGTGAGTGCACTGCGTGGCGGTAGCAAAGCTGCCCGGTTGTTGCCTACGATGGGGGAGGTGAGTTTCATGCTGCATGGGGCTTGGACAGACCTGTGCAGCTAAGACTTCATTTTTCATTCAAACTCTCTCCTCCAAAGGCCCAGTATGATAACAGGATGAAAAAAAAATCATCCATTATGAAGCTGTAAATCCCACCAGTCCTCAGTATTAATTCAAATGCAGTGGTGAGGGGGGTAAAAAATTATAATGATTCGAAGCCGAAAGCGCAGATCTATAAATAGCTTCGTTCTACTCCACGTGCCTCAGCTCTCATCACTTTGCTTGTGTTTTCTGTACCCGTGGGGGGTCTGAGGTCCTTATTTATTTACGAAGGATGTGTCTCTATCTCCCTTCTGTGCCTCACAGCGCTGGTGGAGGAGAATCAGAATGTAGATCGCGGCTAAGAAAAAAAAAAAAAAAGGTCAAGATTCAATCATGCTCTGCAGGGGAAAAACACAGGAGGCAAGGTTGGCGCTGCTGCTCTGCAATACTTGCCCTGCAACTAAAGCAGGGGCACTGCTGAGGCTTTTCCTTAATTACTGTGTGCCAAAAAACCCTTGAGATGCTAAAGAAATGGGGGAAAGTGGGCAGAGCAGACTTGCATTCATGAACATTTTAGACTAGCCAGGTAAAGTATGACTAAATTCCTGGCATAAGCAGCAGCAGCAATTGCAAAGCAGGACTTGTCATTTTCAGCTCTGATGTGCAAATTAATCCATAATTAATCTGGATCCATGAGCTACAGTAAGTGGGTGGTTTTGGAAACACCTCAAGCCAGGCACCTGAGAGGCATGGGTTTTCACTGTGGATCTTAGGAGAGAGAAGGTCAGTTGGAGAGGACATTAGTAAAAAAAATTAAATAATCCACAGTGTAAAATATCAAACAAAAATAAAAAGCTAAATTGGTTTATCAAATGATATAATAAGACATAAGACAGTAGACTATAAATGCAATAATCAATGCTTATTTGTACAGTGTTTTCAGAACATGCATGGTCACCAAGCATCTGACTTCAATGAGAAACAGCTCCAACATACATTGAGAGCACGCTCAAGGTGACAGTGGCAATTATCCATTTATAATTTTAAATTATAAATTCGTAATCTTATATTCAGGCTCTAAAAAAAGAGAATACAGGAATACAGTTAATAAAAGGTGAATAATGACACTGATTTAAAATGATAAAAACATTAAATGAAAATTATTTTCTGTATAAATACAAGTTTAGGCCTACAAATATGGATTGCTATGAGTGCCGGCGTGGTGGAAGTGGAAGGGGGGTTGTCTTACATTTTGGTCAGTTATAGTATACCAAATGCACAGCGATCTTAGATGTCCTCGCATATAAAGAATGAATAAAACAAAACATAAGATACAGTAATAATTAAATTATTCATTATTGACCCTATATTATACACAAACACTTATGCATTTAAATGGTCAATGAATGTCTAAAAACAGGAAACAGGTAGTTTCTCCAGGAAAAAAATTGTTGCTGCTTTGTCTCTCTCATTCTGAAAATTTTAATTAAATCTCCTCAAATGGTGCTGTTAATATTAATTAAACCATTCAAGTGCACAGACTAATTTGCAGGTAATTGGTGGCATTTGTCTTGTGTGACTGTTATGGTTTTTGTAGACATTTGTAGAATGTCAATGCTCTTTCTTTATCTATTGTTAAGCTCCGTCCGGAGGTGATGCTGGTGTTCTTCTAGCAGTGGTGAGGCACTAGGGAGACGTGCTGAAAAGAGGGACTGACAGTTCTCTTTCCCAGTTATCAATCACTGCCACGTGTTTATCATCTAGCAAGTGTGCAAAAAGACGTGCAGAGGTAGTAACACGGACTGCCAGGAAAGAGAAAGAAAGAAGCTCGGTTCCCTGCTGTGCAGACTGAGCGGTTTCCGAGAGGCGAATCGTGAGCGGGGGTGAAATTCACGGCACAGTTTGCAGTCCCTGAGCTACTTTCAATGTGCCAGTGTGGTATGTTTCAGGATAAGGTTATAATGAAAGAGCAAAAACAATCGACCGCAACATGTACCTCCTCCTATTTACACATTTTCATGTTAGTATTAAGGGGGATGCAAACAATGGTGATTCTGAATAATGCTGAACGATATTCCCTCTCTCCTTTGAGTTTTTGAGTCCCTACCATTCCACACGCCAGTAAATTGTTTTCAGTCAAAGAAACGGGCCTGCTCATGCTCAGAGTGATATGCACCAATACATTATGGAACATATACTGTTCCATCCAATTATAGCAGTGACTCATATATATGTATTTCATGTCCTTCAGAAATGTTAAAATAGCAAATAGTCCTGTTTTGAGGACGCAGTCAAATGACGTAAAAATATATAATGCTACTCTTTTGTAAGCACAGCCCAATGTATTTAGTTTGTGTCTTTCTATATCCATATCCCATATTTAGAGCCTGCCCAGGATACTGGGTGCAGTTCGGGAACTCAATCAGGGTGGGGCGCAAGCACCCCAGCAGGATGCACAGACACAATTCAATCACATCTATAGACAATTTAGAGTGTTCTACTTTTCCTTAACAGGTGAGTGATAGATGGAGTCACTTTGACCAATCAATAGCACTTACCACTTAATTAAGCATTTGGGAGTATGGAAAAGGAGAGTAAGGAGAGTCTTTTCCACAAATTGCATTGTACAGCTAAATAGCATAAAAATTGAGAAATGGTCATCTACATCGAACTGTTAATGAACCGTAAGTCAGTGCGGATGTGTTCAAAACGTTTTGTAACACTGACCTGCCGTATTCCAAGACGATAAGCCATGATCCGGTCCACAGCATTCGGGTTCATCTGAGTCCACTGCAGCTTGTAGCCATAAACGCGGGGTCGGTTCTGCCACAGCGGGCTGTACGTATCGTAGTAGAACTCCGGGGGATGGGCCTTTCCTGGGTTAAAAGGTTTTATGTTACATAGATTTCAATATATTTGCACAGTGGTAACTGAATTTTGTTTTTAGTTTGTCAAGTTTTTTCAAGTTTTCTGCTCTTAAGGCAGAACAGTTTTTTAAGTACAAACAGGTCAGACAGGTCCTTTTTTCTGAAAAAAGGTATAACACTATAATAAATTCACTTGAAGGACCAGACAGGGCAAAGATGATGTTAAGTGGCAAGGCTTCAGGACATCTCAGTGTGCCTGAAAAGAGGGAATGTGGGTGGGCGGGTGCCGGTGTGACGAGAAGTTGCTGATTCTTGTGAGCAAACGCATAAAACTGTCAGCTGTGTTTATGTCACACTGTGACTTATGAAGATGTTGTGGTCACCCAGACACTTTTAATGACCTACAGATTTACTCCCATTGGCCCCGGAGAGGCCCACCTACAGCCCATCAGGATGTTGCCTGCCTGCAAAATTTCACTGAAGACCTTGTGATGATAAATAAAAGTGTAGAGAAAACGCACTTCAGCTGACTAAACATCTGCTCTATGAAGGCCACTATCATCTCTTAGAACAGCGGAGGGTAAAAGTAATTACTGAAACATTCAAATATCCAAAAATACATTTGCATTCAGTATTCTGCTTTATTATAAAGCCAAAGGGAAAGTCAAGATTTTGTAGAGTAGGGAATTAGCTGAATTAATTCTTAAATTACATCAAAATGTCCTTGTTTGGCTAGCTCCCATGTGCTTAATTACAACAATTACATTTCGAATAACTCCCACACTCATATACTCGATGGGCACTATTTTCAAACTGCCGCTCAGCGCAGCACTACATGCTAAGCATGGAGCTTATAGTTATCTGTAATTTGAAGAAGAGAAGCAGACTATCCTTTTTGTAGGTGATGTTTGCTCATGTGATAGGCATGGGTTCAAATCATTCAAAATGAGTAGTGTCGGTGAGGGCTGTCAATCACAGGCCTCTTCATGTTTAAAAAAGGTAAAAAAAAAAAAACATTACTTAATAACTATACACCAAAAAATCATAGTTTGTTTGTCCTTTTAAAGATGCAGAAAATGACAAAGATTTTCTTGTTTAATTCATTCATGTAAATCTTGAGGACGCTTTTGACCTTACATTAGTAAAAACAGGGCCTAATGTCCTATTCGCTAATAACACTGATCAAAGAATAATGCATAACTAATAATAATTATAATTGTTTTACACTGTAATAAGACTTCAAGTAAGTGACTTACGCCGTTTTTTTTAAGGGTATACTGCTTTTGCACAGTACAAAAATTGCATATTTGAAGGCAAATTGCAGTCTCTCCTGTTCAGCACGATCAGAATATACATAAGAGACTTAGGGCAACTTAATTTCCATGCTTTTATGTTTCAGATCCTCTTACACTAAGAGGTCACTTCTTCATTTGCCTTTTTAACTTTTAAAAGGACACCTTCATGATAAAGATAATGCAAAAATAATTTGTAATCTGGAGGAAGGGTGGTGATGATAAATGGGTTTCTTCAGAAGAAGGGTAGATTCTGGTTTATAAATAGCAAAAGCTTCTCTACTGTGTGAGAATACTGTAATATCTGTACTAGAAAGACAGTTTATTGAAATAAATGGGAGCAAGATGAAATGAACTGAACTGCAGTCACAGAAAAAAAAAATCCTAAGCAAAATCTGATTGGACGTTTATGTAATCTTTATTTTCTATTTAATTTCACTGTTCTATTTCTGTGGAGAGAAATGAGAAAGAGAGAGACTGGAGATCCTGTTTTGCTGTGCTGCTCTATTGTGCTCCGTGAAGCATTCATTTATTTCTTGTGCATTTAATCTTAAATTAAAAAAGCAAAACATATACAGTTTAAGTCTAAATTAACGCAAGAAGAAAATAATAGTGGAAAACTAATAATAGCAATGTCACGTCTACGGACTTACGGGGGAAGGAAGCGCAGAGGTTTGACATGCTGGGAACGGGGTTTTATTAATACAAACAATAAAGAAATACAAATAAACAGCGGCGCGGTGGCCGAAAACGATTTAACTTAAATAACGAACTGAAACTAACCCGTAGGCGTGTGGCGATTGCCAGAACTCAAAACGCATGAAACAAAACTAGGTCAAGTTCGTGCAGCGAGTTCACGAAAATGCCAGCGACCCCGAACGGGCGGAACTTCCGGCATTTATGGGGCGTCAGGATTGAGTTCCGGTGTGGAGCCCAGCTGCAGGCAATCCTGACAGAGCCCCCCCTCCAAGGGCTACGTCCTCGGAGCCCCAACAGTACCATCAGTGGAGGCGGCGGGGCGGACGGCGGCAACCACAGGGCTCCTGCCCTGCTGTATCCTCCCCTTGGAGGACCCGGTCCCTCGGGCTGGCTCCCCGGCGTGGTCAGGCGTGGCGGCCCCGGTCCCTCGGGCTGGCTCCCCGGCGTGGTCAGGCGTGGCGGCCCCGGTCCCTCGGGCTGGCTCCCCGGCGTGGTCAGGCGTGGCGGCCCCGGTCCCTCGGGCTGGCTCCCCGGCGTGGTCAGGCGTGGCGGCCCCGGTCCCTCGGGCTGGCTCCCCGGCGTGGTCAGGCGTGGCGGCCCCGGACCCTCGGCCTGGCTCCCCGGCGTGGTCCCGCTTGGCGGCCCCGGACCCTCGGCCTGGCTCCCCGGCGTGGTCCCGCTTGGCGGCCCCGGACCCTCGGCCTGGCTCCCCGGCGTGGTCCCGCTTGGCGGCCCCGGACCCTCGGCCTGGCTCCCCGGCGTGGTCCCGCTTGGCGGCCCCGGACCCTCGGCCTGGCTCCCCGGCGTGGTCCCGCATGGCGGCCCCGGACCCTCGGCCTGGCTCCCCGGCGTGGTCCCGCATGGCGGCCCCGGACCCTCGGCCTGGCTCCCCGGCGTGGTCCCGCATGGCGGCCCCGGACCCTCGGCCTGGCTCCCCGGCGTGGTCCCGCATGGCGGCCCCGGACTCCTGTACCTGCACACAATAATCAGGGCCGATCCATCTGGGTACGTGTGGGCCCTGTCTCCACATGTCCCCTCTGACACGTCTTGTGTCACCCCCTGCACCACGCAGGGAGATTGTCCCAGAGCCTCCGGCGACTGTTCCAGGCACCCCAGGCTGGTGCCTTCTGGGACTATGCAGCCCCTCTCGCTGCACGGCCCTGGTGCCAAGGGGGGGGGCATTGCCAGACCATCCGGCTAGCCCCTTCTGCGTCCGTTGGGACAAGCAGGCCCTCTTCCTGTCTGTCCCAGCTGGGTCCTCATGCCTACCCGGGGGCTCTATGGCGCTCCACCCCTCTGGAGGCAGACGCAGGCCCATGCCTGCCCCGCCCTCCTCACTGGCTACCGGAGGACCCAGCTCCATCGCTTCCCCACCTCCCCTCCCCTCAGGAGGAGTCCCCAACCCGAACTGCACCCCCCCAAAAATTTCTTTGGGGGAGCACCCCCCCCGGCTGGACTTAGGGGTACCTTGGGGCTTGTCCACCTCGCCTTGGACCAGCACATTCGGGTCAGGAACCTCCTCCCTGGGGTTCGGCTCCGCGGCTGGGTCGCCATCTGGTGGACACAAAGAGGGGAAGTGGGGGCGACATACGGACACATATGCCACACAGACACACACAGACAGAGACAGACAGAAGAGAGGGTCGTCTGGCTCCCTCTCTGGGCTCTCCGGGACCTCCTCAGGGGGCACAGCCAGGATCTCGGGAGGAGCGACCTTCTCGTCGCCCACCAGTGCTGGGTCTTCTTGCCCCGGATCCTGACTGGCACTGGATGTGGTGGAGGGGCAGAGTTCGATCCCTGGCTCAGGCCGATCAAACTCCGCCCTCAGTCTCTGTTGGAAGTCCCGAAAACTCCTGTCTGTCTCTCCCTGCTGCCAGAGGGTTGTGCTCCAGCCCCATGCTGATCCAGTCAGACACTTGAGGATGGTAGTGATCTCGTCTGTGTCTGCTGCCCCACTGAAGGGTCCCGGGACAATTGGGCTGTCCCACACGGGGCTGGGCACGTCGCTGGAGATGGTGGTATGTGTGTGGTGTGGAGGGGGGTGGACGTCTTCTCCAGCAGGTGTGGACGCTGGTGCTGCGCTGCCATTTTGCTGGGGAACGTCCGGGCAGAGGGAAGGCGGGTCGGCGACTGGAGCAGGAATGGAGGATTCCCTGCGAGGCAGTCCCGGCAGCGCAGTTGCTGGCTGGCGACCTCCCGTCGCCCTCTTCCACCAGCTTTCCTCACACTGCTGGGAGGGACGTGGGTCTCCACGGACCTCGTGACGATCCTGGATGGGCGCGATGGGCGGAGCCATCCCGGCACCGACTGCCCAAACGGCGTCATCCTGGTCGTCGTCCGTGTCAACCTCGTACCCCCGGAAGTCACATGGGTCATCACGGACGCCGCGATGATCTCGGACGCGCACGCTGGGCGGAGCCATCCCGGCACCGACCGCCCACCGAAAATCCACGTCATCATCGCTTTCGTCATCCGTGTCCTCCCACCGGTGACTCCGAGGGTCGTCCACCCTGCGGACATCCTGGACCCATGGCGCGATAAGCTCCCATGGGCAGTACTCTGGCCATTTGGGCTGGAGGCTGCCCACCTCCTCGCTGGAGGAACGCCGCCGTTGTTGTTGCCGCTTCTCACCCCCCTGGAAGTGACGTGGGTCCCCACGGACCTTGCGACGATCGCAGACTGGCGCGATGGGCGGAGCCCAACTCTCGTCTCCCGTGCTCTCGTCGTCGTCCGTGTCGTCCCAGTCCACGGGGAGTCTTGCCAGCAGAGCGCAGAGTTCTTGGCTCGACATGGCGAAGATCGTGGGGGTCGCATCTTCTGCGCTCGCTGCCCACGTCACTTCCTCGCTGCTGCCGACGCCAACGTCCTCGCTCCGCCCACTCACCCGCCGACGTTGTCGCTTCCGGGTTTCGCGGAGTTTCCCGGGGGTGACGTCATCACGCGGCGCCGCGTACCACGGCTTCTCGGGGAGAAAACGCTCCACCAGAACGGGCGGCGCGTCTCTCCCCTGCCGTCCGCGTTCGCCGCGCCGGGCTGCGTCCTTCGCGGCGTTTCTTCTCCTCTGCTTTCTACCTCTGCGCTTTTGGGTGGGTCGCTGGCATTCTGTCACGTCTACGGACTTACGGGGGAAGGAAGCGCAGAGGTTTGACATGCTGGGAAGGGGGTTTTATTAATACAAACAATAAATAAATACAAATAAACAGCGGCGCGGTGGCCGAAAACGATTTAACTTAAATAACGAACTGAAACTAACCCGTAGGCGTGTGGCGATTGCCAGAACTCAAAACGCATGAAACAAAACTAGGTCAAGTTCGTGCAGCGAGTTCACGAAAATGCCAGCGACCCCGAACGGGCGGAACTTCCGGCATTTATGGGGCGTCAGGATTGAGTTCCGGTGTGGAGCCCAGCTGCAGGCAATCCTGACAAGCAAAGTGTCATTGCTTTAATGAACTAATTATTGCTGGTTTAAAAAAGTGCAGGCATATAAATTATTGTCTTGATAGTGAGTAAGGCAATATGACTCACTGGAAAAGAGGAGGTCCATGACAGATGCACACTGAAAGCTTGGAGCAAATTCTTCAGTAAACAAAAAGCCTGGTTTCAAATGATCATGATTTAATTAAATCTTAAATTTTACAGAGGAATCCAATATATTATTAAAGCAGCAACAAGACAACAAGAAAGCTTATAAGGCTTGAGACACAAAATGTTCTCAATGATTTCCAACATCAATGGCTGATTTGGAACAAACTACGTGTTATCAGGTACACAAGATTATTTTATTCACCTAAACTGTACCCCAAATATATTTTTTCAAGGCTAATTATATCATTACACAATACTGAATTTAATGTCCAAATGCTACATTTATACAGAATCTATTAGGAAAAATATTTTTAACGTACACCAATACCCACAGATTGCCTTCTGTTTTAATTAAATTTTAGAGACCAAAATGGGCTATGGGCTTCTTGAATGGTACACTTGAATGGCATCTTAAACAACTGGACAAATATTTTTAATGTAAAAATCTAGCCACAAGTGCTCTGTAATCTAAGAAACTCTGGAAAGAACAGGGTCTGGAACGTGAGAACAAATCCCAGATACACCTCTCTAGCTGAAGCCATTATTGCCTAATAGCTACTCTAAATGCACTATTTAGCTGCAGATTCATTACTCACTACAGGCGATTGAGACAATGAAAGTTACTTAAAAGTCAAATTGCATTTCCTTAACAACAAAACAAACAAAAAAAAAACACACACCTGAAGCTTCATTAAATGCCACCTTAAGAATCCAAACCTGGACTCAAGTAATCCATCCAAATTCAAACCTACATCAGTTCCTAGAAGTATTTCCCCACCCCCGCTCATCTCAAGCCCATTTCATAGCACAGAAACGGCTATTGTTAGAGTGCTCTTCCTGGATGAAGAGCATGCTTCTGTAATTGTCCTCTTTGACTCTTGGTCTCTCTCTGAGATATAAAGAAAATCCCCTCACCTCGGGGCACTAAAAGAAAGTCGTGACTTTGTATTAAACCAGCTACAGTCTTGCAAAACCTGCCTGAAACACTTTTATGTAAGAAAAAGAAATAATAAACTACATTACAAGGGAAAGGCTAGAGAAAGCTTTTGTTCGCTGTTCTTGGAATACACACCTACTCGATGCAAAAATGCTCCAGATGTGGAAAAGCCTCCAGTTGGCACAATGTGCAGCCTGCATTTGTGCGCATTAGCTGTGCTTCTCATCGCAGACAATTCTTCCAATTAAATGTTGGATTGAGTTGAATGTATTAATTTCTCTGATTAAATGGGATGCATCTGAACTATGTGCTGCTTCATGTGCGCTTTGTTTTTTAAAAATCCAATTATAAGGCTATTAGACATGAATATTGCCCAAATAAATGCCCAAATACCAGAAATCTGCTTTGCGGTGAAGATTAGTATAGAAAGTGGAAGGGAGCGAACCGACTGTGGCTATCGTTTCATTGTGACCCTTCGTTGGCTTTAATGAATGAATGGGTGGAAGAGAAACTAACTTCACATGTGTGGTAGAGTATAGATTACCACACTGTAGGTTGCAGGAGAAGCAATAAAATAAGATAAGATGATCCTTTCTTAGTCTCACAAGTGGGACATTTTCAAAATGTGTGCGAGGTGAGAATGAAACCCTGGTCCCAAGTGGCCAAAGACTCGCAATGTAAGCGCTTGACTATAGGAGTACCTTCAAAATATGGAGTGCTTCATGGATTTGTGTGTCATGCTAGCAAACAAAATTCATCTCAAAATGTCACCAAAAGTATTACGTTTAACAAAGGAGTGTGGTCAGGGTCTGAGAACACTGTACGGCAGAATCATAGCCAGTGCAGCAAATTTCCCATGGTCAAACCAAAATGACACCGCAGATGCCCCCCTGGCATGATTTGGCTCGGCACTCTGTGGCTTGGTGCCCAACCGAAGTGAGCCTTGGACCATCAGATGGCTTGATGCCGGCACAAGAGTGTGTCCTCTGATCTCACTTTAAGAAACCCTTAGTGGTATTCGTTCAATGTCTTTTGCCAGGTTAGATACAAAAAAAAAAAAGGTTTGTGTCGTTGGCATGATCGAAAATATATAAAGTTACTGAACGAGTAGTAGTAGCCTAGTGGGTAACACACTCGCCTATGAACCAGAAGACCCAGGTTCAAACCCGACTTACTACCATTGTGTCCCTGAGCAAGACACTTAACCCTGAGTGTCTCCAGGGAGGACTGTCCCTGTAACTACTGATTGTCGCTCTGGATAAGGGAGTCTGATAAATGCTGTAAATGTACTGAATCATGACTCAATGAGGCACTGGAGCCAATACTTAGCATGAACATGCCCTTATTTTTTTGTTGCTATGCATGCTTGATAACGTTAACATCGATGGTACCAGGTTGTTACATACATACATTTCATCACCTTTGGGGGACTACACTGTAATTTTTTCATGAATTCTAAAACCTAATTTATGCAATTATACTTACACACATTCAAATTTGGTTAAAAAGTTAATAACACAATGATAGGATTAATATAAATACTTTACTGATCAATTCTTTTCAACTTGACCACAGTGGTGTTTGGATGCCCTGGCGTAACCTTGATATCTTGCTAGTAGTCATTTAGATATTTTACTGTTAGTTAGATATTAGTTTCAGTCTGACCTGATACCTTGTCCATTGCTGAACCACTCATACTGTAATGGTCCATCCATTCCTCATTTCATTTTCTAAACCACTTATCAAGGTCAGAGGGACAGGGAAGCTGGAATCTATCCCAGCTATCCGCAGGCGGAAGGCAAGAACAGTTCCTGGACAGGGTGCCCGTTAGTCAAAAGGTGAACAACACATGGGCCAATTTAGCAAAGAGCAAAATTTATCTCTTGGATGAAACGTTTTACATTTTACTTGTCCCAGAGGTAAAATAAGGAAACCATAAAGTCAGATGGAAGATTTCGGCTCTTCATTGTCTCAGGGACTAAGATGGAAATGTCCTATTACTGCAATCCATTCGGATAGGGTGCCCCTACAGATGGGACAAACTTGATGTACCTTCGGGGCGGGTATCAGCAGTGCTTCAAAAAAAGAGCTCTTCCGTCAGGGACGTCTGGGGAGGGCTGTGCTCGATTTTTTACGGATAATCAGGAACAGGAGTAGACTCAAGAGTCCCTAGGGTGCTGCAGCCTCTGTACCTTTGGCAGCGGATGCTGAGTCCAGATGGTAAAATGACAGAGCTTCTGGGAAATTGGGAGGTGGGGAGTAGAGGTGGCGCATTAGCACAGGCGTGTCAACCTAACTCCCCTCGCCAACCCAACGCCGCCTGTTGGTAAAAGCAAATGGCCGCAGGGGGCCAAGAGATCGACTCTGGATCGTCCGCCAGCTCCTTGGGGGTGGGTGATGTGACCACAAATAGTCCGAGACGCTGCCCGGGGCGGGCCTGTGACACGAGTGTTCCCCGGTCGGCCCCAGGGCCCTGCTGCATTTTGCAGGTAGGCTGACGGAGACTTGGAGCTGCCAGGTTTTGGGCCGGCTGTTCCAGCCATCCATCCAGGCCCGTGCCCTGTCACACACGCTGGGAGTGAAGGACGAAATCGGGCCTGACGGATGGTTCCCCTGCACTGGCACGCCCCGGCTCAGGGCAAATAGCCAGAGGCATGGCAGACAGATTCATTTCTCATATGCACAGCGAGACCTTTTTGTACCAAAAAAGTAAATAAATCTGTCATTTTGGCTTAAACAAAATGTATGTGGACAGACACGAGTCTTATTGGAAATCTTTCCCATTTCAAAGAACTATTTTCTTTTTAAGGCTCGGTAAGCATGTCACTTCTTTTATTTCAATCAATTACCGGATTCACAGATAACGTGGAGGCAATCTGACAAAGATTATTTGGAACTGGGCTGACGTTATTCACCCTTGAAGCACAGCAGTTGAGAGCTTGCTGAACAAATTTGCTTTCGTTCAAGGAAGCGGTCCATGGGTGAGAACAAAAGGGTGCCATGAGAAACATTTCACCAACTTTACAGGAGGACAGACACAAAAAAACAAGAGACTCTACCTTGATCCAAGTTAGTGTGCTGATTTCGATCTCCGAAAGATTCTAAATCGATTCGAATTTTTTTTGCCCTTTCACCAGCAAGAAAAGAGCTCATAAACCGCCGCATTCATTTGAAATCTGTTTTGTCGGAAGACTTGGTCCTTAGTGACTACAACAGGGATCGCATTTGCCATGATGACTGACGCTGCCTTGAACAAGTGGTATTGTAAGAAAAAGGGGGGAACATAGGAGGCGGGAGGGAGGCGACCGGATTTTGCACACAGTGTCACCAGATCTTGCGGTTTAGGAGACACTGAAGAACCTAATTCTCGTACAGATATTTATATTAGTGACAGTTGTTTGGGTCATTTTGAATGTGTTTTCATTTTTGGAGGTCTGGCAAGATGTATTTATATAATATTGTGTCTGACATTTCGTCCAGAATGAGAACGTTTAAATTTACATTTACAGCATTTATCAGACGCCCTTAGGGTTAAGTGTCTTGCTCAGGGACACAATGGTAGTAAGTGGGATTCGAACCCCGGTCTTCTGGTTCACAGGCGAGTGTGTTACCCGCTAGGCTACTACCACCCTACATCACCCAGAATGAGGAGTTAGTGTGGCACTTCTTTTCTTCAGCAGATTCCTGGATCACAGCCTACATGGCATCGACAACGTCTGAGGTCACCGTGCAGCGTTGTGTAACGGAATGCCGTTGGGGTGTAAGGTTCTATCAGGTCGCCCATCAATCCATGAACCAGGAACGTTAAGTCGAAGATGCTGAAGACGCTTACCATGTTGGCCCACAGACTAATTAAAACTATTACTTATTTTTTTTCTCTACAGCACAAACATGACACCACTTTTTCAGATGTATTTTGAGGCAAAATAAGTCAAATCTTGATAATATGATGAAGCGTATTGGCCAAGAGCTTATTGAAAAGAAAAGAAAAAAAAAACACAAATTACCTGTAACCAGGAAGGTGCAGTGTCCCGCACCGGCCTCGTTGATGATGTCGCAGGTATACTCGCCGTAGCCCTCTCGGACCAGGCTGCGCACCGCGTACTCCGTCTCGTCCCGCTGGTCGAAGTGGCCCGAGTGCAGCACCCGGGAGCCCAGCCTCCACTCGTAGCGCAGGACGCGGGACGGGTGAGCGCGCAGCACCCGGCAGCTCATGGACACCGTCCGCCCCAGGGCCTGCCGGATCTCCTTGAACGCCGGCTCCACGGTCGGCGGGTCTGCGTGGAGGCCGTGGAATGGCCAGAGGAGAAGCGGAGCCGAGTTAAGTCCCGTTGATCTGCAACGCCTCTCAAACGAGCCTCTCGCCACAACATGAAACAGGCCCGTTTTCTAAATCTCCGCATGCATTATGCATTTATTTGATTCTTCATTTGGCCAAGTGCCACTACTAAAAAAAAAAAAAAAAAAGAGGAGATACATATGAATAATGGATTTATTGTAAGAACAAACTCAGAGATTTTTCATTATGTGGTCTGGGTCTGGGGCCGGAGTAATAGTGCTTATTTGAACAAAAGCATGTTGTGCACAAAAGAGTGAAAAAAGCGAACAGCTGCCTTTTTTATGAACTTCTGAAAAGGACCATAATTGCAGAGAAAGGTCATGTGTGGACGACAGTATAAAACAGCCAGGCCTGGCGACTCAGTACGGACGCCCGGCTCAGGCCAAAAAACTGATCAGGATCAAGCCAGCAAACTGACTCTCACCAAAGGACGCATAGGTGGCAATTCACCAACTCTCACCAGAAGAAAGCATTGCTTCGGGATGCGGCAGCGAACCTGTGAATGCAGTAATCCGAAAAGAAAGCATTTAGAAAATGCTTTCGGGGCATTAAATGACGGATTTAACATTTGCCGTCGCCCACGCATAACCATTTTGTGGCATTTTGTTTGACCCCTGTGCCAATTTGAAAAACCCCCAAATTTTTCTTTTGCCTAGACAAAGTTTACTCTTGGAGTTTGCAAAGTTTAGGAGTTCCACTGGTTTGAATGTTAATTCCTTCATCCGAGCGCGTGGGCCTGATAAACAGAACACCCGCCAGTGTTCACGTTCGAGCTGGCGCTCAGTCAGAATTGAGAGGGAAATGGCGTATTGGAACCGGTTGGAGGGTAGTAGAGCTCATACAAAGCAAGTGATGAGTGTAAGTGATGAATTTTGATGAATGGAACGAC
Source organism: Denticeps clupeoides (assembly GCF_900700375.1). Classification (NCBI taxonomy): domain Eukaryota; kingdom Metazoa; phylum Chordata; class Actinopteri; order Clupeiformes; family Denticipitidae; genus Denticeps; species Denticeps clupeoides. The sequence goes on along the minus strand of NC_041720.1, from coordinate 13,123,715 downwards.
CATTTTCTAATATCCTGTGACATCAAGTGACGCCATGTCAGTGGTCATTTTCAGGCCTAGAATTGGAATATGACGTAAAAATATTGTCACATTAATTGTCATAATGGCAACATGTTTTATGGGTTTTACAGTGCTTCGAGCCTACTAACTTCTTGCCTCAGAAAAACACGTTATCTATAGTAGTTTTGTCACACTAGGCGGCAATTAACACAAAGCAAAAAAAAAAAAAAACAATTAACCTGGGAAAAATGAAGGTTCCCCTCACACAGGACTCACTCACACAATCAGTACACACATACACACACACTAATAGGGCAGTGGTGGCCTAGCGGTTAAGGAAGCGGCCCCGTAATCAGAAGGTTGACAGTTCGAATCCCGATCCGCCAAGGTGCCACTGAGAGAAGCACCGTGCCACCCTGCCCACTGCTCACCAAGGGTGATGGGTTAAATGCAGAGGACAAATATCACTGTGTGCACTGTGTGCCGTGCTGCTGTCTATCACATGTGACAATCACTACATTTTACAGACTCCGGAAGCACACCGCCTCCAACCCTCAAACTAGGACAAACGGGTCACCCTATGCCCATTGGTTCGAGGTTCAATACTGGAACCCGGAGCACTGTAGCAGGCACACTTAAATAGTGAGGATTTCAGGCGCGGAGAATCAACAGGGTGTGGCCAGCACTCAGAGCTCCACCATCAACAGGCTCCATCGTGACAGATTTCTTAATGAATCGTAGTGATTTTAGAACACGAAAACAGGAAACTAACAAAGAACTTAAGTAAAAACAAGAATTATGTAACATGTCAAATACATTAATGTTATTACAGCCATAAATCTATTTATTTTGAGCTGATCTTAAGTAAAAATATATGGTAAAATTGCCATCACAATTGAACATCATGGCAACATTCATTACGCTCACAAAGTTGAGTGTGAAATGCGAGACACTTCCCAACCTTCAAGGTTGTCAGAAGAGGAGAGAAGCTGGAGAGACCAGGAACACAGTACTGCAGAAATCCAAGGAAAAATGGCTTCTGCACAATATGTAATATTCTATGTATGCAGTTATTGAATTTAGCTGTCATTCCTATAAAAAAAAACCAAAACAAAAAAAAACTTGCACTGTGTAATCTCAGACAACATTACCTTGTCATGACCCGTACAGTTTGGGCTGACAGTAGCCAATGGGTAAGACACTCTTCTATTAACCAGAAGACCACAAAGTCACAGGTTCTACCATTGTGTCCCTGAGTAAGACACTTAACCCTGAGTGTCTCCAGGTGGGGACTGTCCCAGTAACTATTCATTATAAGTCGCTATGGATAAGGGCATCTGATAAATGCCACAAATGTAAAGGTGTATAGTACAGTACACACAGTACTACATGGAAGTGTTCTAATGAAAGTTAACAATTTCAGACACAGCACTCTCTCAGGCTGCCAGAGAGTCACAAGGGGAAACAGAATAACGTGCTGCTCAGCAAAAAGCAGATGGGGGAAAATAAATAAGTAAATATTCATTAAATAAAGGATAAAATTGAGGAATGCTGCTTTTAACAGGACTGCATCTCCAGATCTCTGCACTCCGCCAGAGTGTCTGTGCCAGCTTGCGTGAGTCAGAGAAGCCAGTCAGTGGTGGTCCCTGGGACCGCTGCACATGGTGACAGGGGAGTCATGTGTGCCTGTTAAAATCTTAAAAAAAAAAAAAAATCGTTTTCTGTACTAATGCGGTCATTTCCAAACTGCTGCCCAGTCTGAAATCTGAAAATCTTCCACGCCTGACCTAAGCCTTTAAAAACCAATCCACAAGACTGGGATGGTTTTATATAGTATAGAATTTTCTATTATATAAGCCGACCGCTGTGAATATACACCTCTAGCAATTCAGGGCAAATCACTTTCAGGCAAGTTATTGATTCAGTGCAAAACATGAGTCAATTTTCAAGAAATACATAAAGAGACCCATATCAAACAAACAAGCCAAAAATGTTATTAATGCACAATTTACTGAGTAAAATAAATGAAATAAATATTTATGGATACTGGGCGCAAATTTGTGCTTGTTTGCTTAAATGATGCTTTTGCATGTCACGTATCGACAGGCACAGGTTTTAACCATCCACAATGGGGAAGCTGTCAATCATCACTCTGTTCATTAAAACGTTCATAAAACGTTAATGATCGGCAAAGAGGTTAGTTACTTTCTCTTCAAGACACAGATAACTATTTATATTATGACATGACCTTACGTCTAATAATAATAAAAAATTTGTAATAAAATACAATAATTTTATTACTACAACAAGCATTTCATCACGAACAGGTCTGTATGTTCTCACAGTGGAATTTTTCATTTGTAGTACTTCATCCATTGTGTTGCCGGCAATTCACCTGGTGCACCGAGACCCCAACACGGGGAGAGCATGCAAACAACGCACACACAGGGTCCGAACTGGGATTCGATCTCAAAAGCCCATAGGTGTGAGGCCACGCCGCTAAACGCCGTGCAGCCTCTGTTATGATCCAGTACACAGATTAACTGTACTCGCTTCATTAAGGACCTTGCATGCATTTATCCTCATAATGTTCACTTTACAGTACATTCACAGAGAGAAAAAAAATTCTTCCACTCTAATGACTTGACTTCACTAAACTTAATAATAATAAAAAAAAAAAGATTCTGCTGCGACCGCCGTAATGACTTTGTTTATGGCAGAGCATGCGCTGACCTTTTCGAGCCGTTCAGCATGCCCGATCAGTTCAATACTGTTCCATGAAACGGATGATTAAAACTACAGGAATTTTTTAGGGTTGGCAAACTAATGAGCGGCGATCATTTCCAACACGTCTGTGCCAAGGCCGTTCCAGCCTCAACGACGCAGAAAAGAACACAATCATTCATTCCGACCAATAATCATTTATTTCTATTTCCACACCGGAATTGCTTTTTGCATTTCGTCTCATACACATGTGTGTATATGTATTCCACTGGAATTTAATGCCTACATAATAGACACACACACACACACACACACACACATAATGTTACCATGTAGGTCTGAATCGGCTAAGGCCCTGAACGTTCTACAAGCATCGCTTTCCTCATCAGGAGACATTTTTCTTTTTTTTGCACTAAGAACATTAGAATTTCGCAGTTGGGGATTTGGTGGCATTTCATGAAAGGGAACATTTCCAGACAAGACGCTCCAGACCGCCCCGTCTGGTTGGTCCACAGAAGTAGTGAGCAGATGCAGGTTTCGGATTTGGTTTATTTAATTTTGTCCCCCCTTTTGCTTCCCTTTTGCGAACACTTCAAAGCCTGTGGACTCACCGCAGCCATTTCTTCACGCCTGTAATGTTCTTTGCTTCAGAGAACCCGCGCCTCCGCCTCTTGATCAAGTTACTAAATGCGGCTTTTTTTGCGTGGCTCCGCACCAAAGGCGCTCCCCTCTTACACGCTGGGCTCCCGGCTGCTTGGGAGGATTGGCGGTGGGGGGGTCGGGCAGAGGCAGAGAAAAGAGACTTTGCAAGAGACGAAGCAAGCGGCGGCGGTGAGGAGGCGAGACGGGGACGAGCGCTCCGACGGTTTATAAAAACGCAGAGAGGTCAGAAAACACGTCGCCGTGAAGCTGCTCCGTTCACGTTACGGAGAGACTCCATCTGTTTGTCCATCTCCACACCATCCATCTCTGTTTAAACCCAGAAGCCTCGCTACAGACATTTTTTTAATTACAGTATAGACTTTAATGTCTATGGCACACCTTTTGGAAGGGTTGTGTACTTTAGTCACCAAAAGCATAATATAATTGAGGCCTGACCACCAAAACACCAAACACTGTACTTGTGACGGCAGTTTTAAATATTCTGAACATAATTTTGGCTGATCAGGCCAAAATCAGTGCACTGGGGTAACTGGGGAAATATGACTTTTTCCTTGGTGCCAAAGCCATTATTACCAAAATTACATACAGTACAGGCCAAAAGTTTGGACACACCTTCTCATTCAATGTGTTTTCTTTATTTTCATGACCATTTACTTTGGTAGATTCTCACTGAAGGTAGATTTATTCATAGTTTTGATGCCTTCGGTAAGAATCTACAAATGTAACAGGTCATGAAAATAAAGAACACACATTGAATGAGAAGGTGTGTCCAAACCTTTGGTCTGTACTGTATGTTATTTATACTGTGTGCCATGTACGTCCAGGAAGCATGCTAGATGACATTATCATGAATCTGACATGATGAAAAGAACGGTGCACCCCAACATTGTAATTCCCTCTGCACTAGTGGTGACTGTCTGGAGGTAATAATCAGAGGGAGAAAACAGAAAAATCGTCTTTCACACCTGATGCTACCATTTCTCGTGTCAAATGCTCCGTACTCTATCAAACAGCGGCGAGCTAGGCAGCATGTAAACAGACAGTTATTAAAGTTGATTTCTTGTCACCTTGAAGCTGAAAGCAACTTTGATGACGTCCAAATTGTGATGCTATATAACCAGAGCAGCATGATTTAAACCAGATTTAACATATGGTTTGGAGGTGTAGGTTTTGTGGGACTTGCCGGGGATTGCAGAGGTTTATTCGATCGCTGTTACTAGTGAGGCAATGCGGTGGAGGATTTTGGTTGTGGGGCGTGGTTTGATTGAGTGGAACGTCCTCCTTGGAACGTACTTGCCGATCATCTTCTGCTGCTTCCATGAATGTCTCTGAAGTAGAATAAAAATCCCCAAGTTCACGTTGGAGGAGAGCAAGTTGCAGCTCGAAGCGGTGAAGTTGCGAGCGGAACGTGAGATGGAGAAGGTTAGAATCTCCATGAATTTCAGAGTTAGAATTTCCTTGACATTATTATTCAGAAAAATATTAAAGCCCATGCAATTTCAGGGAGATTAATTGGAGATGGAGGTGGATGAATTCCCGGGAAAAACAGCACTGGTTCAGTCATTTTGAGTTGTAAGGATTACGTTGAGCAAAACACAGTTATCTGGAAAGTATGCTACTTTCCAGTGACCAGATTTAAGCTTATGAAAAAGAGGACCCCTCAACGTGCGTGTAGGAAGCCCATTACTGGACAAAAAAAATTAACAGATCTGAAAACCTGGCCGAATGCAAAAAGAGGACATCTGGTCACCCTAGCCACAAGTCCATTGTCACAACAAAACAAAGAATGCCGTAGTTCCATTACTGATTTCTTGTCACAATGATAGACTTGCGATTTTCCAGTTTAAATAAAGAGTGTGAAGAATGATTAAAAGAAAATCTCTCTCTTTCTCTCTCCCATCATCCCATCATGCTTTTGTAAAGAAGCGTGGTGTGATGCCATGGTGCCCATGGTACACCAAGGGGCACCAACGAACCGATTTACAGTCATTAAGACCAGTTGTAAGGAATCTGCTTGAGGAATCTCTAAGACTGCTTATCTATGCTGTCCTTTTTAACCTCCCCTCCCTGTCTAACTATGTTATGTTGAGCATGTCTGTTTGTATGTTCAGCCATTGTGCCAGATTTCTGTTTATTAAGTATCACTTTTTTGCAATGGCGTACTTCTGTGCCTCATGTTGCTCAGCATGACACTCAGCCCACACTTCTGGCCAGCAGTCTACATTATTTGTATTTAGGTCTTTATACCATATTAGTTACCATATTAGTAAATGGCATTTTTAGTTAGATTGGTAAATTTGATCAGGCGTGATAAAATACCCCGTAAAATGTAATCTATGGTCAGACGAAGAGCTTTTTTTATTTTTATTTTTTCTGCTGGCTAACTGAAACTGAAATTTATTTTTGCTGTTTGTATTATTATTTAAAGAAACAACCATATTTAATCTTGCTGGTGTCAAAAGCATTTTCTAAAACCAACAAGGTTTTATTGTGGCCCGCTCATGGTTTATTGCTACAATAACCATACTCGTTATGACCACAACTGCATGAATTTTCTTCACTTTGCTGCATTCGGCCCGACTGCACCCTGTTCACACAATTCAATTAATGACAATCTCCAAAAAAAAAAAAAACATTTATAGCTGTGCTGGAGAGTTTCCATGACGACGCAAGAAGTGAGCACTGAACCGGTGCCCTTTTTTCCGTTCTTGTGTCCAGCGAGTATTCCTCAGTCGGGGCCGGGCAGACCCTCGCTGTGATCATACCGCACGTCCTCGCTCCCGGGGGAACGGCTTGAGGGTGGCTGGAGGCGTCCGCGCCCTCCAGTCCCTGTTCAGTGAACCGGCTAACTGCAATTTGCCCGGCCTGCACTTTGTTCCCATTACTGGAGCTCTGGTACGGAGCCATTTGGGCTTGTACCGGGCGACGCTGAAAGCGCTAAACCTGTGACGGTACATTTCTCCTGTTATCACCAGAGTACCCAGGCTGGGGAGGTGCACCTCTTGGGCTAATCGGCTCCCTAAGAACATATTTACATTTCATTAAAGGATGATGAAAAAGATTTCATTTTTGTAAAAAAAAAAAAAATCTGCTCTGCTAGGGCACAGGACCTAGCAGATATTTTCGTTTGCACAATTGATCGCAGACGCTTGATAAAAAAGCTTCTGGGCAGGCTCTGAGTGAGCGCCTCGCTTGTTATCGTGTTTGCTTTTTCCAGATCTAATTGTGCCGCCCTGAGACACGGCACATGTAGAGCGGCAGTGGTTCTGCTCCGGCAGAGAGGGATGAGCTCCTGTAACCTATTACTTACGCCGGTTAAAGAGGAGAGGCACAATCTGGGAGCTGGCATGGCGATGCCCCGAAATTAAGCCCATTAATTCTGATCACGCTCGCGGGTGGCACCCGACAGTCCGGAGGGATGTTCACCCCGGGCAAGGGGGGCTTGGAGCAGGTACAGTAAATGTACGAGGATGACAGAGCGCCGCTCGTAATGCTGATTAACGATAGCAGAGGGGGAACAGCTCTGAAAGCTCATCAAGTGGTGTGACACAGGAAGAACTGTGGGTCTTCTGGCCTTGTTGTTGGTTTTAGTCGCATCATGGACAATCATTCAGGGCACTATGTTCAAACCTGCACGAAGGGCAGCAATATACGCAAGGCAGGGGGCTTGTGTGGTTGTATAAGGTCAAACTTGTCCTCAGGTTTTACATAAATTCACAGAACAAAACAAGAAAAGAACCAATTGGTAGTTATCTGTATGTTGAAGAAACATGAATGACCCCTCTTTTTAATAACAGTTTAAAATGAGAGCCGCCTGATAAATGACTGCTGCCACGCATTCAGAACATTTAAACCTGCGTCTGTCAAAATGCCACATGCTCAAACATAATTCAACATTATGTTCCTTATGTGTTTTATCGATTTATATATCAATTCACTAGCAAACACGATTCACACTTAGTACCACAGTGCGTAGCGCCACAGTGTCCAATAGGCAAGAATCACTTTCACGAAACGTTTCGCTTCTGAACCCCTCTACCCCCAGTGCCAGATCCCTGCTTATATTCAGGTGCAAATGGAGTAAAAAAAATCAGTTTTAGAGCTGATTACATAAACATATTCAACCAAAAAAATGCTTATTTGCCCATCTTTCAGCCCGTTGGCACTTCCTAATTTATGTTGCCCTGCGGTAGCAAATCTTTCCCAGGGACACTGTCTACTACTCATCTAGCCCTTCTCTGTTTTTACGCCACTGCTTTTTCCTGTTCTACTTTTTCCAGGCATGCCAAGCTGAGTTAAGGTCATCATTTTATCATGGTTTGAAATACTAAATTCTAACTCATAACTATTACAATCTACAACTAAGAACTAACTACAACTAACACAAACGCATATGCTTTATACTTTATAACAATATATAATGTACCTGATTTCTATAAATACATGGCTACATTGCATTGAAGTTTCTGTTCATATCAGAGGATTCCTGACACAACACTTTAGACTTTCTTTTATTTTGTAATTCCACCTTAAATAAATAGAATTCCACTTTACATCGTTATGTCTCCTGAGCTGAGCTGAAGTTGTTACAGTAAAGCTTGTCCTTATGGATAATATATCTAATAGTCCATAAACTAATGTTAAAGATAATTGAAATAATACTTGAGTATGTGTTGCAAGTTTCTTGCCACTGGAGTGCTTATCAATACAAGAATGCCAGCCAGTGCACTGTTGAACATGAAGGACAAGAACCTCAGCGTATATTTTTAGTTCACCATGCCATCACAATCTACTGCTGTAATTCTGACTGCTGTAATTGTTTCGTCTTGCCCTATACATTATAGAAATGATTAAATTACATATTTACATAGCGTCACTTATAGGTCAGAATCACCATAACATGCCTATTGGCGCAGAAGGAAGCAGATACCCTTTGCTCTGTGGCATTATCGAAATGCAATCACAGTCTATTAGGAAAAAAAAAAACTGAATGATTCCTTAAAGCTCATCAAAAACTCATTAACGGTTAATGGTTAATGGACGTGACGTCCATGTCAACACAAACCCAAAGAAGAGGAAAAAAAATCCCTTTCTTTGACCATGATGAAACCTACAGGACTATTTCATTTTCACAATTTAATAAACTGTTTGTTTCACATAGTTACATTGACATTTTACAATTTAAAATTCGTTAAAAGTATCCAGCGATGTGTTATATCCAGCTTATGAACTCACTGATTACATTTTAAAGGAGGTGCTTTCTGATTGGTCATCTCTATTGGTTTGGTCTGCATTGTACTGCATACACACCATACCCAAGAATTCCAAGGAATTTCGATTAAGTTTATTTCAATTATATATTGTGTAGAGGGTTGTCTTTTTATGCAGCTTTCTCATATCTTTGTCTGTCAATCACAACACATTCTCTAGAAAACGGAGAATTGAAATTTACACTGAAAAAATTATCAGTCAAGTGTAAATAATCGACTTGCCAACAAGTATTTGACAGGACGCTAAAATAACTTTGGTAAAGAATGGTAAAGATTTGTTGTTCTACTTCATCCCTGCATCACTCATATATAGTATATAGCGTGAGTGTATATTAGTGTATATAGTATAATGTGTAATACCTTATTCTAAACTACTCTGTCAGTAATTTTTTAATCAGCAGAATTTTTCCTTTTCTTTGGGTTAGTCAAATATATATATTTTTTTACATTAGACATAATTAATATTTTACATTTAGATTATATATACGTTTTTTGTTCTTGTCTTTGTGTGTTGTGGCAGTCATTACATAGGGAATTTTCTTCTGGGCCCAATGAAGTTTTCTGAATCTGATATGTCTTTTCACATATGTCTTTCTGCCACTGAAAGGCTTTACTTCCGGTGCAATATCCTGATTTCTTTCAAGAAGCTGTGATTGCTTAACGCATCGGTAAATAAATATGATGTCTGTTCTGGAGGATGAGCATGACTGGGGGAGATGTGCCTCAGTGGCAGGGCCGAGCCGCTAAAGAGCACTTGGGGCTGACAGGCATTAACACATTCAGTATTTATAACACACAAAAGCCATCTCCCGCTTACTTTTCACACATCCGCTAAAACACATACACACGCGGCAGATGCTTCTGCAGGCCACTGTACACGAAATGCTTCCATTTTGTTTCATTTAATGCTCCCCTGCATCAAAAAAAAAAAAATACATAAATGTCCCAATGCACAAATGCCTGAGACCACTCCGGTTTAAAATATTCCGTTCGAATCTCCATAAATGAATACAGAACGAATGCTATTGGGGATAAATTAGCTGTCTTCTAATTAGGCTCTAAGCCATCTTTGAATTGCACATCTTGGGAATGAAGACGGGTGTGAATGGGATGCTGAGGGGCTCATCCCTAAGAAAAATGGAATGGAGGGGGGGGGGGGGGGGGGGGGGTCGGTGGTGGATGATGGGAGCTCTTTTCTCCCCTCCCTGCCTCTCGTGCACTTCACATACAAAGATGCGAAGGGGGTTGCAGCTGCAGCGCAGTCAGCCCATATTTCCAGCGGGCAATCGTCTCTGCAGGATGGGAGAATGTTAGAGTGTGGCTCTCAACGGAACATCTAAAAAGGGCAGAAATTGTATCTGCGGCACGATGACACGTGGGCCGAGCTCGCGACGGCTGTCCGGAAAAGACCTTTACACCCCAATGTACGTTTTTTTCCCTACACGATAGGGGGGAAGAACGAAGTTGTTCACATACAAACGAGGGATAAATGCATTAGCTGCCTTGAAGATGGTACTTACACTGCACGATGAGCTCCACCACGGCCTCGCGGGGCTTGACGTTGAAGCCGTTGTACTGGCTGGTCTGGCAGCGGTAGGAGCCCGTCATCTCGCGGGAGACGTTGACAATGCGCAGAATGCCATCGTAACTCTCCATCTGCATGCTGCCATCTGGCATGGGCGCCTCCTTGTCGGCCCGCGTCCACAGGATGATGGGCTTGGGCTTCCCTGAAACAAGGCACTCCAGCTCCACAGTCTCTCCCTCCCGCACCACCAGCGGGGACTTGCCCCGTGGGACGGTCAGGTTGGGGGGAACTAAGAAAGAGAAAAACAGAGGAGGGACTGATATGGGGCTCTAGAAAGTCGACAGGCGGGGCCGCTGAGGATGGCAAGACGGTGCTTGGTAGATGGGTATGTTCAATGCAAAATGCTGACGTGGATACGGTGTGAGCGAACAGAAGCCCAACAATCTAAAGATCGTGAAGACTGAGTCAATCCTCATGCACTGAACGAAGTTCTGAGGTTCTGAGTAAAGAACGACTGCCATTTACAACTATCGCCCCAAAACAGATTGTCCCACATTACTTGCATTTTGGTCAAGTGTATTGAGAAACACACACGACAAATGAGTTAGAATAAAATACAGTTACTAACATCAGTTAAATATAATGAGTTTGACTATAAACAATAAATAACAATAACTAGTAACAATAAAAGTTACAGCTTGGTGCACTTTGGACAATCCAGATGACAGTTTGTCGAGGTAGCATTACTACATTAGCAAACACAGCATTGCATTAGAACTCAGGACTTATTCCTCTCTAAATGTATGCAGATTCCATCATTAACAAACATCTGCAGCTACCAGAGTCACATTACAACATGAACAATGTCTGGAATGGAGTTTTGATCCATTGTATTCAAATTTAACAGAAACAAACTGCTTTGAAACAGAAGTATACAAAAATGGTTTCTCCACCTTTCCAGTCAGGCATTTTTATGCAGATACCAAACGGCACAATAGATGCTTAATCTAATTAAGCATGAAGAGCTACATTTATCCTGAAACTACACTCAGCCAGACATTTGCAAACTGATTTTTTCCCAGTCGTTTCAATAGATTGCTTCCCCTGCCAGGAGAGCCTTTTTCCTGGTGATTCACCTCTCAAAAAGTGCACATTTAAAGTGGCAAAACAAACCAAAGCTCCTACATGAATAAATGAGCACCTAAAAGTAAACAGAAATATACTAAATAGATTGCGCTCGGTCTCAGATTATATCGCATTTCTCCATAACCAGTGAAGTGCATTTTACAGTCATGCCACTCCAAAAACCGCAGTGTAATGTGACCTAGACAGATACGGCTCTAACATCTACGTGATTGCTTTGCTGAATCAAATCATTCCACACTCTTCCTTTCTAGCAACGCGTCTCTTAATGCCCCGTGTATACAGTGTCAAGGGTGACTTGCCCCACGCTGCCGAACAAACAGCCAATAAATCAGCACAAATGCACCGAATCAGAGCATTATCAAGACGTGATTTATTATTGCCTGCTGTAATTTTTTCCATATAACATAAACAAATAATGACTAGGTGGTGTTGTAATGTGGAACAGTATGAGACTAGTTGGGCCATTAAGCTCTGTTTGTGCCGTAGCGCCAGTTTTCATCTTGGAAAGCCTCTCAATATAACGGCTGTGGGTGGCAATTAGGCCTGTTTGCTATTTTTTATTTTTTTTTAGCCTGTTTATTGCTGGCAGTAATGAAATCTGCTCTGTAACAGCTATTATTTGTCCCCTTAAGGAGGTGCTAGCACTTGTGAGGGCCTGCCGTAATGGCACCTTCCCCTTCTGCACGACAGAACCAGCCAGCCGTTCTCTATAAGAATCGTCAGCGGAACCAACGGCAAAGTTCTGCTGTGATCCGGCTTCACAAAGTTCTGAGCTAATTCCCTACTTTAGTCATACAGCTGTACCTTGATTTCCCCACAGTCCCTTAGACAAAGGTCTGTTTTGGAACTGCCACTGTGAGCAGATTGCAAAGTGTGAGCCACAAACTGCGACACACAAATGCTGAACATTTGGCCTTTTTCCCCCATTTCTCTCTCTCAGATGTGGCAAAGGACCACATGAATATATAAAAACTGACATTAAACAAGTGGCATGACATCATTCTCCCGTCGCCATGGAAACCCATCAGTCAGTCACTGTCTCTCTCCCCTCCCCTTCCTCTTGCCCGGCTTGGTGTGCGTGTCATCTAGTCTCCTTGGCAGCTTCATTCTCATGTCGGTAGAAAGCCCAGAGCAGCCCTTGCCCATGCAGGGAGCTGAATGGACACAACCCCCTTGGGGGCACGAGCTGTCCTGGCTAGGAAGGTATGCCAAGGTGGCCCGATCCATCGCAACAATATACACAACCCTTCAGAGCTTCACAAAACCCCTGTGTGGTGACAAAAAAGCATGTTTTAACGCTTCCCAGTGGTGAATAATTCTGTAATTACAAATGAATAATCCTTTTTAAGTCAAGGCAAACAAAGACACTGGGCAAAATGGCTCAGACAGACGTACGCTATGCTTTTTCTTTCAAAGAGCCTTGTATTAATGTTCCTTCTGAAATGAGCAAAAACGTCTCAAAAGGCAACATTTTAAAACAGCATTTTCTGGCCATACCAGCAAACAAACAATGTTTCAGATGCTTTTTTTCAGGAGTGAAAGACTTATGATGGTCAAACTTATAGTTCAAGACAAAAGCAGTTTTTTTTCCCACAACAGTCTGCATACATATTCTGGTATGTATATATATATATATTTTTTTTTCTTGCTGAAAAGCATAAAACACACTGTTGGCTTTGTAGACAAAACCAAAAAGATGGGCTGACCACAATATTAAAAACGTGTGTTAGGCTGGAGTCCTGTGAGACACCATGGCACTCCGCCTCGGCTAATAATGGAGGACCTCTCTTTACCCCCCCCACTGCTGCTTCTCCCACGAGACAGGAAGTGTTCCTGCGCACCTCAGGTAATGAGAGGGCGCTGCGTCTCGCACCGTATAACCAGCACCGGTGCGGCCCGGTACGACACAGCCCACACACCCAACGCTAATGCTAATCCCCGGTAACCAGCGAGAAACGTTGGCTGTTTCATTTAAAACGACCAGTCAAAAGAAAAAAAATGGACGTTTCATCAATCAAATCAAACATGTTCCATGAATGTAATCCTGCTTTAGTGGTGGAAAAAATTCACATTTCCCCCCTAAAATGGCAGGGTCTGACGTGAGACTGTCATTGCTAACCTGTTAGCGCTAACGTGCAGGATAAGAATTACATGTAACGTTTTAGCCTGTTTTGGATTATAAAACATTTACCAGGTGATTTTTGGAGTGACAGAATATGATGCTGTAGCTCGCCCACTAAAAAAGAAGGAAAAAAGGGGAAATAAACTCGTCCTGAATAAATGTCAGTGGCACATTGGTCAAAAAATGTCATGGTCATAAAAGCATTCTTTGTTCAAAGTTATAATGTAATCAAAATACAATTTGCATATACAAGAGATCCTCAAGCAACAGATACTCAACTTGTCAGTTTTATTATATTTTCAGCTGTACTAAAATCATTAAAAATGGTTTTCTAATAATCAGTTAATCAGTGAACGCAGCATCAGTTGGACCTCAAGATGAATTATTGCTGATAAAGTTCCACTATAATTTTGACCCATCTGATTGTTATTTTAATGAACAAAATGATTGATTTTTTTATCCAAAGGAGTACAATTCTATATGACCTTAAACACTAGAATGGTACTCTACACCCAGCAAACTTCAAATGCTGACTTTAAACCAACAAATATTTTGATCAGTAGAGAAATTTATTAAAAAAAGTGTTGCTCGATTCTCTCAATAAAAGCCCTTCACACAGTTGTAATCCCAGTTAATAACCCTGGCCATCAGAGCTGAATTTTACACCAGCCATCCATCCTAATATGAACGAATTCTAATTCACAGAGAGGCAAGCTAATAGTTTTGATCAGGAGGCCTGATGAATCCAAAAGTCACGGTAAAGGACACAGGGAACGCCTTTGTGATTGAGAGTCTGCCACTATCTCAGTCGGTCCCTTTACTCCCTCCAGCTCCATCGCCGTAAAGAACCTTTAAATGTACAGACTAATGCAGAGATTAATTGCTCGGCGCTGGGCAGAGGCATCCAGTTCTTTCTCTCACTACAGCTTCATTAAAGGCCCAGTGCAGAATGAAGATTGATTGCACTTTACTTCCTTGCAAGGAAAACAGAGGCCCCCCCCTCTCCATTTCGTCATCCTTTAATCCTGTTGCTATCAGTAGGGGAAATCTCTGAACTTCTTTAGATACTCGTCATGAATAAATCATGAGCCATGCTATCTTAAATGCGGCGAAAAGACAGAACCGGCTGGCTAATGAGCAAGCAATGATTGAAGGTATTAGCAGTGGTGTTTTTTTTTTTCGTTCATTGTGGGGAGGTTGTGAAATGCACAGTGTAATTGGATAGGAAGTTAGCGTCACTCCACGAATCTCTCGGTTCTGCATTCATCGTTGGTCTCCGCTGTGCTCTTGGAATTGGACGTTCCGTGGCACAGACTCATTCCAGCCAGCAGTGCATCATGGAAACCCAGGAAGAGCAGCTGCTTAATCTGCTTTGAATGGTTATATTAAATGGCCTAATTGGCCTTTGAGCTCATCACTTCGGCAAACCGGCAAACACAACCACAGAGGCACACACCTAGCCTCTTCATCCAACTAAAAAATACTAAACCACGCACGATAGTCAGCAGACTGGTGGAAACGGAGTCTTTAGAAAAAAAAGTCCATCCTGACTGAATATAATAAAAAAATACAAATAAAAACTATAACAACTTAATACAATTATTAGTACTATCTTTTATAAACACAACTTGAGACAGAAATAACGCAAATAATAGTAATGTGTAAAAATGCCATAAACACTAGTTTAGATCATATTTGTTTAGACTTATTGAGACTTTGACATATAATCTAAATTAGCTGACTTTTAAATTTGACACATAATACCCTGAGATCCACTCACTTGCCCTTTTGTAGATTTGATAGCTATGGATTTGATCTGGAAAATGCTGATAGATATTGATAGATAATTGATGCATGACGAGGCCTTTAAGCTATTTTCGGCTGTTGAATTAACTGGCTTATTCACACAATTGTCTTAATATCTTGTGTCTTGTAATGCAGCTAAATGGTGTGTGAAGAATATTCTACACCTGTCGGTCAGTGTTGCAATGGCTCAAAGTACGCTGTGCTTTCCCTCCCAAGATCCAAAATAATACTTTATTCTCTAACATCCAGCATTTAACGATTTCCCACATTAAGCATTGGCATAATATTTTGTTAATGCATCTTTGCTGATTTGAGTATTCTACAGAGAGTCAAATAAACTGAACAGTCAGTCGGTAGAGATGCCCACAGCTACTTACGAAACCCTCAGCTCCTTGCAACTAGCCAAATTCTATCCGTACTCAGTCTTCACTTAGTCCCACTCACCCCACTCAGGGTGGTGGCTGCCGGAGCCAATCCTCAGACACACACACCCTTCACTCAGACCTACAGACACCTAGTGCACATGCCTTTGGGAGGAAGCCAGAGAACCGAAAGGAAACCTGCACCAACACGGGGAGAGCATGCAAACTCCGTATACCGGATACTGGTCCAAGCCGGTTTCAAACTCACAAAATTGGAACTGTGTGTACAATTCACCTACTCCAAAAAAACAACAACTGTATTTACATGCTAATGAACTGAATGACGTAACATTTTGCTTCCTTTTTCTGTCGGTGCCGTGTTTAAGAAGAGAGGTGGCGGTCCTTAAAAGAAAACGAAGCGACAAACGCGGCAGGCGCGGTAGATCCCGCAGTTTTGTGGCACGTGGAATTATCAAAGGATTAGCTAGCCCTAATTATGCACGAAGGTTAACGAAAGGCTTTCAAGTCCCGTGCGAGACACACCGGCGAGCCTTCTCGTCCTGGACGCGATCCGAGCGGAGAGACAGCAGGTACTAGTCACACAGTATTCGTCTCCCAGGGTGGGGAAATATAAACTCAAAGTATGCTACTGTTATCATCCGTGAGTTGACAAACTAATAAAAGTATTAAATATTACAGCGTCCGCAAAGACTTTGTTGCGCATTGAAACAATGGTTGGCTTTTTTTTTTTTTTTATGAATGGGATTTGTTGAACAGAGTATTAGAATTTCTAAAGCAAGAAAGCATGCATTGTTCTGTTCTGGCAGAATAAATTCGAAGGGTGGACAGAAATACCGTAACACCACATCGAGTGGAGGATACTGTCTGCAGGGAGCCTGGAGAGCAGAGAGACAGGTAAGGGACTCCGGCAGAAATCCGATGGGCTCAGTGTGCGTTCTCCAGCCATGGCATCGATCCGCTCAGCTCCCCTTTGGTCCGAGATGAATGATGTGATAATGAATGGTGACACAACACTGCGAGATGGAATCTTATTGATTGACCCAATGAGTGTTGATTACAAAGGCAGCCCCTCAGGTGTCTTCCCCAGGCCCAAGGCACCCCAGACCGACCGGGTTGGGGTGCATTTCCTAATCCCCTCCAGTCTCATCCGTCACCTGTTGAGATCTCTATCACCCCCCTGAGTGGCTGCAGGCCTATAATATATATTTTTTATAGACATATATTACACTTCCACTGGGGCAATGGCAAATATTTCTTGGTATTGCTTGCTTTATAGGCAGCATTGTTGGTTGTGGAAGATGTAGAATATTTCAATACAGAAGATTCTCTGGATTCGGGTTGCGTTAAATTAATCACTTCCCAGGCCTCCTTATATCCATAAATGTCTTCATGGCTTACATTTTTTAACATTAATACATGAGCAAAAACTAAAATAGTCATATAACAAAAACAATAATAAATAACGGAAACAATACATGTTATATATAATTTAATACATATGAATTGTATATTATATAATATACAAAATGTTATAAATTATTATTGTTGCTAGTGTTGTCAACATTAGCATAACACTGTTTATTATTTTTGCAAATGAATCATTACGCATTCCATATAATCATTTATCCCAACATCTTCCCTATCCAAGTTTTTTTACCTTTATGTTCCAATTAGCAACAAATAAGACAAAATTAATAACTAACAGCCATTTGCAGGTTCTTATTCAGTTTTACGATCAAAATTGGACAATTTCCAGATTAATTCAGATTCCAGATTACTTTAGTGTAAAAGTGTGAAAATGTATTACCGATGACAATGTTTTTAGTAATAACGTTATTTAGATTTTTGCCCCAGTGGAAATGCTTCATTTAAGCATGCCTGATTATGTCATGCTAGCAGTCTAATACAATAATCAATAAGCAATTTAATATAAAATCTTCAGCCTTCTCTGTGTTTGAAATAATAACAATAACTCATGACAAGCATCTTCAGTGTGTTGTGAAAACTGGATATGTGGGTTGGCTTGTGTTTGAGTGGTGGCAAGGTGGCAAGTTGTGAAACTCACCAGTGGTGGAGGAGATGTTAACGTCAATGCTGATCTCTGGAATGCCCCCGTTGCGAAGCGAGGCCACACAAGTGTAGGTGCCGAAGTCGGTGAACTTGAGGTCAATGATGTCCAGATTGGTGGTGCCAGGGGAGATGTCGGGGTCAGTCTGCGTGATGACCATGCGCTCAGAGCTGCGCAGCGTCCGGCCGTTCTTCAGCCAGCTGAACACCAGCTCCTCCGGTGGAGTGGCCTCTACCTGACACGAGATCTTCACCTCGCGGCCGATCTGGATGTTGTCGTCATTGTGGTAGGGGTCAGGGGTTATCCAGAAGCGCCCCTTCTTCAAGGCTGAAATAAGTAGGATATAAGAAGATATAATTTGTGCATTAGAATATATTTACATTATTTTCAAACATTGCTAAGTGTGGGGCTTGTTTGGTAGTGTAAGGTCAAGATGTCCTCCGGATTTAAATCAGCAAGAATAAGCAAACAGTGTATGTCAATCATCGAAGATTCAAGGTCACAAAAATAATTACACACCAACAAAAAGGGGCAGTTAGCTTTTTATCTATTTATGCACGTCCTGAGGATGCCTTACACTTGCACTAGCGACCAGTACGCTGTTCGAAAATAGTGCAGAGTCTCTATGTAACGTTAAAAGTAATACAAATCCGCAATCATCTTGGCGATTAAAAACAGCCCCGTTCTAAGAAAATCAAAAACATGGCTCTAATACGACTCGCTCTTCATAAAGGATGCTTTTCATGTTAAGTGCAACCCAATTTGTTGGAAAATAAAAACCCATACAGGAAGCAGAGATGAAAATTGTGTTCATTGAGACACACAGATGATTGTATTCATTACTGAAGCTCACTGCAGTCATCCATAACATGTGACTGGTGATGAATAGGCTATATACTCTTCAACTACAATAATCTTATTTACAAAGATACACCAGTGCAATGCCACGACTTCAAAGGAAGCGCTTTATTTCATATGCATAACGCCGTATTGTTCTCCAGCAGGAACGCTGCATTTTATCTCATTAGATGAAGAGAAAATTGACAGAGCAGGAGAAGATCTTTTATCTGTCCCTGAGTGACACTAACAGGCAAATATGCAGAAGAGGAAACATGGCTGAATAAATCTTTCAAGCTCCAAATCAAACGGGGAAACTGATAGGACACCGCAAGCGAATTCCGAGGCCTTTTTCTGTGACAGACTGGCAAGTGACATTAATTGTCTCGATAATTCGTTTCATCAAAATCTCACCCCGCGTCTAATCAGCACAATAATGCCGACTTGTCTCACCTGTAGACAGTGTTTTATTTATTTATTTTTACTTAAGAATTCATATTCGGCTCCCTTGACATTAAAAATGTGTCAGCGTTGAACAGTTCTACATGGATGTCTGTGACCTTTGCTATTTAAATAACAGGAACGAACAGCTTCCTCGCTTAGTCAAAATGTCTTACTAGTGCTGGTGACAGAAATTTGGATATTGCTTTGAATACAAAAGAAGCCGTTAAAAGCCGGGAAATGGCCTCGAGCTGAACATGAAATGCAAAGGTGCCGTAAAAGAAACAGAAAAGCAGCCTTTTCTTCTTCCTTTTTTGGTAGTTGCCTGGGCACGGTTAGGTATGTCTTTAAATGTACGTAAAATGGCCTCTTTCAGTCTTTATTCATCGCTTATCCCATTCACACTGGCGGACTGCTGTGAGGATTCTAACTGTCATAAATGTTGACGACGGCAGGCAAGTTACAGTAAAGGGGAAGCAAAGTCTGTGCTTGTGTTTTTTTTTTTTTTTTGCTGAGTGCCTTTTAGAATTGCGCAAGTCTGAAAACGACTTTTCCGGCTGCCAGAGACGCCCTCCATCCCCTTTCAACCCGGCCTTGGCAGCATTCAGTGACTCCACTACTTTACTTTCCTTTTCAAACAACCGTACAGTGTGTTTACCCAGATAACAAAGCCACATTGCATGTCAGGCCCGGATCCTGGTCATCTCCATCTTGAACCCTACTGTATATTGAGATAACGTCTGGCACTTCCTTTGGTCTTGTTTCTGCCTGAATAAAGCATTGCCTCAAAGTTGTGTTATATTTCTACATATATATATATACACACACACACACACACACACACATATATGTATATATATACACACACACACACACATATATATTTTTTTTTCTACATGCATTTCTAGAAAAGAACCACCCTGCAGGTTGTGTGTGTGAGATGCAGTAAAAAAAATTTGGTTCACAGTAGTGTAAAAATTTCCCTCTCGTGAGTGAAAATATGAAACTCGCCAGCACAGAACCCATACGACGAGTGGAGTTCCTTTGGCTGCTCTCCATACAGGTCAATTGTTTTTCCACGCAAAATATCATAACAACAAAGAAAAGATTACCATAATCTTTAAAGTAACTTAATTGTATGTGCTACCCCGATAACACTGGTTAAGAGATCTGCAACCAATTCTTAGCAACAGGAACGCCAAACCCACATTTTGGCAACTGTAATTGAGGCCTGGAGCAGGACTGGCCAGTAGAGAGACCATTAGGATAAGAGCAGCTGAAGCCGCAGTCTGGTTTCGGATCTGGACCGTCTGCTACAGGCGACTCAGAATGCCTACTGTGAGGATGCTGTCCAAAGATTCAAAAAGCTTTGGTTCACACCAGCACAGACAATGTGCCATTCACACCAGTATAAACAATTCCTGTGAGACTCGTCACCCATTGCTGCATAGTTTGGCTGCCAGTAGACTCGGCACGCTCTGGTTGCCAGACTGTTCGTCTGGAGAATTCATCTGGCCAGTCAGTGGTATCCTACCCCCTCTCAGTAAGATGATTTTTCCCATCACCACTGGTCCATCACGTCACTTGCAGGGTGAATGTAACACTATAGCTTTCTTTTAATTCATATGTTAATACACTGTCTGTCCAAAAAGCTACATTCGCGGAGTCACAGCATTCATTTCCCATCAAGGTCATTGGACATGATATGACAGTTGTACCACCGCAACTTCCTCTCCAATACATAGAATCTCAAAGGGGTTAAGGTCTGGTAGCCAATCCATGTGTGAAAATGAACCACTCTTTCACTGTTTGAGTCCAATGAATCCTGGCATTGTCATACTGGAACATGCCCATGCCATCAGGGAAGAAGAAATTCGCTGCAGATAACTTGTTGCCAGATGAAACATAATCATCCATGCAGTAATTATCAAATGGGAGGCTCTTACCTATTTGCTCTGTTAAATCCAGGTGGTGACACTTTTTCTGGACAGGAGTTGTAAAACCACAGTATTCTCTGCATGAAGGACATGAAAGGCTTTTACAACGTTTTTTTTAGGTTACAGAAGCTAAGCGGACGGTTGGACGCTGGCTGGATGGTCTTTTGGAGGCGCTCTAGAGGACATCAGCTGGCAAGCTTTGTGAAGTTCAAAGGGATAGATGAAAGTGCCAGGGAACTCTGTCCCTTGTGAACCCTGGTTCATGCACAGTGACAGGACTTGGTAGCCACCCCCCCAACTCCTGCCCTCACTGCAACACAACACGTGTCACCAGCCGAGCCATGTTAATCTTTCATGAAAACACAGGTCGAAAACAGAACTTTCCCATTTTCCAACTCAGACCAAATGTACTTGTCGGCTAAAATGTGACATCGGTTTCCTGAGTTCATCCATATCTTATAAGTCCACTGTCAAGCCAGGGCTGGGTATTAAGAGCCCCGCACGCTGCCGAGATTCCAGTTGCCAGGGTTGAACCACCAGAAGCCAGGCTGAGTGGCTTCGCGCAGAAGCCAACTAGAGCGGGAACAGCGGTTTCTTGTGCATTATGCCGAGGTGAACTAAGAATGATACAACGTGCATCGCAACCAATGAGGTGCTGTTAACATACATAAATGGCAATTCTCTGTACAATGTTGTTGATCTCCTTTTCAGGGTTTTTTTTTAAGACATAGGACTTCTCCTGTTGCCTGAATGGGTTTGTTACATAACTTGGGGACACACGGTGCACACAGTGAAATGTGTCCTCTGCATTTAACCCATCACCCTGAGTGAGCAGTGGGCAGCCACGAGAAGCGCCCCGGGAGCAGTGTGTGGGGACGGTGCTTTGCTCAGTGGCACCTTGGCGGATCGGGATTCGAACCGGCAACCTTCTGATTACGGGGCCGCTTCCTTAACCGCTAGGCCACCACTGCCAAACCACAACACTGAGAACTCAGCAGAGAGGAACAGTCACATGTAAAAATGCACTGAATACATCAGAGAGGCGGTTTTCAACAGACAGCTGTGAAAACTGTTATTACTGTACTAGTAGGTTTTTACCGTCATGTGGTCACCGACCATGATGCCGTAGGAGAAGCAAAAGTCTAAAGGTCTAAATTACTCTGCACTAACCATACCCTTGAGCATAAGGCTGGTGTAAGACTGAAGGTCATTTTTAAGGCCTCTACCAGAGAAATCTTGGATATTATCTGTAATGGGACAGGTTGCATATTGGTTTTCACGGCATCAGTGGTTCAAACAACAGCTTGGACATTTTTGCGTAAAGGATTTGGGACTTGAATTCACAGTCATTATCCATTGGAAAAACTGAATTGCTTGCATCTCATACAGAACTGACTACAGTTAAAGTCCATGTCCAAAATAAGGGACTGAGATTTTTTTATAATTTTTTTAAATGTGTGAAAAGACTGGGGTTATACAGTTTTTCATAACTTTTGTATTCAGGGTATTATGGGCGGGCTAGAAATCTCTGCTTGCTGACCGATCGGAGCCGCAGCTTAGCATGAACCAACCTTTAACACTTTATCACAAGATCACATTAGCATTAGTGCTTCTCCTACTCCCTCGTGAGTTATTGCACCTGCCGAGAGACTGGATTTGCCTGAATTTATGCTAATTAGTGATACATTTTGCTCACTCAGATAAAAATGACCATTCTGCTGCAGACTGAGAGGAGGTTAATTGCCAAAGTGATCGTTGTCATCTGTCACCAAATCAAAATCTGGCTCAAAACTCGGTAAAGCTGCTAGATGGAGTGTCCATTTTTTCACTCATATTTGTAACAGATACTTGAGAAAGGGCCATGGATTTCATGCATTCAGTGGCCACACCTTCAATGAAAAGTGCAGATTTTTTGCAAATGAATTCCTTTGACTATGGATTGCGTAAAAACACAATACTGCAAAAAAAAAAAAAAAAATATATATATATATATATATTTGTTTTTGTCATCATAATAAGATGTGAAGAACATTTTTATTTGTGGTAAATGTCATTTGTGGCAAGAACTGATTTCTGTT
This sequence comes from Denticeps clupeoides, assembly GCF_900700375.1. NCBI lineage: Eukaryota > Metazoa > Chordata > Actinopteri > Clupeiformes > Denticipitidae > Denticeps > Denticeps clupeoides. The sequence goes on along the minus strand of NC_041720.1, from coordinate 13,100,715 downwards.
GGAAAAATATACACATTTATATTTTAGAAAATGCTCAAATAAAGCTGATTTACTTTTGAAGAAAAAGTCCTGTTTGGGGAAGGTGGTAGTAAAAAGAAATATAGTATTATAAAAAGTGATGTAAGTAATTTATATGCAATGAATTAATGTAATAACTTTTCAAAAAAGACAAATCAGTAATTTTTTTTTTTTTCAAGTCGCTTCGTAACGTTTCCTGAGTAACTTATCCAATGTTGTTCAAATGCCACTTGTGGTAGTTTGAACCCCGCGATTGATTGATGGCTCTGTCAGCTTGCATCAGCACACTCATCACGCAGGCTGCAACCCCCAACGGGCCTGATGACCCTCAACTGTTTCCAACTTTTTAACTTAAGTACCAGGCAGATGGGCAAGCAAGCGGCGTTAATCCATCCCCTGCCTAGCTTTAACAGGGCATCCTGCTTCGGCGAGGTCTGTCTTTGGGAAGCAGGCTAGTCCGCGTCCTTCATATTCCTCTAAGGCATGTCTGGACCCCTCGGCGCCATTGCACGCAGAGTCGCCGCGGAAGATTCAGCGCACCTCAGAGGGACAGATGGCAGTCCCTCTCTGACTCCACTCCGCATCAGTGACTTTAGTCAAGGGTACGAGCCTAAAAGCAGGCGGCCTCCCGCCTCATCCATATGTGTAGACACACCAGCACCGGGGAAGGCGCACAGCACCACTCAGACACATGCTGAGGGACCATGACGGGCCGGCATTACACCCGCGGACCCCGCCCAGGCCCCGACCTGCATGGCCCCGAACATCCAAAATCTTAAGATCTTAAAGGAAGTCACAAGTCCGGAGCTCACACAACACCAGTGGCGCCGCTTTCCCGGGGGATCTCAACATCCAAATTCCATCTGTGTCATGTCCAGCCCGACAAGCCCCTCTCCTACCCATCATGCTCATAAACTTTTACAGACATGAACATATACAACTCAGTACGGCTAATTACTTCAGGGCAAATCTGACACCGGCGTTTTTTACGAGTTGCTAGATGGACGAAAGCCATTTTTAACAAATAACGTTAAGTGGCGTGTTTTGGTTTGTTACATTTTTTTTTGTTTTCATATTTGCGTTGAACCGCAAATACAACAGCGGGAAACAGCGGCACTGTTCAGCTCCTATAAATAACAAGTTTCCCCCATGCAGAGGAGCCATGCGGTGACAGAAGGACCGTCTGGGTACTTTATCTGACTCGAAAGGCTGATATCTCATTTGTAGAACATGTACCGTGAGTCATCGCGGAAGCTCCTCCAGGAATCGGCGCGAAAGACTAACACAATGTTGTCTGATAGAGGATCTTTGATTCTGATGGTACCTCTTATTTTCCCGACCAACATCGAGGGAATGGCAAGAAAAAAATCCTTTCTTTTAAAATATCACACAAAAGTGAAGGGAAGTCACAGGGAACGAAGGAGCGATCTGTTGCAGACTGGTTTGGATTTTCAGTCTTTTTCTTTATGTCCCAAGGAGGATGAAATATTCCGAACAGTAAACCGCCTCTGTCGTGAGAAGCTGGCAGTCAGTAATATGATAAACCAACACGCTATAAAGTATACAAAATATCATTCTCGTGCGGAAAGACTGATGCCTGGCCAAAACTCTGGCATCTGAGGAGCCCCCGACTGGCCTCTAGAATGGGCAAATCTGACCTGCATTTGGACGTGTGGCTCACTACCCTAATCCAGAAGGAAGGAGAAAAAAAAAAAAAGCGATCATGACGAAGAGCTGCTCGTGTGCCAAAGCATGCTGGGATGGTGGTGGAAAGGGCCAAGCTGAAAGTCATCCCAGACTGTTAGGAAGTATGGACAGAAAAGCCACCATCTGCTGAGGCGAGATCTGTGGAAACACAGACAGCCCTTTTGGCAGCGCGAGCCTGAGAGGGCTTTTCAAGGACTAGGGTGAGATAAACAAACACAGACACACACACGCGCACACACACACACACTCAGAGCTGTAATATATACACATCGATATACGGTAGAGCACCCAGGTGTATACATTATGTATAGGCAGATCTAGTAAACACATGTAGGACAGTGCGGCACTGGCTCAGACACTCTATCTACCTGAAGGTAAGAAGCTCACATGCCCTTAATGTCCCGCTTCGCATTGCATATGCAGAGCTGCCGAAGCCCAAATACAGTTTCCCTAATTGTTATAATTGGCCATTTAGTAAACAGTGCTTCAGCGTGCCACGGGCATTGGCGCTAACAGACTGTACGTGCCGCGCAGTGACAAACTGCAGCGCATCACGGGCGGCTACAATTCGTAACCCTTGGGTTCAACAAATTCCAATGATTTTTAAAAGAATATATTATTTCTAACACACAATGGGCTCAGTAATGATGATACGGTGCCCTGCGTTGTCCACTGGTGTTTTTTTTGTTTTTTTTCTGAAGGCACGTTGCTCATTTTCACCCACATCCTCAAAGAAACATGCTAAAAACCTACTAAATAAATCGATCTATCTATTTATTTCAGCAATGTGCATCTGTTCAGGTGTCATTGAAAAACTATCATTTTGTTTTTCTTCATTGTGAAAAATGATAACGCCTCATGATGTCTACAAACTCTGGACTAAAAAAGCTGATGCCCACCTCTGACGATGATGGTGGTGGACTTTTTGGCAGGGTTGCCCACATTGTTGCTGGCCACACAGCTGTACACTCCGGCGTCCTCGGAGGAGATGGCGGGCAGCGTGAGGGTGCCGTCTTTCATCATGCTCTTCTCAGGTAGCGCGTCACTGCCGCTGGTCCAGGTGAGGGTGGGTGGGGGTTCTCCACCTGTCGTTATGCAGACCAGCGACACTGTCTGGCCCGGGTTCACCACCACCGGGTCCTCCACCAACAGCTTTATGGAGGGAGACGCTGCATTGAAGAAAGTAAGACGGACACATCAAATTTAAGATTAGACTCCGCATGGGTGCAGACGCATGAATTATTTGACAGTGGCCTCAACCACACGCAAGTTAGCTTGGAGGCTTCCAGGTCTTTGCACCACTGAGTACTGCAGTGTAAACAAGTCTGGGCAAATATTTACTCAGCCTGGTCTCCAGATTGGGGCCTACAGCAATAAAAAAATCGATGAATCTTAATATAATCCGAATATTCTAAAAATGACCAAAATGGACTTGTGGGAGTTTAAAGCAATAGATGAAATAATAAAAATTGCATTTCTGAAATCTGATGTAAACTACTTGTACATGCTTCTACGTCATTGATAAGACATTGATCGTTAAAAATCAAAAATATTTTTACACAAATATGACATTATCTGATTCTGTTAATATTGATATCTAGTTAATATTCATTTAAATAGTAAGGCTATAATGTGATTCTCATTTATTAACACAATTCCATTTGACTGTTATTCCATTCTCCCATGCAATCAATATGCTGCCATACATATCAATCAAGTGCTTTATCTGGCATGTTGCTTGGCGACCATTCATGTTGCTTACGTTAATTTCTAATAAATGGAATTCTACAAGGGTAAATGCACTGTGACTATTTCTTAAGTTCTAGACTTCACAAGTTATTTCCCTGTTATTGAGATTATCTGCATGATAATATTTCTAAAAAATTTAACAGACAGCAGAATGTGCGACACTGCCTCGAGATTCAATGTCCGTCCTATGAAATGTGGGTAATTACAGACACAATACTGTCGATGTACCTGTCCTGTTGGTGAGCCTGAACACCACCCGGCGGTCCGGGATGCCGCACACGTTCCTGACGGAGGCGAGGCAGCTGTAGTTGGCATAGTCCTTAGGCCGCAGGTTCTTTAACTTCAGGATTTTGGTTTCCCCCTGCAGCTCAGGCCGAGAGACAGAGAGTAGTGTGCAAATGTGTGCCGGGACTGTGAACACCCTTCCTCACACTAATAGGGAAAATGCATAATTAGCAATAAATCTGGTACTCCCAAGTCATTTGGTCTCACTGTGAACTAAATTACTGGTGCGCAAGTGCCTCCGTGCTCACTGGGCCCAACCGGCGTGAAAATGTTCATGTGCTTTAGAAACATTTCCGTCTGTCTCGGATGTCGCCTTCTAAATCGTGTTTACAATGTCAACAGTCATTAAATAAATGTACAATTTAAATAAACCACAAGCAAATACTCACAATCCAGCAAACAAGGTATAAATAGGCTGAACAAATATTAGCTTCCATTAGACTGTAACGAAAAAAATATATTTGTTTTGATGAATTCACACAGACACTGACTGATATCTTGCATCTCGGACTTATGCGGTCACAGCATGACCTACTCTGACCTACTGATGACCTTCTCCTGCAGGTAATAATCCCCGGCAAGCACCCCTCAGAACTGTGCACTTCTCAACTCACGCGTCCAAGCACAAGCTTTGGGGTCCGTACCCCTGTTTCTTTTGAATGTGATGTTTCATATCGAGTTTTTGGCTGAATGCTATTGACAGTTTGTTACCTTCATGCTTGGGTCCTCCGATTCCTTCCTGGATGTGACATACATACATACTTTACAAGTATTGTTACCGTGTAACTGGCCAATAGCAGATGTTTTATGCAGTGGTGCTCACACTGTGGGCGAAACATGAATTTGAACAATTCGCAGTCAAGCTTACAGTCATGTGATCTGTAAAAAAAAATGTCCCTGCAGTTGTCTGGTACAGTTTTTAAGAACTTCCAGCACGGGACTACAATTATGAGAGTTGTGTGACTGCTCAGCAGGATATGAATTGGGAAATGAATCGGATGCGGTGGTTCCCATCAGCCTGCATGTCAAACAGCAGCATATTGGACTCGGATTCGGTGTGAGTTGGTGGGATATACCTAATTCCGATTGGTCTGTCTTCCCGTGATCTCTGGTTTAATTAAATAAATGTCATTTTCTTACAGCTCTGTTTGGTGTTCAGTTGTATTCCCAGCCCTGTCAATATGATTTATTATTATAACAAACGGTTTCGAAACAATCATGACCGCAAGAGACTGCATACGCTTTCCCCAGCAATGCAAGAGCAATCTGCAGTTTCAGCCTCAGTAGTGAAGACCCGGCACAATGCAAAGCACTAGCCAGGTGATTAAAATTCAGAAGACGATGAGGGTGCTCCTCCAAGTGTCACTCTTCCAACGTCTAGGATCCTTCAAATTGTACTGTTCCAAGGAAGCAAACGTTGTCCATGTAATATAAGTCAGATTACGCTACATCAGTTGTCAGAAATATGGTAGTAGCCTAGCGGGTAACTCACTCGCCTATGAACCAGAAGACCCAGGTTCAAATCCCACTTACTACCATTGTGTCCCTGAGCATGACACTTAACCCTAAGTGTCTCCAGGGGGGGACTGTCCCTGTAACTACTGATTGTAAGTCGCTCTGGATAAGGGCGTCTGGTAAATGCTGTAAATGTAAATGTCATTTATTAACGTGTATGTTAAAATTGTGTAGGACATTTTCTACACTGTTCCACTGTGTGTTTTGTGACTGCTAGGAATGAGCCTTGCCTTGATTTGAGTTGTTGGTTTGAAAAAGCCGACCAACATGAGAGAATGAGCGAAATTGACAGAGAAGATCTTCGACTCAGACGTGACTGAGCCCCCCACCAAACCCCCCGCAACGACTGGTAATTAGAGGTGGAGAAAAGGTTTAAAAGGCTCCGTGCCGCATAGTCAAAGCAGGGGGGACTTCTCCTCTAATTTCCGGAAATGATGACTGCTTTTTAGATGGGGGTGGTGACAAAGTACTTCATGCCAACAGTCTGAAGTTGGAGAAGGGGAGGAAGGGGGGGGCAGCCCACAGCAGGGGGTCTTTTAGTCCAATTGGCTCCGAGTGCCAATCTAAACACTTCCAGATCCGACAGCAGACAGCGACTCCAGCCGATGGGGCCTGATGATCGCTTTTGATCCGGCACCCCACCCACCCGCCTAGATTAGAGTATCAGACAGCTACGCCTGGCACTGCTCTGGCAGTAATGACCATTCATCTCCTTTCCTTTTTTTTTCTTCTTTTTTTGCACATCTCACGCTTCAGCGTAATTCTATTAGACGAGGAACGACTCTGTTCTTTGTCACCTCTCTGCTTCTGGTTGATATCTATGGGTGTTGTCTCTGGTCTGTGCACGCCTGCCTTTTTTAATGGGAGAACACAGTCGAAATGAAAAGCGAGGGGAGCGCCGGCAGAGACGATAAGACAGGGAGAGAGGCAATGACGGCCGCGGTAGTTCTGATCCACAGCTGTGCAGAACACAGCAGCACTACAAGACAAGCTTTTAAGAGTAGACTCGTTGAGGCCTGGAAGCGGTGTTATTGAACGCCCCCGCTAAATACAAAAAAAATAAAAAAAGAAGACAAAACAGCATATGTTACCGCTGTCATTTTTCTTCCCTATGGCCTCCCCATGTGTGAAATGGAAAGAAGGCATTTAACAGGAAGAGGGGAAAATGTACATCCTTGGGAAAAGGCTGAGGGATTGAAGAGGGAAGCAGGGACAGGGCCTGTGGTGAAAGTGCCGCAAAACGTTGATGCTAATTACCGATATGATTCCCATGCTGGGCCTCAAATGCCGTCCCTCCAGTTGCACCTCTTCTGAGCAAAAGCTCTTAAAGGACGCAGGGACTGCAGTGAGACTTTCGCCTTGCAGCTTTTCTAGTGTTTACCCACACCCTTTTCTCTTTTTTAATGGCTTTTATTCACACATCAGTTCATTCCCACATCCTTTAACATAGGCTTTACTTATAATTATCAACACAGGGCGATCAGAACTCTTGAAATAAAGAGGAGACAGACAGGACTTTGCAATAATAGTTGCATGACTGAAATTAATAATTTTTTGTCAAGAATAGGTATTTATCAAGGTATTTATTGGCATTTTTTGTTTGTTCCGATAGATTTTTATATTATTGTTGGCTGAAACAATCATGTATCTGGCAACATGACTAAATTTCAATGAGTGGCACTTGTGTGACAATTATATCACCCATGAGGAAGACAGGTCATTGCTCCCACTTTAAACTTCTTGGTGACCGAGATAATTACACACCACCAAAAATGGCTGGGTGGCCTGCAGTTTCCTCCAGGTCAGAAAAAAAGACATTCATGGTGTGACATTAGAAAACATGTCCAATGTTCCACATCTATTATTGCACATTGAAAGCAACTGGAAAAGCGCAATACTAGCATACATCATTCAAAAATTGTGCATGTATAGTGGCATCATGAATAGTCAGACAACATATCCTAGTTGAGCCATAACCTTAACTTAACTTGACTAAACATACTGATAAAATTGCCACAGATGTAAAAAAAGAAAAATAAATAAAGAATGAATATTGCAGAGTGGGTTGAGGTCAGCTCAGTTAATTCAAGTGTGGTTCTTTCAATGGGTGTCACCTTTTCAGATGGAGGGTGGGTGGTGACAAAGAACATAGAACATGTTTTAAAATGAGAACAGGATGTTCATTCTCACAGTTTTAATAGCGCTCTGAGTCGAAGGCTTGAACAATTCCTCTGCTAATGCCTCTATAAGTGATTTAACACACTAATCTGAAGTTCTGGCAAACTCAGTGTGAAGAAATGGGGTGATAGCAGTCTAGCGGGTAAGACCACAAAGTCACAGGTTCAAACCCCACTTTCTACCATTGTGTCCCTGAGCAAGACACTTAACTCTGAGTGTCCCTGTCACTACTGATTGTAAATCAATCTAGATTAGGATGTCTGATAAATAAAGATGGTGGTTTACAGGTACTGGCATTCTTACCTGTGTGAAGAAGGGCTCGTAGATCTCGATGCCCTTATCGGAGCCCTGAGAGAGGACGTCGCGGCCCCGGTGCCAACTGTAACGCACCGGAGGGTTGGAGTTGGCCACGCAGCGGAGGAAAACGGTCCTCTCATAGTAGAACTGTTCTTTGGCTTCACCTATACTCTGGTGCACCGTTACCACTGGGTCATCAAGATCTGGAGAAAAAAAAACAGTTTGTGTTCAGGACTTTTTTTTTTTCTTGATGTGTCACCATGTCCCCCTTATGCCAGCAATAGTGCGGTTCAGCTCTAAGGTGTCACAATCCAGAAGACTTTCAAGGAGTAATTAAGCCACATCTCTTTTCAACACTTTGGTCACTTCTTAGGTTATTTTCAAAGAACGAAGAAGTGAAAGTGATCATTTTGTCATATTGATACACAGCACATGATGTCCTCTGCATTTAACCAATCACCTTAGTTAGATGCGGGCAGCCATGACTGGCCCCCGGGGTGCAGTGTGTGGATAGATCTCGTTGTGCAACCATTCTCTGGAGAAAAGAGAACGTCCAGCATATCACATCAGCTGCTGTATTGTTAAAGACGTCACAAGGATTCACTGTGAATTGCCCCACCTGGGGCAGCGATAACCCAGAAGTCACTTCACTTCCCATAAAAAAAAGAAAAGTACAATGATTCATAAACTGCGACTCGGATGCTGGTGTTCGAGAAGCGTGAGAAGCTGTAACTACCTCACAACTTGTGTTGGCAAGAAATACATTTTAGCAGCCGCCATGTACATTTTAGTGTCCCAGTTCCCAGCGGTACACTGACTGCTAATCAATGAACTGGCATCCGTTCCCTCCAGGGTCGGGCTGCCACATGAAGTACAACCGGGGCGCGCAATGACTCACCAGTGCCCGCTGCAAATGCTAGTCCACTGTCAGTCATGCATGTAATAATACATACGGCTGGCTTGTTTCCCAGTGATGGCCAGGAAATTCATTTCGCAATTTTTCCCCCACTGATTTTTTAAAACATGTCTGGAGGGAATTAAACCTTCACTCTGACCACTCTGACTGTTAACAGCTTGTACAGTAATAAATAGCTTGTGAATTAATAATCTTTCTCACCTGACATACTGTTCACTACTTTGTCTTTTTAAACTGTTCACTAGTCTAGGGATCCTCAGGATTTACATAAAAAAAGGATTAAACATTAAAACATGATCTTTGATGATGTTTATGTATGTGACATATTGCTGGGCGTGAAATGAGGAAGAAGCGTGTGTGAGAACTGTCCATTATCACGCTCCTCACAATTTAAATTCTGTTTGTAATAAAGATTATGTTCTGCGCAACAGAAATAATTACACACCAGTAATAGGGTAGTAAGTTTATCTCTTTCAAGATACAGATAACTACAAAGCTGTTCTATTTATGGACATCCTTTGATTTTAAACTAATGAACAAGCCCCACACTTTGAAAATAGTGCATATTATGTCTTAGGCAATGGCACATAAAATACTAGGGAAGAATAAAAAATAAAGGGCCATGTTGATTCATGGAATCGTGGAGCTGCTCTGGGATTCCGTTGGGCCTGAAAGGGGTTCTGCAGCATATGCTATTCGTTAACAGCCATTTCCATGTTCCATAGTAATTTACAACATGAAAAATGTCCGGACAGGAGTTTTGATGAACAAGATAAGGAATTATAAAGGGAGGGTCTGGCTAGTTTTAGGTGGCCATATGCTAAAAATCTCATGAGACGAAACTGATATATAATCGTCTGGAAAACGCAGACTCAGACTCAGCTCTGACTAGTATCATCTATAATCACCAACCATTAACTAGCTTTCATCTGGGGTGAGAATACGTTGTACCCGAATCGCATTGGCTCCATCCTGGGTCGAGGGTGGGACTATTTTATTCTGTCATAGAACACTGAAGTTTGAACAGGGCAGATGGCAGCTCCATTACATATGTTCCCCCGGTCCGAGTCAGAAATGGTTAGAGCTGACCTTTTCTTGTCTTAAAGAGTCCATAACGCTCCTAATAAACAGCGCGCCTTTCACTGCCGAGACACGGGGAGGAAATATAAAACACATCGAAAATGTTAATCGATGAATGCGCTCTTTAATTCAGCCGCCGGCGGCCTCCAAGGGGCCAGATGAAGATTGTGAGGGGGGGTGGGGGGGGGTATGCCAAGGAATGCTGATGCCTCACATTCATTAAGACGCGTTCTGCCCTGCAGACCCTTAATCAAAATCTCGAGGTGGTCAATACTTCATCCAAGAGCCATTACGGCCACACGTGCGAGCGCAATTACCTCCGCGATGTCGTCACCGCGGAGAGAGTGACACGTCTGGACAGACCCGTTTCATGCCACTGAAATAAATGCGAGGACCAGGGCCTTCGGGGGAATTCCGAATCCAAAGAAATGTCATTTGCCGGCCTGTTTAACCATGTTGAGAGCCGTGTGACTCAGAAGGCTCTTCAACCCTCGGGTTGACGCCACTCAGCAGTCAGCTTTTTCATGATATTTGGTTGCTTATAAAAGTTATTTTTTGGAAGGGAGTGCAGAGGTTGGGGGGTCTGGCTATTTTTAGGTGGCCATATGCAAAAAAGGGGGGCGTAGATGCCACGAGCAACAAGAGATAAATATGGAAATATGGAAATGCAAACACGGGATGATGAATTTCAAACAAAAAATCCTCAGCCGCCCTCATCAGTCTTCCGCGGACGCGAGTTGCCTGTGTTGGTGTTGTGCAATTACCCGCAGTGCTGAGGAGAAGTCATGCTTGATGGATTCCAGTGCTTTAATTCCGCAGCCGCACGAGGGGGAAAGGGGCCGCAAAGCGGCGAGCTGCACATTCCTCGCGGCCCGTAATCTGGCAGGGTGTAAAACATCAACGAGGCGCCTGATCTGACACAGGAAATTCACCCCTTCCAAAATTCGTCCTAAATTCGTACGCTCCTGTTTAGACTGGGACTTGACACGAGTCGCCACCACCAATTTGTGAAACTGGGAGCTGGGATTTTTTTTTTCATCAAACCCCAGTTGATGAAATTAAGGTTAATTAACCTTACCAACTTCTGAAATCTATACGTGAGTTTCTAAAACTTCATACATGCTATATTGTTGTCCCTGGCTGGTGGGACAACTTGCCCTGCTCCATTCGACTAGCCGAGACTACCACCACCTTTAAGAAGCAGTTGAATCTAACACTTACTCACGCACATGCACACAGACACTGCACAAAATAAATGAAAAAAATAAATGTTCTTCATCTAGCAATTAACAATTTCTGAGCATGTTCTTTTTCTAACAAGTTAGGCCTTATCAGGGCTCTTAGTTTTTGTAAACTCAAAATCTATAGAAATCGAAGGAGAATTGCTGGTGTCTTGTAAGTCGCATTGGATAAAAGCGTCTGCAAAATAAAGTTAAAGTAAAGTAAATATTAATCACACATGAAGTGAAATTTCACGATTATTTCAAGTTTTTTTTTTTTTTTTATTAGTTTTTGACTTGATTTGTTTCAACTGGTTGCAAACTGGAGGAGAATGGGAAGCGTCCCCTTCTTAATTACAAGAACATTTTAATCTCCTGTTAATGTTCGGTGGTCAGTATTCAGTTCCAACTTCCCTCGCGTTTAATTTCGGCCGCACCATGCACGCCGTCCTCTTTAGCATGGCCTGTCTCCCTACAGCGCTTCACCGGAAAGGAAACACACATCGCGCCATCGGCGCCGGGTGTCAGAGGCCGGGAATTAAAATCACCCCGGCCGCGTGGCGCTAATCATTGTCTCGGCTTGATTACACACGCCGGCGGTGACCCTGACTGACACCCGCGTTGAGGCTTTCGGTGTTAAAATAGCGCCATTAAGAGAAAGATAAGCAATCTGCTTTCGGGTGGCGGCGGGGGGGACGGGGAAAACGGGGTGGAGGTGAGAGCGAGAACTTGCAAATTGCCACCGTGCAGATGTACGGCTAATGAGGTGACAGATACAGCGGCCGCGTCCCGCAAATCCTCGCCTTTGAGGGGCGGCCCACTTTAATTCCCCAGGAGCCATTTTCGTCTGTGATGCGGAGGTGCCGCATTACGGGGAGAGGCCATTACCTGCAACTCTCGTGTTTTTACCCATCGCACCCGCTGCACCCGGAGCCTCAGAACCAGAGCCGAACAACAAGAACCCCGTGTTCCACTGACAAGGGGCCAAAAAAAACACGGGCTGACCCGGTGTTCCCGGAAAGCGGGGCTGGACGTGTCTCTCTCGCTCTCTCCCCGAGAAAGATGGATGATTTCAGACATTACGTCTGGCTGCTGAAACCGCGACCCGCACAGCGGCGAGATTAAGTGTCAGTTCGCCAGAAGCGAGGCTGACTCTGTCCTGTGCTCTGACGCCGCCTTGATATCTGCTTCTTTATTAGCGCAGCCGTCACGAGGAGACACTTGCCGGTGGAATAAATTGTTTGGAAAAAAGGGCCGCACGAGGATTCAATTTCACTAATAGGGAACATTTTTTTTATTAAATTTTTAATTTGTGATTGTTATCACAAGACAACATTTCACTACGTGATAACGCTGCTTTTGAAAGGGAAAGTGATTGTTTTGTCCTCCGCTTTTAGCCCTTGGTGAGTGTGAGGGATGGTAGAAGAGTGTGGGGACGGTACCTTGATCAGTGGTCCGGGTTTTGAACCCATTAATGACCACCGGTTACGAGTCCGCTTCTTTACCCGGTTGGGCACCACAGCCACTGGCCCGGGTCATGAAGCTTTTCACACCGACCAAACTTACGTTCTGTTGTCTCATCATTACCAAGGTTTTTTTCTCAAGGTCTCGATATAACAGCTTTCAATTTACATTTACAGCATTTACCAGACGCCCTTATCCAGAGCGACTTACGATCAGTAGTTACAGGGACATTCCCCCCTTGGAGACACTCTTAAGTGTCTTGCTCGGGGACACAATGGTACTAAGTGGGGTTTGAACCTGGGTCTTCTGGTTCATAGGCGAGTGTGTTACCCACTAAGCTACTACTACCCTTAATCTAATTGGTTATTTAAATACAAATTAGGCTCAGTTAATGTATTCATTTTATTATGCGCAGACAAGATTGTGTCTTCTAGAGATGCAGCAAAATGCAGCATAAAGGGGGGAATTGTGTTGAGTGCTGTCATCACCAGCCAGCAGTGTCTCAGGGGGACAGATGTGTCACACATTGGCCACTGTTGCTTCAGAATACTCAACAATAATGCTTTTGTGATTAAGTGTAATTGGAATGCCAGTCTGGTTAACAACTGGTTTGACCATGTGATAGATTTGCATCTCGATTTAGTCTAGAAAGGAAGATGTGGGACGATGAAATGGATGAAGTCTCTTCTAACCGTTACACTCCCTGACAGCTCTGGCATCTTAAAATTTCTAATCTTCAGTCCCTTCATTCTAAACACCCTGAAGAGGCGCCGCTTTTTTTTTCTCCCTCATGGCGTCTGATGCAAGATAAAAGCCACTCCTTCCCCCCGGGAGTAGCGGGTGCACGAGCAGTAACCGTGAAACGCGAAGTCACCCAATGCAAGCACGGCCTCCGCAGGAACAAGCTCCACAACTTCTGGATCCACCTGAGAAGGTGCTCATTTCAGTGCTGCAAACGAGCCGCAAAAAAAACGAAATGTTTGAAGGAGGGGCTTTGGTTCAGAAGGGCACTTTGCCACCTTTGCCACTGCTGCTGTTTGGCATGCCGCTCAAGAAAACACACCCACAATCCCCTGAATAATTCAGAAGGAGTTTTTCACCTGAGGGTCTTGGTGGCGAGAGTTTGCACACTTATTTTCTGCTCTCCTATCCTGCACACTCGGCTGCCACCCCCCCACCGTGACACCATTAGACGAAATCATCTCCACATCGCGACTAAGGGCCATCCTCACGCCATCATCCGCACTGCCAGAGCGTAACCACTGGTAATGGTGACAGTCTGTACAAGAGAGATCGTGCACCATCTCAAAAAAAAAAAAAAGATTTACAAAATTGAAATGGACTTGTGCCTACTCCGAGGCGGGCCGGGAAGCGTAGCACAATTGAAAAATGACAATAGCGGCAAAATACAGAAGTCATCATAGGTCCAACACCGTACTCAGGAAGAGGCTCAAAGCTGCCAGTTGAGTTGTTAACCTGTGATCAACATCTCACAGTGGGTGAGCTGCTACGACGTACTTCTGCAGGCTGGCCAATAAAAATTCATGAAATGACGAGAATCAACATGCATAAAAACCAATTAAACATGGATATGAAGGGAATACTGGTACGTGGGATGCAATAGAGCAAAACATGGAAATGCACAATATTCAATTTGTCTTGTTCATTTTGCTGGTTGATGACGTTTCACACTCATGAACGTCACTGTACAGTCTGACGTACCCAAATGTATGAGATCCATGTCACTCGGAAAGCAATAGGAAGAGGAAAGGAGGTGGGATTAGGGTCGAGTTCGGAAAACCGCTGTGGCTTCTGTCGGAGAAGCCTGCCGCTCGACGGTGTAAATGTCACAGCACCTCGTTCTTTAAAACGGCTCGCTGGGGACCCGGTGGCTGAGGAGTCCGGGCCCCAAATTGTCTCCGGCGCCTCTATCTTCATCAGTGACAGGTGTTGCTCTTTTTCAATTGCGTTTTCTGGAGGGACGCGCGAGGTGGGTCGACCGGGTGGGTGAGGTGGCGGTGATGGATCGCGGAGCTGACGCCGCCGGCACCCGGTCTTCCTCTTGGTGATGGAGATGAGGAAATAATGAGGCCCAATAGCCGAGTCAGGGGGGTAATGAATCTCTTCTTCAACGTCTCCCGGAGACAGTGGCATCTGCCTGAGCCCATCTCCTCTTCAATTTATCTCAGAGGAAAACAAGCCACAGGCCCACACCACGACACTAAACAAACCCAACTCCACACCTACACTGCCCCGCCGAATCAGACCATTATGTGCAGTTTTTTCCAGACGCCCCTACAATTTTACTTCAAGGCAGAAAAATCCTTTCTGGAACTATGGTCTCAACAATGTGAGCAGGACCACTGGCACAACCTTACTTTACCTAACTCTTCATTAAATATTCAAGCTTCGGCCAACCAAAACGGCATCATTAAGGAGGAGTACATGTTACTAAATTAAATGTAGTCTTCAGATCGCCAATGAACAGGCAACAAATTTCAATTGGTTCAGTTTCTCTTTCGTTCAGTAGGCCACGGTTCATTTTCTAACCATCTAATTCAACATCAGCTGCCAGCTTCCTACTCGGCCACAACACCTCTAAAATGTCTGAGATGAATAGCGACTGAGCTGGGTCCTTCGGTAGACGGTGCGGAGGGCGGGCCAGGCATGGGCCTGGAGTGCCACAGAGCCCCCTGCATGGCATGAGGATCCAGCTGGGACAGGCAGGAAGAGGGCCTGCTGGTCCCAAGGGATGCAGAAGGGGCTAGCCGGATGGTCCGGCGAAGCCCCCACACTGACACCAGGGACGTGCAGCGGAAGGGGCTGCATGTGCCCAGAAGGCACCTCCCAGGGGTGCAGCAAACGGTCACCGGAGGGTCCGGAATTGCCTCCCTGCGCGGTGCAGGGAAGGGAGCTGGTCACACTGACAGCAGGGACGTGCAGGGAGAGGGGCTGCATGTGCCCAGAAGGCACAAAACCGGGGTGTAGTAAGTGGGGACGATGTCAGGGTGCCAGCCAGAGGGTCCGGGTCTGACTGGGAGAGGACACAGCAGGGCAGGAGCCGTGTGGTTACCACCGTCCACCCCGCCTCCTCCGCTGATGTTTCTGCTGGGGCCCCGAGGACGTAGCCCGTAGAGGGGGGGCTCTGTCACGGTTGGTTGCACCTGGGAAAGCACCTGGCACCAATCTGCATGACAGCAGAGGCTGGTTCTAAGTAACTTTGGAGCAGCCGGTCGGGGACCGTGCAACGTATGAGTAGTGTTGTTTTCAGTTCGAACAATCGCCACACGCCGGCGAGTTTGTTTTTGTTCTCCCGTATTTCCCCTGTTATTGGCCCTCGTGCCAGTTTATTTGTGATTGTGTCATTATTAATAAAATCATCTCGCGGACATGACTTAATCCTTAGACATGCCAACATTTATATATTTATTTTTACACGTATTGACATTTGTTTGATTATGTCAGGTCTGTGGCAGTGCAAGGAAAGACACACGAATCAAACATAAATGGGGTTTAAGTAACATTCCAAAAATACATGACACATGAAAACAAAGCATGACAGACAATGACTGCATGAGGACACGACACAACCGGGATACATTTATCACAAAAACAGTCATAGACAAGACCGAAGTCTGAAGTACCGGAAACTGCCAGGGTTGTGATTGAATACAAATATAACATATGCACTGTTTTCAAATGTGTGTAGAGGTGAAAACTAGTGTTGGTGTTTACACCATCCCCTCCCACACCATTTTAGCAGCTTCCAGGTCTGTCTACTGTCCTTTTTGTCAGTTGTGGTTCCACTGCATTAATTCTTGTTCCCTTGGTTTCCTTTAGCCTGGTCTTTGTGTTGTGACATCATGTTGTGTTTGTGGGTGACCGTGAACATCATGTACTTCACCCTCAGCCGATTCGCACTATAGCCTGCACTGGTGCTTTGTGTAGAAACCCATTTTATTTCATTACTTGTTTGGCTGCCTTAAGGACTATTCTGACTACTTCTTGCAGAATGAAGTCAAAGTCAAGACTGGTTGGTTACAGAGAGAAAGAAGTTCTTCACATAATACATGAGAGGAACAAAACACTGACTGTGTTGTCGTGCAAGAGCCAAAGTAGACATTCCTTCAACCAGACAATATGCATTCCCAACATCCCCATAGCATAAATGGCATTCCATTTACAGTAGGTTTGTATGAAATTAAGGCGTTAAACAGTGCGATTCATTTCTAAATGTGTAATGCGTTCAAATAAATGAACTCAATTAACAGAATTCGGTTAATTGTGGGTCTGACCTATGACATATATGTTAAATTGCATTCTAGCCACATGCAATCCCTACATATAGAAAGAGATGGAACGAGTTTTTTAAATTAGTTTTAGGGCCTTATTTGCATATACATTTGAATTTATCTTCAAATAAACACACACAGCTTCAGATGCACTCAAATGCCCTTATTTCCAATGTATTTGCTGTCAGAGTCTGGGTGTTATATTTAATATAATAATACTAATAATAATAATAAAATACCAGATCATCTCCCTGTAAGTCCCGATCTGAGCCTTGTTCCCACCCTGGTCTCTGTCATGCTTATAAAATTTGCATTATAGCAAGGCTTTAGTATAACAATAAAATGCAATTCATTCTCTCTTTCTTTTGTGATTGACAGCCCTAATTTAAAGTTGTGTTGTATTAGACTGACAAGGTTTCAGGGAAACCAGCATGGCAGCTGGCTGGATAAACGTTAAAAATAATAACAACCTCAGACGTCATATGTTATGGTGCTAAATAGCTCCTGGGCTGTTCACGAACCTGGTCAATGCTGTAATATCTACTAGGCAGTCGTCTGATGCAGCCTAGCTCAACACACCAGCCCAGCTGCCCTGTGGCCAGGAGAACAGAAAATAAAATCATGCTGTGTCAACAAGCAGATGGATCTGAACAGGCTTTCACGGGCAGGCTCAGTGTGTGCGGAGAAGACAACACTCCCACCTCACAGCTAAACAGGGGGAGCTGAGAAAACGGGGCCTTGCATTATAAACACCCAACTGCATACTGCAGAAAGTGTCAGTACGTTTTTCACACGAGTCTGTGAGCCATGACACTGCCAAAAGCAGAGAACACGCCAGCATAACCAGGTGATGACTGACTCACAGCCACCAACTTTGGGATTCTGGGTGCGATATTAAAGCATGTACAAAGGCTTCTGCATACAGTACAACAGCAACAGTTACCGCAACGCGTGCACATGCTGACGAACAAGCACAACTAGCGAAAAATTCACAAGGATGATGAGGATGAGGCAGATGGAATCAGAGAATTTTCTTCAGTCAAAGATGCAAAGAAGCAGTAACATGCTTTCAATAGCAAATATATATATATATATAAAAAGAGCAAATTTATTAAAGCATCTGAGACCTACAATGTGAAACTTGAAGAAGATGAAAAAGCTGCTCTTGGCATTAGTTTTCAAGTAAATAGATACTAGTCGTGAGCCACACCTCTAAGATTGTGGGTTCGACTCCGGGTCCTGGCTTTGTTTGAATGTTCTCACTGCCCAAAGACACACCCACTAAGTGGATAGGTGGATTTAATTGACCCTGAGAGTGTGTGTGAATGGTGTGTGTGCCCTCTGGTGAGCTGAGTTCCTGCCCTCACTTCAGAGTTCCGGGATTTTGGCACCCATGATGTGGATTGTGGGAAAGTGAGTACTCGACTTATTTCCAACCCACCTCTGTCCTAACATCTGACACGTACCAATGTCTGGTAGACCAAGACAGAGATGCCTGGAGAGATCTCATTAGTGGCCTTCACCCCAATAAGAGCTACAAGGGACGATTATGATGATTTATTGGTTCCACTTATAATAAAGTTTAAAGCATATCTCTTACATTACTAGCACAGACGGCTCAATTAGTGATGCCCTGGAAAGGCTTGTGAGCAAATGGCTGATTGGGATGATAATCCTAAATTTAAGAATAAGCAATGAGCATTTGAGGCGAAGAAGAGTTTGTGGGCAAGGTTTTAAATGAATTTGCATGACTAATTACATTGGTTATGTAACCAGATCAGCGCTGGAAAGAGAAAAAAAAAAAGAGTCGCTGTCCGTGGTCCTGCAATTCAATTTGCTTTCTCTGCACCTCGGACAGATATGTTTTTTTTTTTTTTTTATTCAACTCTTGCAGGCATTCGTGTATTCTATTCACCTGTGTTCTGTTCACAAAAGTGCCCTGTCAAATACCGCGACGCGGTAAAAGTAAACTTCGTAGCCGTCGGAGAATATTGATCAGCCGGGCTTTAGCGCAGCACAGCCCTGCAGATTTGCACGGGTCCTGGGAAACACAGCCGAAGTGCAGGAGGTGAAAAAGCAGAGGGGAGGGGTAAAGCACTCAGGGGAATCTTACTAGATTTCCATTAAATGAGTTTGCACTGGGCGAACCTGCGGGCAGGATCCTTTCCTCTGGGTCCCGCCGTCACATTGTTATCATTTATTATGGCCGACCGCCTTTGACTGTATCTAATTTTTTCCCCACTTCTTTTAAAGGTTGGGAGGCCACCTGGGCCACGCATTTGCTCTTTTTCTTTTCTTTTTTTTTTTGGTTGCATGAATCATAACTCTTTACTGGGTCTTATATTCACTTTCCCTCTCTCTCTCTCTCTCTTACACGCACACACACACAGATTCAGCTGATAGAAGGATGTGCTGTTCAAATACACACATATCCTTTTTTGTGTCGTTATATGTATTCACTTCGTAAGGTCGGTGTTTCAAGACAAACCTCTGAACCCTCATGGGTCAATGAATCAAACTGAGTCGATAAATAACAATAAAAAAAAGTGTGATGGGATGTGAAAATGAACAACTATGATTACTTAGGAGAACTTGAAGAAGACGTGTCCCACAACTCCTGTCATATAAATCCCGCCCGTCTTGTCCGGCCACCTGATGGGACCATCAATTCTCACCCACAGCGTGCCTATCGTGCTAAAGGCAAATTTACCCAGGCAAACAGGCGCGGTCAGGTGCCGCTCGGCGCCGAAGGTGTGTTTCCAGCGGCAGCGCACAAGGCAGACGCTTCCAATGCTAATTAACAATCAAAAGCTCTCAAAATAGCAAGCGCTAGCACAGGCCCATCAATTAAACTCACCCTGGGGGGACAGCGGGACATTTCAGAACAGAAACTATGTGTTCAGCACAACTTGGAACTAATGCAAATATATACAGCGGAGGCTGTGTAAGGAGGGGGGGGGGCTTGCAGATGAAGGCCACAGCTACTACTCACGCTTAAACACAGCCTGTCAACTGACAATGCTAATACAGAGACCTAAATAACAAAAGGCCGGAGTGCGCCGCAGAAGGCTGCCAAAGCTCGCTCACGGCCTCACGCTGTGATTGGCCGAGGTCGCGCGGCGGTCTCAAGTGTGCCGGTGTCTCGCGACATCTCGCGCAGGCTACATCCCCTTTAAACATCGTTCCACCTTATTTGCTGGTCACGGCAAAAAGCGATAAGCATCTGCCGCCTGCCCCACTGCCGGCTAAACGGTGTTGCTTAGCAACAACCCCAACAGTATATATATTTTTTTCCTTTTCTTTTAAGTGTTTATTGTCTGAAAAGTAATATTGTTGCTTAATTATGTGTGCTGAGGATTCAAGGTCAACATTTTTACAATTAACAGAATGAATCATTAATAATTCAAAGAAAGACTGGAAGGACTGTATGCATAATACTATGTATGGTATTGCTAATGAAATATGTTTTATTGTATAAGGTGACTTGTGTAGATCTACAATTATAGAGTCCACTTGTCTACAAAAATGATTTATTTTTACAGATTTTTATGATTTGTCATTTCGGTTTTTAAATACCCACTCACTGGTATTTAGATTTTTTCATTATTAAATATTATAACTATTATTTTTGGACTGTTTACTTGTGTTGATATATGTTGCTGTACTCCTTGCACTGCCTTGTCTCTCTGTTTTGTTCTAGTTTTGCACAGTCATGTCTTATCAGCACAACACTCTTGTCTAGTGTTGTAAATTGTCACACAATAGGCTTTCAACCATCTGCCTGCATGTTTATGGCTTGGCTGATAATAAAACACTCGAGAATTTTGAATCTTAAATCATTAGCAGGAAGGCTACTACTGCTCACCAGAAAGTGTAGATTCTGGAGTGGTGGTTCAATCATCAGCATGAAACCCCCCAAATGGTGGTTTACGTTTATTGCGTTACATGTGTGTACAGTGCTACATGTCAGTAGATACAGGGACAGTCCCCCTGGAGACACTCAGGGATAAGGGTCTTGCTCAGGGACTCAAGTCTTCTGGTTCATAGCCGAGTTTGTTACCCACTAGGCTCCTACCATCCCTTGTTTATTTTCTAGTGGAGATTATGTGTTGAAAGACTGAATGTTCTGGACATAGTTGTTCTAGTGATTCTTTTAGTCTTCTGTTCACCGTGTCCTGGTGTTTTTGAGCATTACTTTGGGTTTTATTCCCAATATGTTGACCAACTCACACTGTTACTCATTGCCAAGCCTTATTCCTTGCCCAGTTTGTCTCGTCTCCTTGATGTCAAATGAATTCCTTTCACCTGCGCCTTGATTCATAACAGTTTCACTATTCATCCTGAATGGGTGCCAGTTCTTATTTTCGATTCACATTTATCATATGTAGCCTCTTTGCCGAAGGTGGCCGAGTGGCGCAGTGGGTAGCAGTGCAGGCTCAAGCCTCCAAGGTTAAGGAGTTCGGAGTTTGCTTGCTCTCCCCGTGCTGGCATGAGCCTCCGCCAAGCTCCCAGGGTTCCTCTCACCATCCAAAAGCATGCCCACTAGGTGGACTGGCAACTCCAAATTTGCCACAGGTATGGGTGTGTGAGTGAGTCTGTGAGTGTGTGCACCCTGCAGCGGGCTGGTGCTGTGACCAAATGTGGATTAAATGGTCGGTGAGAGAAAGAGAGGAAGAGAGAGCACCTTCAGGGCATGAAGATGCATCGATACAGAACCATGTCTAGACAAAAGGTTACAGGCGACCAACAAATAGACATAAGGACAGACAATTTATCAGAGATAACAATTAGCTGGTTATGAATCCCTTTATTTTACAGATGTTATATATATTCAATATAATCAGTCATGTTTCATGTATTTCCTGACAATGCCGGCCTTTTCCATTCTGGCCTATTTTCTGTTCCAACTTTCATACTGTTCTTTCCAATCTGTTCTTTATCTGTCTCCATGTGTGTTTATCATGCCAGATCTGACCAGGTTCTCATCATTTCTTAGTTTTCTTAAAATCTTCATGCTAGATGTAAATATAGAAAAAAATGACTAACTGGCATTAACGCTAAGCTCAATGAGACCAGTGCTAGTTATATGAGGTGACGAGGTGGGTGAAATCTGTGAAAATGTTGTCTCATCTGTCACCGAGGGAATAAAAAAATTAACATCAACATCTGGGACATCACTGCTGCCCAACGTGGGGACAAGTCTTTTACTGGAACGCTGCCCCTGCCATGTGTTGTGATAATTACATTTGTCAAAGGGACGACTGCCAGGCCGCCCCGGTGAATCATCGTTTCCTGCCGGAGGAGGAGGGATCTCATTGGACCAGGGCCTGGCCAGATGACACTGCAGAAGCAGGCAGGAGGATGGACGAAGATGTGGCCCAGGACAAATGTGTGTGATAAAAGTGCCTGACATGCTTCTATATTTGTAACAATGAATTCTGCAATGAAATCTATCTATCTATCTATCTATCTATCTATCTATCTATCTATCTATCTATCTATCTATCTATCTATCTATCTATCTATCTATCTATCTATCTATCTATCTATCTATCTATCTATCTATCTATCTATCGTGCTTTCTTGCTCATCAGCTATTGTGGGTCCTACATTCACCACATCTATAGCTCCAAGTGCTGATTGGGGCGATAATAATACCAATAATCCAAAATGATAATCACAATATAAAATATGATATTTTTTTTTCTTCTATGCTTTATTTTCTTTTCTTTCTCCTGCTCCAGTAGTGTTTCACTGGTGTACTAATAAAGAATTTGCACTTTGAGCTATTTTTTTTCTGTCCAAGAGGTGTCCTTTAATGTCTGTTCACTAATGAGGAAATATGTCTGTCTATCGCTCTCATTTATATAGATATTTTCCTCATTACTGTTTAACTGTGCTCCAGTCTGCATCACAGTTCAAGGGAGCAGATAAAATAACAGATTTTAAAACATATGAGAAAAGTGCATCAATATGACACGCTCGGATATTTATTTATTAAAGCCAATGTGGTAAATTATTAAACTCTGAGTAAAACACATTTTTGTCTGGCATTAGCCAATGGATATTATGTACATTAAGTGACCACACTTGACTTGTAACCCCCAGAAGCTTGAAATAAGAGACTGACTGGCAGACGCAGGGGGCTTTGGGTGGCAGATGAAAGGCCCCAGTCACACGGTTAGGCCGCATTTCTCCTGCGGATGCGATAAGGGATAAGGGAAAAACTACAAAAGGGAGCAGGAATCAGAGGGTTTTCAGCTACTTTTTGTCAGGTGTGTTGTCCACGCACGAAATGAATTAGTGACACAGAAATTGGATCCGTGATGGGAATTCTTTTAGGCCAACGTCATTTTTTAGGACAGGGGGTCACCACCCCTGGGCCTGGAGGGCACGTGTCCTGCATAATTGGGGTTAACCCTTAATTAACACACAATTGAAACTCTCTACTCCTTTTTAACCAGTTCTTGAGTTCAATGAGGGGTGTGGGAACATGGAAAAGTCAAAGCACAGCTGGTGCCCTCCAGAACATTTTTCAGTGATGATGATTGCCTATCAGACATCATAATGCCTCTGCACACATGATCCAGCTCGGTCTCATATCCAACTGTAGATTTAAGAGGTTCATAAAGTCACAGGTAATGTTTGGTCAGACTATGTGACACTTGAACTTGTAAAAAAAAACGTGAAGTTTGCCAATGCAAAGCAGTTTTGACGGAATCTTAATGTCACATTTGTCTAGGTGCAGTCGAGTGCATTTTTAGTGTTCGTTTAATCATCTATGAAAAATTATATCGTACACCAGTTCTGAACATTCAGCTAGAGAGCAAATTGTCTGTGAAATGGCTAACTTGAAAGGCTATTCTTTAATCAGGGCATTGTTTGGAAGATTATTTTTACTTTTAGACAAGTGCATTTTTGGCCACCTCTGTACCTTTTAAAGGTGTATTATGACAACAATATGTAATTTTACTGCTTCTTTTTTCCCCTTTTGAGTTTGCACTAGGCTGTGAGTAATACAGCATCCTACAGCGTAAATGTAGCAAGGAGAAGAGCAGAAGTTGCACTGTGGAAATGAAGATGCAGCCCACGCACAGACCGCACCTCATCCATCTGTCTTCCAGCCCACCAAATCCACTCTTCACCTCCAGCAGAACTCACTGGTAAAGGAAAATTACAGCCTTCGTGGCCGATATTGACCACATCATTGACTGATTTGTTTTAATGTTACATGAAATGTCGATATTCAAGTCCATGGATGTTGGCGCTTTTTTACACGGCACAACCTCAAAAATCTATGTGATAGCCACACACTGATAGCCACACACTCTGTGGTAGCCAAAGCAGACTTGAAGGGTTGTAGGTCCGCCAAGGTGCCACTGAGGTATCACAATGACAAAAATCGCTTTTCACACGCACTTTTACATTTTGTCTAGGAAAATGTGTAATCTTAACTTGAGTAAATAAAAAGTAATAGAATTAGTATTTAATCATTATTCTAACAAAGTCTTTTCCTACATTTGTGTGGACATCTGGATCCCAAGACACACACACACCGACGCAAGTTTCCAGACTTCTCATCAAAACACGTACAGCGTGCGACGTCAGACTCGACCCAGCACCGGTCCTTTACTGAGAGCATATCTCCAAATTGCGTTCTTACTGCACAGTAAACAGATCCATTACGCGGCTGCAATTTGGCTGAAGGACGGGGCACTCACAGTAGACATCGACCCGGATGGACTTGATGGCAGGCGAGCCCAGGCCGTTCTCTGCCTTGCAGTAATAGCGGCCCCCCTGGTGCCTCTGGATCTTGGCGATGTGCAGGGTCTCGTTAAACACGCTGGAGTCCTGGAAGCGGTCCGACACGCTGCCCGCTGTCTTGGTCCATCGGATCTGCAGGAAGCGGGAGACAAACAAGGGCTCTTAACAAGGGCTTAGCTGAAGAGCTGAAGAGCAGAGCACGCAGAGGTCGGAAAGAATTCGACACATCCGGCATGTAAATGTTGCCGTGGAGGCTAACAGGGTGTCAAAAAAAAAAAAAAAAAATCATTTAAATAATCACAGATTTTAGAGTTAAGGCATATATTTGCAACCAGATCTTTTTGTCTGGGCTGCCCGACTACAGTTTGACCATAAAACTTTAACCATAAAAAAATCTAACAAATGAGAAAAGTTCAAAAACGATGGTTTACAAATTCTTACTGAATCAAATAATGTAATGACCCTGCCCGACGTCTAGCATTAGCAGTGAGTGCAGGCCCCGCCCCTTCCTGGTTTGCCTTTTTTTAAAGGAGTACCTGCACCGGTGTTCCGGGTCCGTATCCGGGTCTGAGCGTATGGTGTGTGTGTGTTTGGTGGGCTGGTGGGGTGTCGGAGAGCTGGTGCGGCCGCGGGCGTCCCTGTGTGACTCAGGGGGTCTTTGTGTGTGTGTGTGTGTGTGTGTGTGTGTGCAGATTATGGTGATGATGTGTTGCGTTTTTCAGCAGTGTCTGCCGTGTGAGTGAGCCTTTCCTTTCCCAGTTTCCTCACACCTTTTTCCCAAACGGAGCCCCAGTGTAAAATACAGACTTGCGGTTAAAGCACCTGCGCCTGACAAGTAACTTGAAAAGCTTCATCAGAAGTCTAACTTTTCACTGTAAATCAATCATTTACATTTACATTTAGAGCATTTATCAGACGTCCTTATCCACAGCGACTTACAATCAGTAGTTACAGGGACAGTCCCCCCTGGAGACACAGGGTTAAGTGTCTTGCTCAGGGACACAACGGTAGTAAGTGGGGTTTGAACCTGAGCCTCCTGGTTTAAAGGTGTTGCCCACTAGGTTACTACCACCCTATTCACCAGGGCATTGTTTGGATGATTATTGGGTGATTAGATACCCACCCCCATTCACCCACCCCCAATGATTCTGTTGAAGAACAGAAAGTATGGTGATCAACAGCAGACTCCTGAACTGGTCTGGAAACGTTCAAACTCTGAAACAAGCTTTAATCTTCAGAAGCAAAATTTTGTCCATGTCCCCCAAAACGGCCCTAACTACAACGAGGCGTGGACTCCACGAGGCCTGCGGTATCTGGTGGTAACTGGTGCAGCCTGATACGCAGTGATGCACCTTTCTACCGCAACCTGCATTAAGGCTTTCGGCAGTTTGTACTACGGTAGCTCTTCAGTGGGATCAGAGTGGACAGATTGCCTCCACTCCATGCATGCATCCAGGAGTCTTGGACGCTGATCCTGTTCACTGGTTGTGTTTTCTTGGACTATTTCTGGCAGACGTGTTGTTTGGGAGATGCTGTCTTTTAGCTTTACCATTTTGTCACCAACAGTTGCTAAGATTTACATTTACAGCATTTGGCAGACAAGACATTCTTGTTAAAAATCCAAGACATTAAAAATCCCTCATTTGTTTCACTAGATCTGCAAATATCAATTGTTTAATAAGAGTAAACATTTTTTTTCTTTTACAAATTCACAATATATAAACATCATTAAAATGAGGTTGGGCAGGTAATCCTCCTCTCCAAGACACAGATAACCAGCAATCTTCTTCTATCAACCAGTATCTTCTATCAACTTCTTCTATCAACTGTTTCTTTCTGCTCGTTTCAGTAATTCCTGATTTTATACATACATACATACATACATGCACACACACACACATATATATATATATATATATATATATATATATATATATAAAATCAGGACAAAAATCAGTTCATTTCATGAACATGCCCCGAGCACCACGACTTGAGCACTACAGCCCCTGTATTTCATCTGTTCGTGCTCTTCACGTTGCGACTGACCAAATCAAATTACTTCCCATACAAGTTATACGTTTTCAGACAAAATCATACGGAACACAAACACTAGATTGACCATCAAATGACAATTTACAATGTTTTCCGAGCACAGCACTCCTGCTATGAGGCTGGACGGACGCTTTATAAAATGCTACGGGATAAAAACCCATTACTGGAGGCCAACTCGAAAATACACTTTTCATGCTTCCATCTCGTCACAGAATATCTGCAAATATGATGTTCCTGTCATCAAACGGAATCATTTAAAGTCTCCTTTCCAGTTTTTTCCGAGTGGGGATAAATAAAATCACTTGAGCAGAAGCTAAATAAACCAACAGCTTCTTTCTTTTTCTGGTGGGATGGAAAAAAAAAGAAACCATGAAGCGCTTCTGCTCTGGCTAAGACGTGCTTTCTTCCGCATGCCCATTCGCTGTTTCCGCTGCCGTGCAGCGCGGTGTGACTGACTGCATTTTGGCAGTGAAGCTGCCACACTTCCCACTGCCGTCCCACCGCGGGCGGAACCAGGCCCGTGTTGCACCGAGCTCCTCCGGTCGTCTTGGCCAGGCCCTGAGATGCGCCTTAAAGTAACAGAGACGAGTAACGTGTCCAGCGATGTTGCCTGCGGTTTTTGCCAAACACACATTTCACTTGAACATAAATGAATAAATCTCTACCGCTGCTACCAGGGTGCCGTAGGTAACCATTTGTTGATGTCTCAATGTTAACAGACTGCTTGTTGAGATGTTGCCACATCTTAAAAGCTGTGGTGGGTATACATATACTCATTTCTCTTCACGTGCCTTATATTTCTGGAAGCTCAAAACTAAGAAATAACACGTGTGAAGTTATGTAATAAAGCGGCTTTCAGCCATTTTAAGTTACATGACGGGGTGGTTTTCCAAAACATACATTTATTAATTTATAACAGAAGAAAACTAAATATGTTTCTTCAGAATAGCCCCTTCCATTGCCAAGCATGTAATTTTGTTTTTATATTTTTACTGTAGATTTTCTTTATCTTCTTTGACTGATTATGGTTAATAATTGCAACAAAATGTAGATAGATAGATAGATAGATAGATAGATAGATAGATAGATAGATAGATAGATAGATAGATAGATGTGAACATAAATGTATCACACTGCGTCAGATTGTGTTTAGGATCCTGATATTGAGATACACTGTTCACGGTCATGTTTAGCTACAAACCTTCCTGCCACACAATTAAATTACTGACAAAAAGCATAGATTCATCTTTATTATGCTGGTTATTCATGTGGTGACCTTGATGTTCTCGCGGCTGACCTCCGCAATCCGTCTTTGTTCAGTGAAGTTGTGGCATGTGGGAGGCTGTTTTCATTGCAAGTTGTGATTTTTTTTTTTTTTCTTGAGGGAGAGAGAGCACACACACATACACACACACACACACTAAATAAATAAAGTAGCAGTTCGACTTGCAGCGGAGCTGCACCGCCTCTGAAAAAATGCAACAGCTTGCGGTGACAGCACAACTCACCCCATTCATCAATACCTCGTCTTCCGGCGAGCTATCGCTTGGCCTGTGACGCGCGGTTTATTTGCTCAGCCCGTACAGCACCTGTCCGTTCCAGAAAGCATCTGCGGCGCGGGCGTGTCCTCGGGCATTCCGCAGCTCGTTCCATCACACCATTCACCTTGCATCGCGGGCGTCATCGTCCAACTTCGTTTCTGATTTTTTTTTATTTGGCTGATGATTTCCTTGCTTGCGCAAATAAACCTCAAGCGCGCGGCACGCCTGTGCAGCCGGGGTCATTCGAGACCCTGTAAAATGAGCAGACACTGGCTCCGGCATGAACCGTGGCCTTCACCGAAGCGCCGGGGGAAGAGAACAGCGATAAAACCACAGATACGGGGGGAGCGGCGAGGGCCGTTTTTATCTGGCTTGTAATCTGAAAGATCCTGACCCGGCCGCGGCCGGGGTTTCCTTCTCTTTGCTTATCGGCATCACTTCTGTTCAAGTGATTTCATGTCTTCCGTTACAACCTTCCAATGTAGTGCAGTTAAACGACAGGTAAGTAAACGCGCTCGGAACGTCAGATGCCCCGCGTGGCGCGTAGACGCGTCAAGCAAATCGATTCGGAAACAGGCCGAGTCTTAGAGCCACAGAGGACGGCCCGACTGCGCGAGGCGAGCGGCGGAACCTTAAATAACTCATGAGAGTGCGTCCGACAGAACAGGGAGAGAGTTCCGGAGTCCTGCACCGCTTGCCCGAAGTGCACCCGATCCCCGTGCAAATGCAGAAACACAGAGAGAGAGAGAGAGAGAGAGAGAGAGAGAGGGTGGGGGCACCTTACGGCGACCTCAGCAAAAATTTCAATATTCTCACGGCTTACGCTTCCATTCACATCCCACCCTTTTCTTTGCATAAAGAGCTTTGAACGTCTGCGAGGAGCACAACATCAATAAAGTATATTGTCGGCCTGACATTAAGCGGCGGGGCTCTCAAACACCCTCTCGGCCTTTCAGAGGGAAGCGGTTTTGTTTCACGTGGCAGCCGACCACATTATCATGCGGATTTAAACTTTCAAATCCTACAGCTGCTTCCCCTACTTTCTTTCTTCTTTTGGATCTTCACACTCGGCTGCGCAGAATCGCAGAGAATACATGGGAATAAGTTCCCGCAGAGAAGCGAGCGCATGGTTTAGTTCTTTTAGAAGGACTAGAACGGATTCTCAGGTCAAAAGGGCATGAAGATATGTAAATAAGCCCCAGAAACCTGGTTACATTACATACAGCAGCACTTCAGGGGAACTAGTTTCAAACCTGGCACTAAGTGCAGTATTACGCCTGCGGCTTATTAGGTAGAGTAAGTCATGAGGTAACGATTGCCACGGTTCTCAAACTGTGGTACTAGTCGACATGCTGGCTGGTTATATTCAGCTGATGTTTCAAACGCATTTATTATTCCAAATGTTCTCAGTTAGAATCCTCACTTGCTGTGTGTTTGTCTGCAGTATTGACAGGGGCAACTGAAAAAAAGCCCACAAGGTGTCCACATCGCTTTACAACTGTGTTATTGCAAGCGCGGAGACAAGGATTGGTTTCCCCACGATGACTGAGAGGGTGACTGTTCAGAATTGATGTGAAGCATTTACATTTACAGCATTTACCAGAGCCCTTATCCAGAGCAACTTACAATCAGTAGTTACAGGGACAGTCCCCCCCCTGGAGACACTTAGGGTTAAGTGTCTTGCTCAGGGACACGTATTCTTCCACGTATGATCGAGTAAATATCACCAAAGTTATTCATCACAATAAAACTCAATCATGGCTACTGATTGCAATTGTATAATCGCTCAGCCCTATGTTGCGTACACTTTTGTCTCATACGGTGGCCCTCAACCTTAACAAAGAGACCAAGGCAAAGGCTTGAAGAGGCAGAGAGCTTCACCATGAAGTATGTCTGGAGGTGAGCTAGAACTCACCCACTAAGTCTCACACGGGGGACTCTCACAAGTCAGCTGTCACTAAAAAATGTGTTAAAGATTTTGTCTCATCTCGTACTTGTGAACCCAATTTTGTTATATTCATGTAGGGAATAAAATTACTTCCAATGTAAACAAGGTAAATAGGCCTACGCTAATTGATTTTAATGACAGACATAATGGTAAGAACTAGAAAATGTCTTTCAGAGAGGGTGAAAGGTT
Source organism: Denticeps clupeoides (assembly GCF_900700375.1). Classification (NCBI taxonomy): domain Eukaryota; kingdom Metazoa; phylum Chordata; class Actinopteri; order Clupeiformes; family Denticipitidae; genus Denticeps; species Denticeps clupeoides. The sequence continues at coordinate 13,070,500 of NC_041720.1, read as the reverse complement.
TGAGAACCACTTTGACAAGATGTTGCAAGATCCGTTTTTTTTTTTGGTCCTGTGTGAAAACATATTGCTCAAGTTCTTCTACATCTGTCTTTGCTGGTGGGGGGGGGGGGGGGGGGGGGGGTCTCTATACAATCACAGCCGATGCATCTACAACTTCCTTTCCGGATGAAATAAATACCCGCTTTTGGCCATACGGGCAAGCCACTCCAGAGTTTCGCTGTGTTCCCCAAAAGAAAATCGCTGCGGCCCCAAAACACACGCGACTGCAGTCATGTCGGAGTGGGGAACTAATTGACATGCGGCATGCGGCTGCTGTGATTCTGGCAGCGTATGCCGGGGCACGAACAGCGAGTAAATCTCTGCCGCTTCCCGCTGAGACGAGTCCTCTCCAAACTCCGCCAATTGCTCAGTCGTCGTTTCATTCAGGAGGCTGTGTAGACATGCTGCGCAGTTGGCTGTGGCGGGCGTGGTGCTTGTGGACTCAGAGGTCCAGCTCATGAATTGGCTTAAGTTTCACATTAAATAAAAAAATCACAAGAACTGTTTACTTCGGGGAAGGGCAATGGCCCAACCGCTAACAGGGAAGATTGCCAGCAATCTGAGTTCTGACTTGGGTAAATGAAAATTTGACTATGGATTTGTTATTACCAACCTCGCATTTTGATTGGCTGAGAGGCATCAGCACTCTGACCGCATCTTTCAGCCTTAGTCCATTAAATTGGTCACAGTGCAAAGAGAAAAGGGTGATAAGCGTGGTAGTGGCCTAGTGGGTAACACACTCGCCTACGAACCAGAAGACCCAGGTTCAAATCCCACTTACTACCATTGTGTCTCTGAGCAAGACACTTAACCCTGAGTTGCTCCAGGGGGGGACTGTCCCTGTAACTACTGATTGTAAGTCACTCTGGATAAGGGCGTCTGATAAATGATGTAAATGTAGATAAACGTCTGAAATCTGCCTGACTGGTTGCTTAGCAACAACACCAACAACTAGATCAATGTGACGTTTCTGACTAAGGTCCATTGTGGTGTGGTTGTCCCAATATTGAAAATGAAAGTGAAGTGATTGTGATACACAGCACAGCACATGGTGACACAGAGAAATGTGTCCTCTGCTTTTAACCATCACCCTTGGTGAGCAGTGGGCAGCCCTGACAGGTGCCCGGGGAGCAGTGTGTGGGGACGGTGCTTTGTTCAGTGGCACCTCAGTGGCACCTTGGCCGGGATTGGGATTTCGAACTGGAAAACTTCTGATTACGAGGCCACTTCCTTAACTGCTAGGCCACCACTGCCCCAATATTCACTGGTTATTCAGAGCAATACTGTTACATACTTCAAAGAACAATATTCTCTTGTTTTATAATGACTGTGTTGTTCTGTGCTGTTTGGTGTTTTAACATTTTTGGGGGGGGGGGTTTAAGATGATCTTTTTCTTTTCTCAAAATATTGATGGGAAATTGGTGTAATCTTATATTTGTGGTCAACATAGAAAAATGCAAAAATGGCAGGTGGCAAAAAATACAATATATAGCATGATCTGTACCATTTGTCAACACTTAATGTTTTCTACTGATGAATTTCTTGATATAATAAATCACATTCTTATCAAATATTTTTTTTTCTTACAAAGGTGTTGAGGTAGGTTGCCAAGTTTGAATATATATATATATAGTCACAGACTGGAAAAGAGCATGTGCCATATGTTGGCTTAAACACACACATATGGATTTCCCATATCTCAGATGACAGAAAACAAATGCATTGAACCAAAATAGACACACACAAATTAAGCCATCAGATGCAATGGCTTGAGGGGCTCTGAGTGGTGGTTCATGCATCACATGTGAAAATTCTGCACCAATACAGCGTTCTGGGACCCAGAGGCCCAGCAGAATGGAGTAAATTAACCAAACCATAATTGTTTCCAAACTACAGCGCTAAAAATCCATTGCAAAGGCCCCGTTTGACTCCAGGGCAAATGAGTGGATGGAGTCAATGGCCCCATATCATTGCCTGTTTGCTCCCAAGGGTCTGGAGGCACTGTCAGCTTTCTGTTCTGTGTCTACAAATTTCTATCTACTGACCTCCTCGCTCTCAACAGTTTGAACCCGACCTGGCAAGATAATTGAAACAAAGGGGCCAACTATTTACCCTGTGCTCCCAAGTGCTATATGGCTGCAAGTGCAGTCTGTGTTCAAAAGGTCGGGTCAGCCAGTCTTGCCATAGCCAAAAGAGTGTGTGAATTGCAATGAACATCATGTACTTCACTGAGTCTTTCACTGGCTAAATGGATGCAATGATGCTGTAATGCAACCGATTTAATGCCACATAAAGCAAATGGTTTAAGTGACCTCTTCAAGTCCTTCGCTGAGAAGTTGAAGAGGATTTGAAAATGACATGACAAACATGTTTTAATCCTTAAAAAAAAAGTCCCTTTATGACATTTGCTTCTCTTGCCGATAATGGCACTTCAGCATCCCATTGGAACACCATTAAATTAACAAAATTTTGCATTTAAAATCCACCAGATATATATACGGTGGATTGTAAATACAAAATGTTGTTAATTTAATGGTGTATGTATGTGTGTGTGTGTGTATATATATATATATATATATATCTATATATATATATGTGTGTGTGTGTGTGTGTGTGTGTGTGTGTGTGTGTGCGTGTGTGTGTGTGTGTGTGTGTGTGTGTGTGTGTGTATATAATGCTATGATGCTGAGGTGAGGGAAAACATACAGAGCAACTGCTCAGAAAACATAATGGACAAAAAATGATTCAGAAGCAACATTAAATGCTACACATAAAGGCTTTCGCATACTTTATATTTGTTTTTATAATTCAACCTGAAATCAGCCACAGCTCCCTTATGTTTTTAGGGTTAAATTGTACTTTATAGAAGTGCCCTCTAGGAACTACAACCACTTACAATTCATTGCAACTGTCTACGAAGTGCATTGATGCATTATGCATGGAATATAACCTTTTGTCCATCCATTTTCTTGGCCCGCTTATCCAGTTCAGGGTCAGAATGAGCTGGAGTCTATCCCAGCAACGTATTGGCAGTAACATGCTTAGCATACAATATGTTATAAGGTCATGCTGCATGCTAGCGGTATGCAGAAGATGTTTGCAGGATGTGGTACTGTGGAATTTTCCATGGCTTTAATGCTACCTCTGCATGTTATCGCAACACTGCTTAACTAAATAGAGTACAATAAATGTACAGAATTAAATGGAATGATTGACGAAAAATTATGTCCCAATCCTGAAGAACCAATGGTAAAACATTTTTTAACACTATAAATGTTCCAGAAAGTTCTTTATGCAGCTTTATGTTTAACTAAGCTAGTAAACATTTTTTTTTTCATATGTTCCAATTCTATTTGGGGTGTTTAGGCATTTTTGAGATGTCTTGCCTATTGCTCCGGTTAATGATGATAAATGGTTAATTAATGATTTTAGATGAGCTGTATGTGGTGCTGATTCATTCTGTTTTTTTTAGCTTACGGTAATTCTGAACTTCAAATGCATTTAAAAGCAAACAGGCCTTGTGAAAATCCGACTAACACTACAGCAGGTAGTAAGCCAATTAGCTAAATTATTAGTTACCCAATAAGCAACGTTTGCATATTTTGCACAATGAGCTTGTCAAGCAAACAAACTCATCTAAAATGCATGTAAATATGTATTCTTGCCACTTCTCTGAATGCAAGTATTAAGGTGTCTGAACTCCAACAGACATGATAATATTTCATTTATATACTGTAAAAAATAATGATAAATAAATAAATAGACTCTGGAGAGAACTGCTGGATTCCAGAGCAGCTCCAGCTTTTAATCAACACCTTCAGCGGGTGCAACCATCTCTCTCCTCCCCCGAGACCTCAGCCTGTCAAGTCTTTCCTTTGACCCTGCATCGCTATGGGAAACTTCTATGTTCTGCCCTACCGAGCCTGGTCTATCGCATCCCATAATAAAACGCAGCTTTACCAGCAGTCGGGTGGTAAATGACAGCGGGAGCGTGTTCATTTGACGGCGAAATGGATCTTGAATTTTGGCTTTACACGTGTGTGCATTAATGTAGGATCGGCCACCAGCCGGCCGGACTGGGGAGGGGTCTAACAGCATGCTGGGTAATTAAAGTGATGCAATTTCCTATTGGCCATGAAAAAAATTACATAGCAAATTGGTCAGCGTCTGAAACCACAATAGTCACAAACAGTCTGTTCACTTAATTTTTTTTTTTTTTTGGGCCACCGATACAGCCTGCACTAATGGCTTTTCCTTGTAAACTAGACCGTCCCCTGTGGGACACCACAGCACCTCTGGGGAATAACTGGAACATAGGCCATGTCACCAAAGCCTTGTCAGTGATGTCTCAACAGTCATATTATTTCCAAGTTTTTCCACTGAGGGAATATGTCTTGGAATGCATGCAGCGAAACGTTTAAACGTCTTGCCAAAAAAAAAAAAAAAAAAACAAGTACATAAAAATCATTCAGGATTTTAGAAGATTTATTCATATTAAATATTTTGGATTTTAAATATTTGTTTTGAAGATATGAGCTAATACGAACATACCAAATTAATCTGTGCTTTGTAAAAACCTTTAATTGAGACCGAACATATATTACTTCACTGCCATTCTCTTTTTAATGCTCTTGAACCCAGATCCGTAGTCCAAAGTGACAAGCACAAACCCTCCATGTCAGGGGATCTAAGTGAATACTGTAATGATTTGATTTCAAAGGAAATGCATGTTCTTTTGCCACTGCCATGTGGGGACTTTGATCTCTTTCCTTTTGGTCTTTTAAAAAATTTAATTAAGAGGGGAGACAGCAGAGGAGCAACTCCATCTTGTCGGCTGGAAGATGTAAACGGCGTGTCGGAATGTCTCACTAATTCGGGGGGCTTCACCTTTTCAACTGAAATATAAGGATCGATACCTATAATGCATTGGCGTCGAGAGGAGGAGAGTACAAATTAATGGGCTGTATATTGATCAAAGGGGAATTAAATATTAATTAAGGTAAATGCCCAGAGTCAATTCCCAAGATATCCACAAGTCACATTTAATTTATTTGATGCAGCAAATAGAGCACTGTGCAAACCATCTCTCGGCAGAGCCAGAACTATTAAACTCTCAAAGGAATGCAATGCATTAATAAATACTAATGTCAAACAGCTTTTTTATATCATCAGTAACAATCTCAAAACTTCAAGAGTGCAGTAAATAACGAAATAAATAAATCCATTAAAGTCCTAAACGATTTAGAGTGCAATTAGGTGGAAATTAATAGATCTGTATATGCTATAGCGTTTAACCACATGGTTCATGTTGATCTTCAGGCTGGTGCGTTCTCAAGTGTCTGTCCCCTGCACAACAAATTCCACGGGATGAGAGCAATTCATTATGAAATGACTGCTGCAGATGCGCTGCTCAAGTGGCTGGCGGAGGTTTTTGACTATTTAAAAAAAATGTAAAAACCGTCAGTTGATTGATAGTCCAATTATGGCTCGTTTGCTTAAAACAACTGACAACTTGCTACACCACTTGCACCCATAAATCACTAGATTACCGGCGGTTTAACAGATCGCAGTAATACCAGACCAAATAGGCTTCATCATGTTGTTGCCTCTGCCATGCCCCTTGTCACTAGAGGCCGCCACTTAGGACATAAAGACATTATTAAAGCGTGGAATTTTCCCTGTTCCCAATGTATATACTGAAACTTTTGTAACTTAATCTTATTAGTACTTAAGTTACAACAGTTATAATAAAATGGTTGCAACGTTTAGGAACGACTGTGTACAGTTCCCTTAAATTCTTCTGTCACTTCTCTCAGAAAGCAATTATTCATTCATTTTAGCAGATGGCATCATAATTTGCCTGTTTATGGATACATTTTTAAAAACCATCACAGATGCACTGTCATTATCATAAAACTAATTCTTTTGACTAAGTATTTGTAAACTCAGATGCTTGTCTTAGACAAATTCCACTTGAACAGCAGGGCTCCCTTCTGAGACCCCAAGATCAGCATAAGATCTGGCCTGTTTTACATGCTGTTTGGTATATTTTACACTTGAACTTGCAAAAGGCGACTGCTCTATTTTTTGAACATTTCTCTATTTTCATCCCTCATCACCCACTCACTACCCCCCAGCTCCAATCAGGTGATATTATGAATTACCCCCACCAACCCCCACATGACCCTGCAGGTGCCAATTTTTGTGGGTGTACCCAGACCCCGCCAAACTCTTCCATCTACTATTGGTTGTTAACAGTGATTCGCCAGGTTTTAGCTAAATCTAAGTCATTTCCAGTTTGGCGTATTCGAAGCAGCCTCAGAAAACTACTGTTAACTGCCAAATGTTTCACAGATGGACATATTACATATAAGCGCTCTGCATGGGAATTTACTCTAGTTTAAGGATATGTTGCGTGAAAAATTGTGTTTGGGAATATCGGAGCTGCAGCGCTATCAGAACAGATTAGACTAGAATCAGTCCCAGTCACTCGGGGGAAATGAGTGAACACCATGAATAGAATTAGTTAATTCAAGAGATTAAGTAAGACGACTGGTGCTTCCATGTTCTTTAATGTAATAATGGAACACATTTGCACACATAGCATGGGATTCCTGCTTTAGGCAGCAACCGTGACAACCAAATTCCAGTCCAATCCCCTAATTGGAATTTATGATTTAATTATTGCTGAAGAAACATATTAAAATTTAACTACACATCTATGTGCGCATACAGTACATGACGGCAGCACAGCAGAAATATTCCAGTTCATGCATTTTTAATTACATCAAAACCTTATTATGGGTGTTAGAGTCACTTACTGTATAAACATGTAATATACATTTTAGATTAAAGTAATCTGTTTTATATTCTAGTAAATACACAAATAAATTTCAAACATAAACTGTTAATGATGGGAACATATCATTTAAGTAATTCAGTAATGCGTTCAAAGGTGTCAGTTGTGAATGAGTACTGATTTTTTTTTTTTTAATAATAAATATAAGATCTTTTTTTCAGTTTGATTTTATTATACTGTGTTACATTTTTAACAAAAACTGTGTTACATTGTTAACATTGGATGGGCATGCACTGCTGTTGGCAGCATATGCATATATATATATGCTTTTTTACCGCAGTAAAACATTTATAGTGTTTTTTTTTTTTTTTTTTTATCTAATATCTCACTTTTGGTTTTATTTTTAACTTTATTTCAAATCCAGCCATGAGTAAGACATTGTGATGGTAGACAGACGGTCTTAATCCATGTGACAGCATTTTTGTGCACCGGGGGCATGAAAGGCAGCATTGAGTACTGTGTTTCCCGGAGTAACTAATGTGTACTAATGACCCCTTTTAGGATTGGTTATCTGTTTCACATTTGAAAAGAAACAGCCTGCAGTACTTTTCACCGCTTCACTGATAAATGATTGACTGGGACATGCTAGATGAACATGCTAGATTTCTGCTAATGCACTCAAGACTTTGCCTACAAAACCATGAATAATAATTAAATGTTTCTTTTAGTACAACTGCGGCTTTACAATGAAAATCCAGATATCCCTTAAGGTTCCAATATAATAATGACTATGACTATAATTACTATCCATTTTTTAAACTACACTTCAACGTTCATTCACCACTGACATTAAAACTTACAACGTTTGGTGTCAAAATTTTGTGATCAATATGAAACAATTTCCCCAGCACAGATATTTACCTTGGTTACAGACCGGCTGTAACCCTGGACCTCGAATCCAAATCTTTCCAAGAAATACAATTTTCACAGAGGTTTGACTCACAGCTATATGAATTACCCAGATTCTGAGGGCTGAGATGAAGCACCCTGGTCTAGAGGTTGGCCTACAAGATCACTGATTTTGCCTCTACCTCAGCATCTGCTTTTGTTTAAAGGTATGTCATGCTAGTGGGTCAAAATCGTGGGATTTAAACTATGTTTGATAGTCTGAGGTGTAAGTAGGCAGACTGCCTTACCTGAGGCCGGGGATGGCCAGTCACCAGGCAGGTAAGCTCCAGCGTTTCACCCTCGCGTATCGTGTACACCCTCTCAGAGTAGCGTTCCTCCTCTACGTTGCAGGCGTGGCCTGAGTGCACAATCCGGACTGTTGGGGGAGCTGCGGACAAGAGAGGGAGTGTCAAGATTTTCTTTACAATATAGCGTTAATTGTACAACATCACACATGAAAATGGAATATGTGCAACAATTGAAAGTTTCTTACAATGACGTTATGATTCTGACTCAATCATACCCAAGAAGTGTGTAATAGAGACAACCATTGCGCCTGCAGCAGTTAGGACGACATGAGGCAAGAGGCACATGAATTATGAAGTATTATTTTCTCAAGATCCAGACAGTCTTATTCAATGCTGGGAGCGATTGAACAGACAAAGGGTGTGTTGATGAAAACAGCGACCAAAGCAAAGGTCAGGGAGTGGCTGTCTCTAGTAATTTTGAGTGATTTTGCTGAAAAAAAAACTAAAAAACTATGTTTTTTTAATTGTCTGTGCTGCACATTTTAGCAAAACAACATTAGAAGGCCTTAGTGGTGCTTTTACAAACTGAGGCCTACCAACAGCAGAGCAGCCCAAATGGAGATGTTGGTTTAGCAGATACTGATGACTGTAATCCAGACGGGCTATTACTACTCTTTGGCTCTAGGGAGGGGTTTGGTAAAAGGGGTCTAATTATGGAGCAGATGGGATATGTTCAGCTCCTCAGCTCCATTGGCTCTAGTGATGGTGACAGGGGAGAATGTGGTCAGAGAAGCACTTAGGGAGGAAACACAATTTTTGAGCAAAGGTGATTTGTTTAGCAAGAGTTGAGATTGTTACTAACTCATATGTTCTAAAATGCATGTCTGGAATCAATAAAGCAGCATTATCATATACCACTTCATTTGGGGTCTAGAAAGAAAACACAAAACCGGTAAATGGTGGCAAATAAGATATTTTGTAAAAATGTAGAATATAATGTAGTGCGACGAGTTACAGAAAAGGTGGTAGTAGCCTAGTGGGCAACACACTCGCCAATGATCCAGAAGACCCAGGTTCAAATCCCACTTACTACCATTGTGTCCCTGAGCAAGACACTTAACCCTAAGTTGCTCCAGGGAGACTGTCCCTGTAAATACTGATTGTAAGTTGCCCTGGATAAGGGCTGTAAATGTAAAAGGCGAAGACAGTACAAAGTGAGTTGATGCTGAGGGCAGGGGCGTGCTAAAAGAAAAGTCATTTTCCATTTCACTGTGTAAAATGTTGTCATGATCCGGACCGACAGGGTTTACTCCAGATCCGGAGTCCGGACCAGAGTTTCATGTTCATCCTGATTAATGTTCCCTGATCGTGTTCACCTGGTGTATATTTATATAATTGTATAAAACTATCCTGTTCGTGTCTGTTCGCCGTCGGGTCATTGTGCGTGTTAATGTTCCCTTGTCTGTGAAGTTTGTATTAAACCACTGTGAAATTGTGCGAATGCGTCCTCCTTCATTGCCATGTCCAGCCCACCCGTGATAAATGTGTTAAGTTAAATAATTAGATGAAATCAGACCAAATGATAAATTAGACCAGGCAACACAGAAAGACACCTGTAAAACCCCCCGAAAAATCCAAACAGTAGATACTGTTTACCTACTAGGTCGAACTGAATTAGTAGGAATTTGCCGTACAGTATGGATTTCGACTATACAGTACGGCTTGGTGGAGCAGCAGGGTCTCCCCATACATTGATTTACAGCCTGCCACAATATTAACACTGACCTCCACACATGGATTTTCTATTCATTTTACAATAAAAAATGTGTATGATCTTATTTTATTGTAGAGCTGTGTACACCGTATTGATTCGCCTGGCTCACTCGCTCGATCTCTCTCACAAATGACACTGACTTTGTCCTCTCCACATTAACAGGAGAAAAAGGCCGGTTGCGAAACAAGCTATAATGTGCGCAAGCAAAAACAACACATGCTTTCGCACAATTTGCAATTAGCGCCCTCGTTTCACTTAGACATTGCAAACGAGATGCCAGCATAAACTGTCTCTGCATATACTGTCAAGCTTGCGTACGGCTCTTTTTCAAACGCTGGAAATCGCAATCTTCATGCCAGTGACTGTGCCGGCCTCCAAAGGCCAGGATGGAGAAAAGCTCAGATGCACAAGGTGACTCCCACCGCAGATGCAAGATGCCCTGAGGTGCTCCACAACGGATCAGACGCTAATGAGAGGTGGGCCGTATCTCCCGCGGGGTCCAGGGAACCATCCCACTTCACACCGGACGCAGGACGCCCGCCGCCTTTTTCGGCGCCGCTCATTGTTAGTGACACCCGGCCTCTTGTTAGCTAGTCGGCGTGTCAACCCTCATTTCATCCATGGCTCACTCACAAGTCTTCTGACTACCCGGTCGAGTCTGACTAACTGGTGGCACACCTAGTGACAACTGGCCCCCGTGACTTGGCTGCGTCGGCAATTCCGGCGAGATGAGATAATTGAAAGCATAAAGGGATGAAGGAGGTTCACGCAAGGCTGCCACTTAAAAAGAAGAGTGGGGTTTAGAACAAGACCCGAGGGCGATGCACAAACAAGGTCCTAATGCAATTACTGCGGTAAGTCGGCAGCCCCGCCATATGCCATCGGCTCCGGGACCTGCAACAACCTGGTGGCACACCAGCCATTAATAATCATTAAAAGCAGATTTGTAAATACCCCGAATTAGCGCTGGTGCTGCCCCCCTCCCAATACCCGACATTACAACTGGATTACTTTACAAGTAATTACAGCCCTTTCCACGCGTCTGACGTAGAATTCGCAAGTGTGCGAACCATCGGTGCATCGTGCCATGGTTCAAACCAACCGAGATTAGGGATTAGGGAAAAATACAGCACTCGCGGGTACGGAACCGTACAAAAGTTTTTTTTAGTTTTTGAAAGTGTTTATCGACTTGTTGGTTGAACAAGGCTAAACTAGTTCTAGTTATGTTTTAGTTGTTAAAAGGTTTTTCACGGTCCAGACTCTGGAGGGTGCTCCGGTCCCGTGTTCCGGGCCGCGGTTGTCATGTCTCCCACTTACCTGTCCCCGCCCGGTCATTGTGTATCGTGTCTTGCCGTGTGTCCATGTTCTGCTGTTGTTTAGTACGTCCCTTGTCTTGTAAGTCATGCAAGTGCGTCAAAGAAAGAAAAGGACAGGACACATTTCGTTGTGTCCGCCATGCCTGCTCTGCTTCACTCTTACTTGTGTGAGACTCAAACAACAAAAAAAATCTCACTGTGCCAATTATAACAGTGTGACCTGCTCCACCAACTCTGGCATGTTATCTGGGTTGCGGGTCCGTGCGAGACCGACACATGAGTCAACGGCGAGATGACTGTGAGACGGAGAGCGAGGTGATCTGCCTCTGGCACCCGGCTGGGACGCTCAGGCTCAAAAGCACCTGTGCTGGAATAAAAGAGGATCCAGATGTGCCTTTTAAACACTGTAAAACACACACACACACACACAATTACGCACAAGTAGAGCAAGTTCGGAGGCAGTCCCCTCCAGATGGATTCTGCTCCACCCTGATTGCACCAGGGAAACGGAGACAGTTCCATCTGAGATGGGCAATTTGTGATGACATTGGATTTGGTTAAATGTGCAACATTCAGGACAGTCTGGCGCTGTCAACATGAAAGAGTGTGTTTCTTCTTCTTTTTTTCCTAAGTGTGCACAAAAGGGGTCATGTTTGACAAAATGAATGTTGGCGGTAAAGAAGGTGAGGGGGGGGGTTCTCTTCCAACAGCTGGGACTCACTCGCATCAGATTTAATGTCTTCAGACCAATCCCTGGAGGGCAGCGAACGTGTTCTGCTAGTGGTTAATGGAAGTCGCGCGTCGCCATGGGAGCGTTTGCGTGCGAGTATGCGTGCACCCTTAACGGATGTGTTTGTACGAATGTTTGTGTGCGTATGCGTCTGTGCGTTCAGCAGCGCATTTATGGACATTACTGTACAATATGTCTGCTCCTATACTGCATGCAGTGTGTTTGAGTGTGTGTGTAAGTGCAGCACAATGCACCCCCCCCCCCCCCCCCCCCCCCGCATTATTTCTGCACTATGCACTATTACACCCCGAACCAAATACTCACAGTCGTGAAGTCTACATAAATCTGCCAAGACACCAGTTTATTCCGGAAAAGCCGTTACATAACGTTCGGAAAGCCATTTTTAAGACACCTTGGCCCCTACACCGCTGGGAGTAGTGCTCTGCAGCGCTAAGTGCCCCGTAATGCGAAATACAAACGAGGCCATTTAATATCTACACTGCTTAATATGCGTAACCACAGGCCGGCTGCGGAATGTCAACAAAATCATTCATTGGACGACGTCGCCATTAAACACCCGGACGCCGAGCGCGAGACTTCTGTCTGCACGCCGAAGCCACCTCAGCAATCATTACAGGTTATGAATGCCCTGCTGACCAAAGCATATTGATCATCCAGGTTAATGCACTCACACACACTCTCAGACCCACAATGCAATTATAAATAACCCCGGCGTATGGATTGGTGACCGCAGCGCTGTCATCAACATAAAGCATCGTGCGCGGCGCGGCGGAGCTCTGCATGCATTTACAGTCCGGAACACTCAATCGAGGACGAGCTGTTCTGTGTTCAGGTATCCAGGTCTTCACTCATGACCACCTTCATTCAAAACATTCACAGTCCCGCATAACAAGAAGAAACCAATTCACGGGAGGAGGTCCAAGCAGGTCCCCTATAATGAAAATTTGACTTTGTGAGATTATTTAACATTAATACGAGTTCCCCTAGCTTGTGTATGGTCCTGCAGTGGCTAGAAATGGCGATAGGTGTGAAGATTGTTTTGGTCATTCTGCTTCATCGTTCAGAGAGTGGCTGGAATCAGAGAGTCGAATCTGGAATTTGTCCCCTTATGTCGTCATAAGGGGACGCCCCTCCAACATTATCTCCACCGACTGTCATGGCTGGCAAACAAGCAAAGCATTGAAATTCCTTGGTGATTGGATGTTAAAATGAGCCTGTTTGGACCTAACATTGTGGTTGGTGAAAGGTGTGGATTACGTCATTTCTGCAAAGGCCGCTCACTTCCATAGGCCACTCTCGTCCAGCCTCTCTCCTTCTCATTTGCATTTAAAGCTACAGATACCAAAAGGCCGCGTCCAGGGGAAATCTCATTGTGGGACTGGATCATAGTGGCTGTAGTTCCGACCAAAGTTGAATTTCGGAAATAGACTTGTCTGGGAACCCTTAAAGTTTAAAGTAATCTTTTACTTATCAACAAACAAGACAGGGAGCTTGTTCTTTCCTACAAAGGGGAGCGCCCTGGCGAGAAAACCAAACCTTGAATAATAAATAATACATTACTGTATATAATTTTTAGCATAACCTCGATTATCCAGTTTCTTTCAGGCTTTCTTCAGGCTTCATTCTATCCAATAATAAAGTTTCAAACATAACGTTTCAGTCTGTGAACCAGTTATGCAGTGGTTTCACATCTACGGTGGATAAAACATCAAAACCACAACCAGTAGTCACATAAACAACTATGTTAGTCAAATGTAATGCAAAAATGCTAAAATGCTGTGACTTGTGTGTCACATTTTGCTTTGTGCATTGATTTCCATTTTCTAAGTGCAAAAGATGCATCATCTGAACTGGCCCTAAAATTCTTTATATAGATGTTGTCTCTGGCCAGGCATGTCCCAAAGGTCTTCCCAAGGGTCATCAGCTCTAAGTAAGCCATCTGATATCCAATGCAGATACCTGTTCTCCTTCATCCCTAACGGTGCAAGGCCACAATCCATCATGGTGTCCGGTCAAGAATGGAACGCCGTCGGGAACGGTGACACAGAGCAACAATGGTTGTAATGTGTAAGATAAAGATTACAGACTCCATAAAGGACTGAGGTGTCCCTCCTGGGACACAGGGGGTCATAAATAGACAGTAAAGTCATTTTATATTTTCCCTGTTAGCCATATGCCTGCCTCTGTATTTGCCGTCTATATCTCCCATGAGAACCGAGGCGCCCTTCAATTAAGCAAAGATTGATTAAAGGTTGGCAGTGGCACTGCTGTACAGTGTCGGGTATTGGACAGTATGACCCCAGCACTCAGAACTGTCATGATATTTCCATGAAATCAACAGTGCATTTTAATTGGTAATTAATTATTTAACCTAATTAAATATTAAAGCCTATGTCTGAGCTTTTAGTCTTTCATGGTTTAATGCCCTTAAACCTCTTGTATCACATAGGGTTTAATAAAGATATATCCCTGAATTGCAACACTGAGCACAGCACCAATTACATTTATGGTGCCTATGGTTAATGAATATCTAGGGATAAGGTCCTTCTAGAAAATGTCTTGGGTTTGTTCCAGCACAGCACAATTTTTATTGCATAATAAACAGGATGCTTTTAGTCAAGACATTATGCATATTGTTCAATTACTATGAGAGCAAAATAGAAAAATGTAATAGATGCTGATATTAGTTCGAGTACCAGACTGACTCTGAACTTAATGTGATAAATGAAAATCATTAATGAAAACAAAATCCCAAAACAGCAGCTCTAATCGTTATTAGAAATTGTTTGAACCCCTGCTCATTTTGAAGGTTTGCCCACTAACAAAAAAGATTATAATTCCATAATTTCAATGGTAGGTTTATTTGACCTCTGACTGCACATGTTTTGTTTGTTTTTATGATGTGATCTCCTGTAGACCAGCCTTCCTCTGTTCTGCAACACTGGCAGGACTGTCCTGTTGTGCTGGGTTCGTGTCCCTAAACAACAATAATCAGACATCTGTGGGAGAGGATAAAGCCATAGTTGGCTTGGGATCGGTGGTAACTCTTACGCGGCAGGGTGCAGCCGGCCAAAGCTCTGACGATTGGCTGCCGTCAGCCGAGGGCTCAATTAAGATTGGCACTTGCCAGCCAGCAGTCCTTTGAGGTTTGGTCACGGGGTGCCAGCAACTCTCTAATGACAAGCTGGCGTGACCCAGATGCTGAACGATCGTCCTATCGATGCCCACGGTGCCGAGCGGCAGCTGGGAGTGCCCACTGGCAGGCTTAAGCTAAGCTATCCATAACCCGAG
This sequence comes from Denticeps clupeoides, assembly GCF_900700375.1. Classification (NCBI taxonomy): domain Eukaryota; kingdom Metazoa; phylum Chordata; class Actinopteri; order Clupeiformes; family Denticipitidae; genus Denticeps; species Denticeps clupeoides. The sequence continues at coordinate 13,055,334 of NC_041720.1, read as the reverse complement.
CACCGGGCCACTGCAGGCATAATCCCTGCCAACAGTGCAAAGCGGTTCATTACCGCTCCCCAGGCTAGGTGTGGATTAATTCGAGACCGCCCGCTCCAAGGTGCTGAATACGTCTTGATACCAGAGTGGTCTACGGGCCGAGAGACTGGCAGCACGGTAACTGGAACGCCACGTCAAATCCCCTTTTCTGTATTTGTTTTCTGCATTATCTTTTCCCTGCACTGTAGATTAAAGGCCGAGTGATGTGGGATTTTTGGATCAGATACCATTTCCAATATTGGTGCGGTGCAAATCGCTGATTATAGAGAGCATCTGTTGATACTGTCATTCAGCTGAGCAACAGAACTCGGAACTCTCTCTCTCTCAGTATACAGAACATCTGAGACTTTAAGACCTTTCTAGTAAAACAGTGCTATAGATGAAACAGGAGAGCAAAATATTACAATAAAATGCCAAACATAGACAATTGCTGTGGAGCATATTTCACTTAGAAACTCATAAACATAAAAACATCGGTTATTCGGCAAAATAAAGACGCAGCGATTCAATTGTCTTTTGGTGCTAACTGCATTTCTCAGAAAATATTACCTAAAAAGCATTGACCATAAAAAGAAGAGAAACGCAATGTCTTCTGTTCAACAGAAACAAAGCCCTAATTCCTCTGCCATAAAGCCAACACTAGAGCAATTAAGGTTGGCAGAGATAATATCTACAGCAGACCTGTAGCAGCTTCGGATGGATCCTTTATGTGTTTCTTCTTGAACACACGTCCGGAAAAAGTCTCTTATTCACTGGCCTGTTTCGGATTTGTTAAACTGAACTCAAAGCTGAAAAGAATCCAGCTGAATCTGGCGCCCTATCGACCCCAACACTACGAAGGATGTGTATATTAATCTGCAGAAGACACTGAACATTCCATTTCGCAATTTGTTTCTTGAACCTGGTTCCAGCGGGTCTTAACTGGTGAACGTACACATTCATAAAGATAAATGCTTGAGTCTATGTAAATATGGGCCTGCTTTTATGTGCATGTATTTTATATATATATATATATGGGAGGAGCTCTCAGCTATCGTTTATATATATATATATATATAAACGATAGCTGAGAGCTCCTCCCACACTGAAATAATCACACAGGCACGAGATAAGCACGACTCGGCTTAGACAGACTGCATCACCGGAAGCACAGGGCAAACACCCCATGCAACACCACAAGCCTGGACCGTGCCAAGCGGAATACAGAGGAGGGTGAACAAACACACAGGCAAACAGATCACACGGGAGGAGGAAGAAATGAGAAACGGTAGCCAAACTGATAAGGTGGCCTGTACTGCTAACACTCTGTCATGGTGCTTGGCTGTGCAGGAAAGTGAAATTGAAGTAATATTTACATTTATCATACACCCTCATCCAGAGCGACTTACCCTTAACCTTACGACTTACCCTTGAGCAACTCAGGGACACAATGGTACTAAGTCGGTTTTGAACCTGGGTCTTCTGGTTCATAGGCGAGTGTGTTACCCACCAGGCTTCTAGCACCCTAGTTATAGTGCTTATGATCACATGGAGGCCTATGTAGGGTCAATTTGTCACGTGGAGGAGCATGAAGGGGCAGTGGCGGCCTAGCAGTTAAGGAAGCGGCCCCGTAGTCAGAAGGTTGCCGGTTCGAATCCCGATCCGCCAAGGTGCCACTGAGGTGCCACCGAGCAAAGCACCGTCCCCACACACTGCTCCCCGGGCACCTGTCATGGCTGCCTGTCAGGGTGATGGGATAAATGCAGAGGACGAAATGTGTCCTCTGCATCTAACCATCCTTGGTGAGCAGCCATGACAGGTGCCCATGGAGCAGTACCTTAGTCAGCAGCACCTTGACGGTTCGAGGTTTGAACTCTTCAGTTACGAGACTGACTCACAGCAAATTTTTAAACTAAATTTAAACAATTTGTTACCTATGTTTATGTTGTAGGCTCATGAAATTAAAAAAAAAGTTTTTATGAGTTCATCTTTGCTAGAGAACTCACTCACTCGGTTTTCATGACCGCTGCCAGAGCCCATTCCATTGCAGGGGCCCAGCCCACCACAGGGCACACACACACACACCTTTGCTCACACCAATGGAAAATTCACCTAGTGTACAAGCTTTTGCATGGCAGGAGGAAACCGGAGAACCCAGAGGAAACCCGTGCAAACATGGGGAGATCAAGTAAACTCCACACTTAAGTTCGAGCTGGGATTCAAGCTCACAACCTTGGAGGCCAGTTCGCAAACTGCTGTGTCACTTTGTGGCCCTTAAATATTTCTTACTCATAATCCTAACTGATTTAACGACATAGTGTGTAAGACTCTAGCAAGTCCACAGCCTACAACAGCACAGTTAATTGGGGCCGACACTGTATCTTATTGTCTCTGGGGGTAAGTGCTCATGGTCCCCCACTAGCGCATGTCTCCTTTAATAGAGAAGAGAAATTCGCCGTAAAATCAGCATCTGCTTCAAGCACTGAACCAGCACGCCATTCGATGGCCAACGGGGTCGAGGAGGTTCACTGATTCATCCTGCTGAACTGAATAGCTGGTTCGTCCCGGTCTTTTCTATCACACCAACTCGCTTAGTAAATGCACAGTGAAGAGAACGTTCTATGTATCAGGCATTGAAAACACATCTGCAGCATTTGCCCATTTCAGAACAGCCTTGTCCACATTGGCAGGACCATGAGTTCTCTCAAGACACATTTTCTTCAAAAAAATGTGGTATTGTGTGTTTTCATTCAACACATCTGAATGAAGGCTGCAGTGGTGGACAGGGGTGGCCTAGAGGGTAAGGAAGTGGACCACCCAGGTGCCATTGAGGTGCCACTGAGCAAAGCACCGTCCCCACACACTGCTCACCGGGTGCCTATCTGGGCTGCCTGCTGGTCACTAAGGGTGATGTTGTGCTTACTGCAGGGGCAGTGGTGGCCTAGCGGTTAAGGAAGCAGCCCCGGAATCAGATGGTTGCCGGTTCGAATCCCAAGGTGCCACTGAGCAAAGTGGTAATAATGAATGTATGAAAATTATTTAGTTGTAATAACTACGTGGACCATAGTTTTGAGCTCTATGTACATGTTTCATATTCCCGAATGCTTTCAACAACAAAAAAAAGAGGCAGAGAACCCCCCCAGTAGGTAGTAGCCTCTTTAAGGTTATTAGTGCTGCTGATGGGATACCAAGTGGTCCATCCTCTCCAGGTGGAAGAGACACTGGGGGGTTCAATGCACATCCCAACCTGAGTCCAGCCCCTCAACTCAAGTAGCTGAGGGCCTTAATCTTGCAGCCATTCGAACAAATGACACAAAATGTGGCTCAGAAGGGAGGGGGAGTTACAGGAGCTGCTGCAGGCTTGCTGTTGGCGGGGGTGGGTAAGGGGCATGGTCATTGTGTTGTAATTCTATACGGGTACAGCAAAAGCCTACAGACAGCTCAGTCACTGAAAATTGGTTTTAGGCGACAGCGAATATAATGCACTATTTAGGAGATATTACTGCCCCACAGTCCAGGATGGCTAAATCTCATGGCTGTAGGATTGTACATGCCTCAAGCGGGAACTGTGAAATCAACTTTAGTTCTAATACACAAATGTCCATATACCTCAAAGACATCAGTCAGCATTTTCTTTCAAATCCACACACACACTTTCTGTTGAAATCCTCCGGTCGTTGAGGAGTTTACTTTGTTACAAACAACACACTGGCATCTACAGCTTTGGTTGGTAGGTGGTACAGGTGGTACTCAGGCTCCCTCTAGTCATATGTTGGGAATTTCTATTATTCTTCACACCTTCTTTGTAGTACAGTTAATTTCCTAACTTCCTGTGTGTTTTACAGCAGTACTGACAATGACTTACTAATATATTGATCCTTCACAACTGTTTTTCTAATGTCACAGTGGTGATACCTAATATCTTCAGTGCTGGAACTCACTGTGAAAAGTTGCAGAACCACTGCTCTATAGTATAGGCTTATAGTATAGGCTTAATGATACAGAGCCCCTTCACGTTTTATTCTGGAACTCTTCATAAACTGGACCAAAAGCCTTCAGTAAACACACACTCCCAAGCCACTGTCTTTAATATTCTGTTCAAGTGATCTCCGTTTTTCTCTTTCTGTTTGCGCTATTCCACCTGGCTCTGATCCACAGGAGTCAGAGTATAACACCAGTATAGTTCTACATATTATACTGATACTAATAAATATTCATTACAGAACCGATTGTTGAACAGATTGATGATTAATCATTATTTAATGCAGTGCTCTTAATATCCGTCATAAATAAGTACAAATCAGTGTGGCACTTTTATATCATGAGCTGACATGAAAGTGTCAATCTGCATTTGTATGTCATTACTCCACTGAAGGAGTAATTACACTATTTAAGGAAAATGTTACGGAACAGTGTATATAACACATTGTACCTTCCCTTAATGATGAGAGTAGCAAACACATTGCTCTGCTGATCCGGTGAAGCACAGGATATCCTCAACTAACAAGGGCTGATCGTAGATAAATTAGTAGTCCCTCATGGCTTCCACTCCACTTAGCATTTTTCACTACTCGTTAAAAAAAATTCAATTCTATCTATCTATCTATCTATCTATCTAGATATCAGATAGATATCTACACTGCATCTACATTTGCATTTGATCATAAGCAGTTAAAGAGGACACAGACAGATGTCTCTAAACAGCCATAAGCCGAGTCCTTTTTAATTTTTCATGCAGAGTTTTTCACTTCCTATTAATTTTGCCACATGTTTAGGATTAAAATTTCACGCGATTATTAAAATATTTAGCATTTGTCGCTGCATTGAGTGTATGAAGATGCGCACTAGCTTGAAAGTGTGGAAGCACACCAGTGAACCCAACGTAGTAAATGAGTGTCACGACTACGGACTTACGGGGGAAGGAAGCGCAGAGGTCTGACATTCTGGGAAGGGGGTTTTATTACAACAAACAATAAAGAAATACAAATAAACAATGGCGCGATGGCCGAAAACAATTTAACGTAAATAATGAACTGAAACAAACCCGTAGGCGTGTGGCGATTGCCAGAACTCAAAACACATGAAAACAAAACTAGGTCAAGTTCGTGCAGCGAGTTCACGAAAATGCCAGCGACCCCGAAAGGGTGGAAACTTCCGGCATTTATGGGGCGTCAGGATTAAAGTCAGGTGTGGAGCCCAGCTGCAGGCAATCCTGACAGAGCCCCCCCTCCAAGGGCTACGTCCTCGGAGCCCCAACAGTACCATCAGTGGAGGCGGCGGGGCGGACGGCGGCAACCTCAGGGCTCCTGCCCTGCTGTATCCTCCCCTTGGAGGACCCGGTCCCTCGGGCTGGCTCCCCGGCGTGGTCAGGCGTGGCGGCCCCGGTCCCTCGGGCTGGCTCCCCGGCGTGGTCAGGCGTGGCGGCCCCGGTCCCTCGGGCTGGCTCCCCGGCGTGGTCAGGCGTGGCGGCCCCGGTCCCTCGGGCCTGGCTCCCCGGCATGGTCAGGCGTGGCGGCCCCGGTCCCTCGGGCTGGCTCCCCGGCGTGGTCAGGCGTGGCGGCCCCGGTCCCTCGGGCTGGCTCCCCGGCGTGGTCAGGCGTGGCGGCCCCGGTCCCTCGGGCTGGCTCCCCGGCGTGGTCAGGCGTGGCGGCCCCGGTCCCTCGGGCTGGCTCCCCGGCGTGATCCCGCTTGGCGGCCCCGGACCCTCGGCCTGGCTCCCCGGCGTGGTCCCGCTTGGCGGCCCCGGACCCTCGGCCTTGCTCCCCGGCGTGGTCCCGCATGGCGGCCCCGGACCCTCGGCCTGGCTCCCCGGCGTGGTCCCGCATGACGGCCCCGGACTCCCGTACCTGCACACAATAATCAGGGCCGATCCATCTGGGTACGTGTGGGCCCTGTCTCCACATGTCCCCTCTGACACATCTTGTGTCACCCCCTGCACCGCGCAGGGAGATTGTCCCAGAGCCTCCGGCGACTGTTCCAGGCACCCCAGGCTGGTGCCTTCTGGGACTATGCAGCCCCTCTCGCTGCACGGCCCTGGTGCCAAGGGGGGGGCATTGCCAGACCATCCGGCTAGCCCCTTCTGCGTCCGTTGGGACAAGCAGGCCCTCTTCCTGTCTGTCCCAGCTGGGTCCTCATGCCTACCCAGGGGCTCTATGGCGCTCCACCCCTCTGGAGGCAGACGCAGGCCCATGCCTGGCCCACCCTCCTCACTGGCTACCGGAGGACCCAGCTCCATCGCTTCCCCACCTCCCCTCCCCTCAGGAGGAGTCCCCAACCCGAACTGCACCCCCCCAAAAAATTCTTTGGGGGAGCACCCCCCCCGGCTGGACTTCGGGGTACCTTGGGGCTTGTCCACCTCGCCTTGGACCAGCACATTCGGGTCAGGAACCTCCTCCCTGGGGTTCGGCTCCGCGGCTGGGTCGCCATCTGGTGGACACAAAGAGGGGAAGTGGGGGCGACATACGGACACATATGCCACGCACACACACACAGACAGAGACAGACAGAAGAGAGGGTCGTCTGGTTCCCTCTCTGAGCTCTCCGGGACCTCCTCAGGGGGCACAGCCAGAATCTCGGGAGGCACGACCTTCTCGTCGCCCGCCAGTGCTTGGTCTTCTTGCCCCGGATCCTGACTGGCGCTGGATGTGGTGGAGGGGCAGAGTTCGATCCCTGGCTCAGGCTCTGGCCGATCAAACTCCGCCCTCAGCCTCTGCTGGAAGTCCCGAAAACTCCTGTCGGTCTCTCCCTGCTGCCAGGCAGCGTCGCTGGAGATGGTGGTGGGCGTGTGGCGTGGGGGGGTGGTGGACGTCTTCTCCAGCATGCGGGGGCGCTGGTGATGCGCTGCCGTTCAGCTGGGGAACGTCCGAGCAGAGGGAAGGCGGGTCGGCGACTGGAACTGGGAGGGCATCTTCCCTGTGAGGCAGTTCCGACAGTGCAGTTGCTGGTTGGCGACCTCCTGTCGCCCTGTTCCACCAGCTTACGCCCGCATCGCTGTCCTCCTCCTCACTGTTGTCGCACCTCTGGGACTGACGTGGGTTTCCACGGACCTCGCAACGGACGGGCACGATGGGCGGAGCCATTCCGGCACCGACTGCCCAATCGGCGTCATCCTCGTGTTGGTCCGTGTCGACCTCATACCCTCGGAAGTCACGTGGATCTTCACGGATGTCGCGACAATCTCGGACGCGCGCGCTGGGTGGAGCCATCCCGGCCCCGACTGCCCAACGAAAATCCACGTCATTGTCGCTTTCGTCATCCGTGTCCTCCCACCTGTGACTCCGAGGGTCGTCCACCCTGCGGACATCCTGGACCCAGGGTGCGATAAGCTCCCATGGGCAGTACTCTGGCCATTCGGGCTGGAGGCTGCCCACCTCCTCGCTGGAGGAACGCCACCGTTGTTGCCGCTTCTCACCCCTCTGGAAGTGACGTGGGTCTCCACGGACCTTGCGACGATCGCAGACTGGTGCGATGGGCGGAGCCCAACTCTCGTCTCCCGTGCTCTCGTCGTCGTCCGTGTCGTCCCAGTCCACAGGGAGCCTTGCCAGCAGAGCGCAGAGTTCTTGGCTCGACATGGCGAAGATCGTGGGGGTCGCATCTTCTGCGCTCGCTGCCCACGTCACTTCCTCGCTGCTGCCGACGCCAACGTCCTCGCTCCGCCCACTCACCCGCCGACGTTGTCGCTTCCGGGTTTCGCGGAGTTTCCCGGGGGTGACGTCATCACGCGGCGCCGCGTACCACGGCTTCTCGGGGAGAAAACGCTCCACCAGAACGGGCGGCGCGTCTCTCCCCTGGCGTCCGCGTTCGCCGCGCCGGGCTGCGTCCTTCGCGGCGTTTCTTCTCCTCTGTTTTTTACCTCTGCGCTTTTGGGGGGGGTCGCTGGCATTCTGTCACGACTACGGACTTACGGGGGAAGGAAGCGCAGAGGTCTGACATTCTGGGAAGGGGGTTTTATTACAACAAACAATAAAGAAATACAAATAAACAATGGCGCGATGGCCGAAAACAATTTAACGTAAATAATGAACTGAAACAAACCCGTAGGCGTGTGGCGATTGCCAGAACTCAAAACACATGAAAACAAAACTAGGTCAAGTTCGTGCAGCGAGTTCACGAAAATGCCAGCGACCCCGAAAGGGTGGAAACTTCCGGCATTTATGGGGCGTCAGGATTAAAGTCAGGTGTGGAGCCCAGCTGCAGGCAATCCTGACAATGAGCATGAAGTGCACTTATTGGCAGCACACGTAAACTTTGCTTTGTGTCTTCAAGCATGCAGAGATGCCATATTCAGAACATAAATAATATAAAGCACAGTTGAGAGAAAAGTCAGAATGGAGAAATAAAATCAGTGCTTACCAAATATGCAACCAGAAATGTAATGAAATCGTTACTTCGGAGAAGGGAAGGAATTGCACAAGTTGGCAACACCAGCAGAGCTACTACAATAATGCATATTTAAAGCTTTATCTGGGACCATAAACTGTAAAAAAAGAAATGTGTATGCTGGAGTCTCCATTAGTGTCTATCAGAAAAAAAAACTAAAAGACCTCTGCCATAATGTAAAATTTGATGCCGTGTCTCAATTCAGAAGGGGACGATGGGACACGTTTAAAGAACAAATGCATCAGCGCATCAAAACAAGGCTGGCCCAATTCCGAGACTCATTCAAATCAGGCCCAAAACATCCCAACGTATCCCAATAATCCATGCACACAAGGCGCAATGTATCCCAAGAATCCATGCCCTCCATCGACATTTTCAGATGCAAAATAGGCAATTACTGACAAGCTTGAAATATCATTTCACAACACTCAGTGGCTTCAGCTTTTCAAGGCTCCAGATTGAGACGTACCTTGAGTTTGCACAGGGTATACGATATCTGGCCAGTGATGCAGGTGAAACAACCGGATACCAAGTGTGTCAATTATTGACTCCCCCACCCACTCGTGTTTTCGAGGCTAATTAAAGCATTCATTGTATGTTTTCTTCTTTTTTTCTTCATTTGTTTTTGCCAAAACAGCAAATTCATCAAAAAATAGTAGAATAACCTAAAATTGCATTTCCTAAATTTTGGAATGTCCAAGCGGGATGCTGTTTGACGTTACATTTAGGGCATTTATCAGACGCCCTTACCCAGAGCGACTTACAATCAGTAGTGACAGGGACAGTTCCCCTGGAGTGTCTTGCTCAGGGACACAATGGTAGTAAGTGGGATTTGAACCTGAGTCTTCTGGTTCATAGGCAAGTGTGTTACCACTAGGCTACTACCACCCTACCACGTTACATGAAATAAAGGAGAATTAATCTTTAAAAAGCTGTGCAGCATGGCATTTCCCAAATAAATTTTATATACCTGCATGTTTTTAGCAAACCTCAATTTCACCATTTTTGAAATATCTCCGCTGACGCACCCATGGCGTCGTATCCTTGAGAGGTAATTCCATTAGAATTGACTCATGTAATAATTCTCAAAGACCTGCCACCACCAGCATGCAGCACAAGTAGTCATGGTAAAAAAAACACAAGGCAAAATGTTTTCAGGAAAATGCTTTTTTTCTCTCTTTTGAATGGGTGAAATAAATTAAAAGCACGAATGGTGCATAGCGCCTACAAAGTGGAGATGCACTTTCCTTGGCAAGCTGTGTCTGAATATTTCCTGTGTCGGAATATTTCAATATGCAAGCCACATCCTGCTTCTTAACACTTGCAAATCCACAGGGGTGTGAGAGGGAGGGGGCACAGACAGGTCAAATGAGAAAAAAGGAAGAAAAAATAGATATTGCTGTGTGAGATAAAAGGAGAGGGAAAAGAGGAAAACCAATATAGATTCTGGAGATGAATGTAATTCAGTCACTGGGTAACACATGTGGCCATGAACACATAAAATATCTGTAGGAAATTCTTTTAGCACTTTTAATAATAAAAACAATGCCAAAGAAACAGCACGTTTTCAGAATTAAACATTAAAACTCCCTGCCTATTGTGCAAGACTCATTGTACCACCAGAATATGGACTCAACTAAGCTTCAAAAGGTGTCCTCTGTAATCTGATGAATCCTCCATGTATTGGACTTGTTTTTTCTCAAACATCCCTAAATCCTTGAAACATTTTTTGCATCGTGGCTGGATGACTTTTCATGTCCAAATGACCATTAATGAAGGTGGAATAAGTCAATGTCACATATGCACCAGTCAAAAGTTTGGACGGACCTACAGATTTATGGGTCTTGCATTTTTTGCATTATAGAACACACAGGCCTATGAGGTTGCGTAATACATATGAGGTTATGTAATAAGCAAAAAACAGGGAGCTTTTGCTGTGATGGCAGCATTTCACATTCTTGGCTTCTCTCCACCTTAAGTTAGACAACAGGGATCATCCTGAAGGTTTATGCTGAACACTTTCTCATAATTCATGTTAATGAGCATCTCATAAAGCAGCTTTTGATGATGACAATATTAAACAAAGTAGCCATGAAGGTAAAAGGAGGTAATTCTGAAAAAATAGATTCATCAAACATCACTTTCTCCAGATACAAAAAGTACAAAATAGGTTTCTTGCATTGGAAAATGACTCCGCCTTAGTCTGTATAATCACCACAGAGCATGTTCGTCCAAACTATTGACTGCTATTGTATACCTGCAGGAACCAAGGTTTCTCATGGCAACATTGCCTCCACTGGGGAATCATCGTGATCTAAAAGAAAAAGGGGATTCACTTCACTTTCACATTCATTCACCAGACCAGGTCACCTTGCCGTGTGGTACAGTTCAAAAGTCCATAATGAGTGAGGTTGACAGGCCTGACCACACATAGCTGTTTTTCAAGATGCTGAAAGCCATATGCGAACTGTAACAGAACACACATTGCATCACAGATTGCAGTGTATCGGTAACCATGCAGTTACTGCAGTGCTGATTGGGTATCTCCTCGGAAAAAAAATATTCTCGTGGCACTGAAAGTAGCATCTGAGAATAAAAATGTATCTTTGCAGATTTTTAGTCATTTAAAGCTTTTGATCCACTGAAGTCATCTGAAGGCACTGATGTCGTGCTGTTTTCTCCTCTGCCATCAGATTAAATGGGACTTCTACATTTGATGTTGCAGTTGGTGTTGGAGGTCTATTTGTCCAACTATGCATGGCACCCTTTTAACCAAGGAAGGCGTGAAATGATTCAGCATTTTAATTAGGAAGGTGTGTCCTAATTTCAACTTTTCCACCAGGAACTATAGTCAAGAATGGAAGCTTTAAAAAGTTTCAAATGTCACTCTGTAGACCTGAAAAGGTCTAACATTTAATTTACTTGGCAGAATATGCCTCAACATGTGTAGAATAGTTACAACTATCAGAACCGGAAGTCTAATTAAAAGGGGCATGTTGTGAAACCTAGTCCATGTGCAAATCAAAAATAAGCAGCAGAATGGAATGATGGGAAACCATTAGTCAAATGCTGCTTTTAGATGAAAAGAAAGGAGGAAAACTATTGACTGCTGTTTGCACCGAGGACCAAAAAAAAAAAAAAAGAAGAAGAACGATAACGAGGTTCTCATTTGAAGGGTGAGGAATGGCTGTTTGCTCCTTTGACTCGATGGGTGTCTGATGGGGAGAGAAAGGCAGGAGTGGGAGAAAGGAGGGATGAAGAACGAACGTTGTGGAGGAGCAGGGTGCAGAGAAGCTCAAAGGAGAGAGAGGGAGCCTCTGATTAGAGAAGGAAGAGAACCCACAAAAAAAAAAAAACGAGGGTAAGTGCGATGGATGGATGGATAGCGAAGAACAAAACGTGGTGCTGGCTCTTTAATTCTGAAATACGGAGTCGGCAGTGAGTACATTGTGTGCAGAGCCGCTGGTTGGATAATGGCCGCTCTCTCTCCCTCCCTCTCCTCAATTAAATCCCTAAAAGTCGTGATTAATCAAAATGTGGGGCCCGTCACTGAAGTTCTGTACCAAAGCAAGGCGACACTGATCAAAAGGAGCAGGTTTACAGGAAGTTTCCATTAAAGCTTGAGAACATGGCATTAAAAAGTGATTAACATCATAATTAAGGTGAGGTAAATTACGCTTAGACTTTTTTTTTTCAGGGAGGGTCTTCTCTCATATGTAAACACGTGAATAGATTCTCAATGCAGTGTGCTGCGTGACCCCAGTAGGACAACAAAGGCGTAATTATGTAATTACACTTGCAGAAAAAACATAATTACGTCCTACTATACTCATGCTAATTGCTTAGGGACAATCCGAAATCTGAAAAGCGCATAAAAAAAAAACACAGGCAGTATCTCACCAGCTGGGGTCATCTGCATTTAACCCATCTTGCTTTGCGAGCAGTGAGCAGCCATGAAAGGTGGCCGAATGGCAGTGTGTGGGGACGCCATTATGCTCATTGTCACCATGGCGGCTCGGGATTCGAACCAGCAAACTTCCACTGCCCCATGAAATGAAACTGGTTAAAGCAGCCAATCTCTATGCTCCCCTGGAAAAATGGGAAATTAAATGCCCACATTATGCGAAATATTTAAGGCTATGTAATTGGTTGGAGAAATAAACAGAAAAATATATAATTGATAAAGTGTACAATTATGAAAACAGGTCCGTAATTAATTGAAACCCACAGGAGTGGCATTTAATGATGTAGAAATCCCAAAGGTGGGACTCCGCTGCATTTTGTTGACTAACATAAATAAGCATTCAGCTTTAAAAATGCTGTAGGACATCTTCAATGAGAAATTATTTTGTTTTTTTTTCATCTAAATGTCTGGTTTTGGTTTGTTTGTTTGGAGAAAGATAATTCCTACTGGGGGTCCCTGCTGAAATTCTTTGTACATGAAAGTTATTTTTTCATTCTGCACAGAAATATAGCATAAATATAATTATGGGACTAACATTTCCAACCTTGAAAGAAAATTAATACTATAAGCTGAACTATGGACTAAACATATAATGTACGACTAGAGATGCCTGTAAAATGTACAAATTTGCATCAGGAAGAACTAAATATTTCTGGATATACCATTCTGGCCCACATAAAAAAACAACCTTGAATACAAGATTTTTCAAGCTTCAACAGACATCATATTTGGCACCATCTACTAGTATTGCATTTTTCTCCCTTTTACATTCTTTTCATAAATTTGACCATCTGCGTGTGTTAATCCCACATCTTAAACATTTCATGCTTATAAATTTGAAAGAAAGGCCACTACCTGAGTTTTGTGGTTCAGTTTTTGCACGAAGAGGACAGACTCTGTCAAGCCAAGTGTATGAATGCATTGCATTTTAATCATTTCTTTGGCCCATTTCTTTAAATAAAAAAAAATTGAAAATCTGCTGGTTGAGGTTTGTTCTAGCCAATTGGAGAGATGTCTAGCTTGGCCGCACAATGCGCTCCACCGTAATGAGGAGGCAGATCTTTCTACAGACCTATCCTGCTGTCTGTGTCAGAAATAGGGCTAATTTGGGGGGATAATATGTGCTATGTGGATAACATCAATGTGTGTCTGTGTGCGTGTCTCGGTGTGTTTGTGCACCATGCGCCAGTGAGAAATCATGTAGCACATGGGCACACATAACTGATTTCCCGTTTTTTTTTTTTTTTTTTGTGCTGCCCTACTTCTTTTATCCCACAGAAGCAGCACTGCCACGCTATCAAGGCCTACGTCTACGTGCTACATATGGAATAGTCTGAGATACGTCTGAGGTACCCAAACCAACTGATACAAAAGGGGTGATTGAAGTACATTGTGTTCCGTAACCATGCTGACATGTGGTGCGTCAATATGTTCCTTCAACCGGTGAGGGGTGCAAACAGCATGAAATTGGGAAGTGGGACCCTGTACCCACACAGGGTAGAGGGGGAGGTGGCGGGGGTAGGGAGACTGTCCATTGTATTCCAGGATAGACTAAAAGGCACCATAAAAGCTCCAACTCTATAAAGCAGTGAACAGAAAAAAAAGAAAAAAAAAAACAGAGTATACCTTGACCTTCACAGAACTCATGTCATAAATGGATGGAGTTTTCACTGCTTTAAAAATGCATACAGTTCACAAGGTCTAAAGTCAAGTCATGGCCCTCGTCTCTTCTTCCATGATTGCCTTAATTGTTCTTACCTGTGTCCCCTACATATATATATATATGTGTGTGTGTGTGTGTGTGTGTGTGTGTGTGTGTACATGCACACACTGCATAGGACTGTCCTTGATGGGTACTCAACAGTTTTTCCTGTTATATAGTATATTGTCATTATTATTATTGTGTCCCTTCGCCATTTTGACTCTGTTTCCAAGAATGTCAGTGGCTTGTGTCCTTGCTGCTTTAGTCCACACAAGAAGGTGAAAGAGCTTGTCTTTAAAAGTTGAAAGTCAAGTGCACGTGGGATGATATGCCTGAACATATAGGGCATTTAACCTGCTTTAAATGCTTGAAATGCAACACATCACAGCGTTGAGAATGGTGGCTCTTGGTCTTAATAAATCTGCACATCTGTAAATATAAAGTCAGAACATAAAAATGTAATGTAATCTTTGTACACATTATCAGTGGAAGAAGGAAAAAAAAGACACGCAGGGCCCAGCTCAGCTCTGATCACCGCCTGCGATCACTGCGGCTGAGCGGAGAGGGCCAATGCATCAAGGCCTGCAGCTACTGTCCACCATGTACCCTTATGATTGATCACCTTGCGCGCGGCTCTAATTTAAAGTCAATTGCATCTATAGATAGCTGTCAGCGGCAGAGAGCCCCCTAATGCGTCCTAACTGTGCCAGAGCTACTGTTCCCCCTCTGCAGACACAGAGGAACTTAACCGTCACGTTAGCGGAGGAACAAGGGGGAAGAGAGAACACCGGTAATCTTTCAAAGGCCCTATTTCTGCCGTTCCTTTCCTGTCCACTTATGACAGAGGACACGCAGACCCGAGGGTCATTAATTTTTAAGATGGATTGGAAGCGTAAAAGTCATCCTTAACGCAGTCTGAACGATGGTGGAGTGCCGGAGTACGTCCAAGAAAAGCTGTTTGAGATAAATCCCATTTTTATATGGGCATGCAATATTCTTACATTACAACTTAAACTGCTTCAGAAATGGGGGAAAAAACAACCACGAGGTTGAGATAAAAAAAATTAGTTGTATAGAATAAAATGAGAAGGTTTAGAGATTACGACTACGGCAGCCGCAGCCTATATGCCATACAAGGCACTTCTTCCTTATTAGGTGCTCTAATTGTAAGCTTATCGGCACTGACACAAGCAAAATTTACAATAACAAGTCCCCAATGGAAGCCACATTATGATTAATAGTATGTGGAGGGAGGACATAGCAAAGGTTCAGAGTGCTGGGCACAGTTTAGTGCTGTGAAGCAATTAAAAAAGGGGGCAAGTGGCAAGCTTTGCTCTTTTTCTCAGTTATTCTCAAGGCGATAAATTTTTACATGAACGAATCACAATAAACGTCCAGAAGGCCTGTCACTCGGGCCAGTGGTGGCCTAGCGGGGAAGGAAGGGGACCCGTAATCACGGTGCCACCGAGGTGCCACTGAGCAAAGCACCGTCCCCACACGCTGCTCCCCGGGCGCCTGTCATGGCTGCCCAACGCTCACCAAGGGTGATGGTTAAAAGCAGAGGACACATTTCGTTGTGTCATTGTGTGTTGTGCTTGCTGTGCATCACAATGACAATCGCTTCACAATTCACGTCAGGTAGATGTCATCATGTTCTGGCAGGATTTTCTTACACCAAGCTTAGCTTCACCCCAGGTCATGAATTAGCCAAATGATGAGCAGCACATCGTCTCTACCACAACTCAAGTATAAAGGCTTTTATTCTAATGTCTTACACTGCATTCACCGCAGTGTTATCCTCAATGTTACTCGGCATTGCATAAGGTAATCCCAGTCCAGGCTGCTCTAATTTGTAGAACAGCTCTTTCATTGTCTTATCTTCAAGGAACTCTTGAAGAACCATCAGCTCAGAAATTACATTTAATTACTAGATTCCTACCACCCTAAACGTATATCTTACTACTCTCTCCAGCTGCTCTTTTTATTGTAACCACATTTATTATATTATTCACACACTTAACAAACCGAGCAGCGCTGTCACACTGTCTCCTGTCACCCTCAACTGTTATTCCTCATCTGTTTGGATAAAAGCTTTTGCCAAATGAACATCAAGCCTTTTTTTTTGCAGTTTTTGGAACTATGACAAAATGGTCTATTTCACACATGCTTTCCGTGTTCCATGTTTTAAATGTCTTATAATCCTACTGCAAGGAATCCTTGGCTTTCCTGACATCAACGTTCGTCTTTATTCTGCAGACATTTGCTCCAAATAACATGCTGTTATTTTGGAACCATTTCTATTGAATGGAAGGTAATGGAGCCATGGCTTCCTTTTTTTTTTTTTTTTTAAGTGGGATGGGCCAATTAGTGAAGATGGGTAGAGGTTATCGCAGTTGACATGAATGCCTGCAGGACCCCACGCACTTTGATTTCCAGAGCTGTGATTTTAAAGTGACCAGCCTGGTTTCTTCCCTTTGAAAGGTAGATCTCATCTGAGCCTTGACATGATGGTGCTTTATCTAAGAGCCTCGTGGAGTTTTATCTATTAAAACCCAACTCATGGAAGCAAAAAAAAATCTTTGAAGACTCCCTGGGGTTCAGCCGGCATTCCACATCCATTTAGCAGCAATAAGCAGCCTTCTAGCTCCCAGGCACCAGAAGCATGTATGTACCATGATAGTTACCTGCCATAATGAGCTGCTGGTTCCTTGGATTCTTCCATCCCAGCAGGAGCAGGATGGCACCTGTGAAATCCCAGGATTCACTGCTGCGGGGCACACGGTCTCAACTGAGCTTTCTCCATTTCCCTCCACACCTCAGCACAGAAGCCCATCAGGACTCAGCGCTAATAACCCAGGGCTATTCAGCATTCTTCAAAAACTACAGACGGACATGGGCACTCTGATAGGAGTCCTGAAGATCAAAGCTTCGCCAGCCATTCTTTTTGGCTCTGTGGACCTGATACAGAAGCTCAAAAGATGGCCCAATTCCATTTCCGCTCAATACTGTAAGAATGCAACGACGTCTAATTGCTCTTTGTCCAGGTGCCGCATTTTTAAGTCTAGAACAAAGAACTGACAACAAAGTGTGTACACTTTGGGGGTCTCTCGGCTTCGCCCACGCATGGCATTTGGAAGGGAAAGGGCACAGAGCGTGGTGAGAGCCGAGCAAACACTGGTCAGAGGAGCCAAGTGATTAAGTGAGCCACTGAAGAGCTCTTTGTTTGCAGATGCTATCAGCGCTGCGGCATGTTTTTCAATGAGTTCCCCCCAAAACCGAGACAGCACGGGGCGAGCGCTGGCCAGCAGTCTCGTCTTCGACATCCCTCACTCACCAACGTGCAACAGAGGAACAGGACGTTCCAGCCGAGCTCTGAGGCTAAAACCACAGAGATTGTCTGGAGTCTGGCTGGTGTTCAGACCGAAACACCAAAAAGGCTTAATATATCATGGCATTCAGCAAAGTGGCCGGATTCTAGGGGCATGTATGATCTACAATAACATATTCATTGTTGCCTTAACAATGATAAAAGCATATTCAAAACATGCATGTAGACCCTGTCCGCACAAGAACATTTTTCTATAAAAACAATGAAATTTACACTAGACGTGAAAAAAGGAGAGCACTTTGGGTGAGACTGGGAGTTACAGTGCCACTAAACATCTATTGAAAAGTGTTCAGTAGATGTTTTTATATGGCAAATTGTCACATGGTTAAAAGACACACACCAGCAGGTTGTGCAAATTACACAGTGAAACAAAATGTATGGATGAATGTATGGATTCCTCCCAAAGTCCACTGCATGTTTGCCTGCTGTTTATGTTCCATTGGGACATGCCCATGTTAAATTTTGTGTGTGTGGTGATGCTACCACCACAGGACGTAAATAATAGATACAAGAAAAAAAAAAAACGATTCTGCTGTGGATGGGCCCATCGCAAATTCATCTTTCTGTCTATCTAACTTGGCTCAAATAATCCATTCCTTTACTTATTTATTGTCGTGCTGCACTGAAGATAGTCTCTTTGATAGTGTCTTTGATAGCGTGATACCAGAACTTTTGTGAGAAGTACTCTGCCCGTCCATCTAATGTCGGGAGTCACCGTTAAAATGACACGACTACACGCTGCAATTAATGCTTTTTTCTCACCTGGCTCAATAACAGTGAACATGCAAAATGAACCTATTGACATAAATCATATTGCACATAAAATGTAACTGGGAAAAAAAACCCTAGTGGCATGCCATGCTCAGAGCATCAATGTCCCCTACACCTCCTTTATTCAGCACAACTGTGCAAAACTGACAGCCAGTGATTACAATGTGTCCAAGTTATCTTGTTTTGCTGCTCCACAGTTGATGTGCCCCCTCCCCCACATCCAGAAGACCTATTTGCCAGACAGGCGCGAGTCGTCGTCCTTTCACAGAAGCGCGAAACCTTAACAGTTCACAGAGCGTGCTTTTGTGAGAAGAATGTCTCTGCTTCGCATTTGAATGAAGATGACATGATTAAATGCTGCAGCCACTCTGCCATCTCCCCAGATGTGAAAAAGCAGATCCCTCGGGGCGGCCGCTGGGAAACGGCTCTTTCACACAACAACTGCGATGCACATTTCCGCCGAGGCACATGGCACAGACGCGGCGAATGAATCACCGTTACCCAACACGCCGAATTACTCAGCTGGCTAAGTGGGGTCCTCTGCTGCTAGCTTTTTTTTTTTTTTGCTCTACTTCCTCATCGCTTACAGAGCAAAATGACAAAGGTTACCCCCAACCCTGTCATAATGGCCAAATAACCAAGCACACGATCTGGATGAGATCATGCTGAGATCATTCAAGTCTGGATTAAACAGAAGACACACACACACTCACACACACATGCGTGCAGACGTACGCGCATTTCAGTCAATAGGCAGCTTCTAATGATGCGCCGATAGAGCAGGGATCCCTGAAATGCGAAAAATGTGAAAATCAATCATGGATGACAGCTCATTTAGATTAACAGGAGGAGGGAGAGAGAGCTTTCAATTACTGAGTAAACACCCGTTTCCTCCATGGTTGTGTTTAACCTCCACAGCCACGCTTGACACCTATTCATTTTTTTAACAAGTGTGCACATCTGCTGCACGTGCAGTGAACTAATCAGGAGACTTTTTTTCAGAAAATGTCGAGATCTAAATGATGTATGTACTTAAGAGAATTACAGTAACATTCAATTTACTGTTCAAGTGATAAGTATAAGATGTGCATGACACTGGGATTCCAGGCACCCCAGGATGGGCTGATACGTATCGATTGGGACTGAGTGACGGGTAATGTGATATGGCTTCTGGTACCTCAACGCTGTCATCATCGAAGGCACCATGACAACAATATCTTCCATACATTAGAGGCTTAATCCCTTAAGCAAGTACAGAATGGAGCGACTTTATGGAGTTTTAAGGAATGTTTAGTAGGCATGTATAATGCTGGCTACTCTAATGTTTCCATTATAAGGGTTGCAATTTGTGTAGCTAATGAAGAAAAACCTGTTTATTATAAATTCAGTACTTCTAATGAGGTTTTGCTATTATAGTTTGTATATATTTGCTATTTTACAGGATTTTACTCCTGCTCTTGACTACCTTTCTGCACACAAACCATACAGAAAGCGCCTAACGACAACCTTCTGTCACAGTGAACAATAACTGCAAGGATAAACTCTAATAGTTACTGAATTTAAAGAGACTGTACATCACTTCCCATTCCACTGCCTGGCGGCTTTGGTTCGATGTACTGGTGGAGTGGGAGGACAGGAAGGGTTAATGAGCTCTGTGGTTTTGACTGGAGGCTGTGGGTGGACATCCCGTGGGCTCGTGTCCACCTCCCGTCCTGGAGAGAATGTAGAGAACGTGTGAGGCTGTCGGTGGGTAGATCTTTCAACGTGCCTTATTCCAGTCCTCATATACATTTAATTACATAATGTTTATTAGAGGGAATCAAAAAGCAAAAGCAGTATTTCATCGAACTGTGCTGTATCAATTTGGAATCATGAATTGGTTGAATTTTTAAGCCCAGAGTAGACCGATGAGAAAATGAGATTAAATGAAACTGAATAGGGAGTAGGACTCTCATGGATGGTCTTTCTTATTAGTAATGATGAAAATGTAATAAGGAATGCTATCAGATTTTTTTTTCCTTTGTGTTTTTAGTGTTGAAAGGAAAAGTCAATACAGTCAATCAAACTTTCATCTCCCCTGATCACATATTCCTTGTCTGAATGAATGATTCTGTCCCCCGGTATATATGGCTGTCATGTCGTTGGGCTGGACTACAACTACCACCCCACTCCTTCTGATCCTTGTGCCACGTTCACAAATGAACAAAAACTGCCCTGTAATTGCTTCTCAACTGTGACTCCAAATGACTAAATGTGATATATATTAAAAATATTAAAAGGTCCCAATCTCTCCTTTGGGACGTGCCTCTATGGTATTTTTGAAATCTGCCAGCTAAAAAAAATTTGCTCTGCCTGCTCCTCACCTTGACCAAAAGCCACTGAGTGCGCTGACCAGCCACCGAAGCCCAATCCCGCTTCCATACAGACCATGTAATAAAAACACACCCCTCACTCTATTCCCTTTTTTTGGGAGCTTCGCTGACTATATAATCGAGGCGCAAGAGGGCCCTCTCAATATGCAATGAGCGAAAGGCACCTTGGGGAATTTTATGATCCATGACGAGACATCCAGGATCATTTCAGATGTACGCATGTGTCACTGCATATTAATAAAGGCCTCGGTCCAATGCAGCCGCTGATGCACCTTCATGGGAAAGATAATTTAATCTCCTCCCTGCTGGATCTCCCTTTTTCCTCTTTCACTGCTAATGCTAAATGAAAAAAAAAATATCACATTTAAAAGGTATAATGGCTCAAACTGAGCGCCAGGTCTTGTCCTGAAGACGGAAAAACAGACAGCAGCCATGGTCCCTGATGAACAGGAAATCATTCGGTGATGAACACGTCTAGAGCGAGGGGCTGCAACATGATGAATCATCCACCGAATACTGAATATGGGAAAGATATTACCAGCAACTGCCCTTGAGGTTGTTTCATACATACATTAGCTATTGCTTTCCACATTCCAACGCCAGTGGGCCGGTATTCAAACAGACAAGCATTTAAAATGCACATTTATCAGTGGACAAGTGACAGAGCTTCCATTTGGGGGGTGGGTTTTGGTAGCCTAGTTCATCTCGCCTATGAACCAGAAGACCTCAAACCCCACTTACTACCATTGTGTCCCTGAGCAAGACACTTAACAAGTGTCTCCAGGAGGACTGTCCCTGTCCCATTGATGAAACTCGATATAATAAAACATTCACCAGTGCTATTTAGTAGCTTTTGGTACCTTTTGTAATATAAAACACATTTTTAGGCTTGCTTTATATGAAATATAGAACGGAGTCTTGAACCACCAACTTTTCCATTAACAAGGTGAGCATGGTGCCGTCCCCACACTCTGCTCCCCGGGTGCCTTTCACAGCTGCCCACTGCTCACCAAGGGTGATGGTTAAATGCAGAGGAGACATTTTGTTGTGTCACCGTGTGCTGTGTCAGCACCCAGACAAAAGCTTTCACCCCAGTGACATTCATACCACAGCAATGACGATTTAGTCATGTATTGCCCAGTACTACCATTTACCACTCACAAAAGCGCCCTTGTGAATGTGAAAAAAGGTGATGTATTCACCTTTCACCGATTACCATTTAATGAATTAAAGAGTGTACAATTATCACACGGTGAGGGAACGACATGTCTAGTCTGGCTTTTAGAGTACTTTAGTGCAAAAACATGTCAGACATGTTCCAGTTGCACCGCATTTAATGTGGATTACAGCATGCATTTGGTGTGGCATTCTTTTGATAAACCTGTCACAATCAATGTCAATGTCAAATCAAGTAATAAAGTCTTCTCTGGCACATCCCAAGATTCTAAAGAGATACAGTCTATGTATGCCAGTCTCACACTCCCGGAACCATTCTTTAACAATTATAGCCCCCAAAACCCTTCGAAGATGCTCCTGCCATTATGGGATAAAATCTGTAGTCAAGTAGTCAGGCAGTCACCCACCTGAAGCAATAGGGGACTATGCATGATGGCTCTAGGACAGGGTCAGTCTGGATTCATCAGACCGAATGACTTTTTTTTTTCATTGATCCAGATTCCAATCCTTGCCTTTTCCACATTACCAAGGGGCTTTCATATGGCCACACAGCTCACTATTAAGCAGATACCACATGTTCTCTGTTGAGTTGCTGGTTCTCCAGTATCCTCCAAGGTGTTGGACAAGTTGGAACCCATTTTCTGTCATTCAGTGATCTCTTTTGTTCTTCTGTGACATCTTTTTCACAACCATCTGTTTAAGAAACGCGACAGTATTTCTTTTGGCGGGGCACCGACCTTTGAATGACATTAGAAGGACCAGAGACAAAGAGCATGAACTCAGCATCTACGTCTCTGGCCAGATGTGAAGCCTGCCTCTTGGTCAGCAGTTTGCGGGATACAGAGTGGTTTTGCAGTCTGAAGGAAAGCGGCTGGTGGAGATTTCATTTCAGGAAAGCAAAGTGCGTCCCAAATCCTCCTTGTAACAATTTGCTATGATTTGTGCTTTGTTCAGATATATTTTCTGCTCTGCCAAGCTTCCTATGTTGTCTGTAAATGGACGCATTTGCATTCAAATATCAAAAAAGGGGGTTTTTTACACACATAACACAATCACAAACTTGTACATAACAAGACTCCATGACCCTACGAGGACACGATACAATGGGCATACATTTACATCACTCCGGTCAATCAGGACCACAACACTGACAATACAAAAACTCGGAGCCGGAGCACCTCCGCCGGAGTCAGATCCAGACATATGTGCTTCTTGTCACTGTATGTCGTGTACTTTTCCTTTATTATCACGTTAATGTTGCTGCATAAAGAAGCTTGCAAATATAAAAGCGTAAAAACATAAGAATGTTTAGCTCCACTATTGTCACAACCATGTTGGCATGACAAGAGAAGAGGACGAAGAGGTGACGAGAAGACGAGGAAGCAAGGACGCAATCGCATGACATTACGAAACTGGGGTTTAATTTGTGAAGCACAGGACATGGGAGACATCCGAACAGGGCAGCTTTATACATTCGACACAGGTGAAAACGATTAGGGAACATTTCACATGACTAACGTGAAACTCCGGTCCGGATCCCGGACCATGACAACTATCAAGTGATTTCAGTAAGAAATGTGTCATACTTGTGCAACAAAAATAATGCATATCACTTAATGAACCCCTGTAAAGACTACAAAAAAGATTAGTTCTAAATAATTTGAATAAATATATGATGGATAAAAAGGTTGCATCATTGCGGTGCCAGGATAAATGCAATCCTGACGTCTGTGTGAACAAGACTCAGCGGCAGCAGCAAACATTTAATACGATTTTGCGCCGACAAAGAAAAGTTCATCTTGAACCTAGGGGCACAATCTAGTGCCTTGCACATTAATTACCACCGCTGCGAATGTAGAGAGCTCAGACATTCTTGTGCGAAAGGCCAAATTCCAGTGATGGCGGAGACAGTCCGGAAATGCCTCCTGCCACACGTCACCAACGCTTGCAAACAAATTCGTGTTTTGAATGTTGAGACAACGATGAGTTGCTGATCAAGATCTGATACAGGGCTGAAAACTGAGCTGATGTGACATGTAATGTAGACAAATAGACAGTAATCAATGCAGCATTTTACGGCCTTTTAAGAGTTAAGGTCAAGGGACGTCATTGCTCGTAAGACCTCATCCTGAATATTGTGTCTTGGTTTGGTCATCTCTCCTGAAAACGGACATTGCTGCTCTGGACGGGGCTCGATGTGGGGTCACGGGAATGATTTGTGGACGAGTGACTTACGAGCAGAGGCCAGCTCAACTGAATCAACTTTGACCTTGAGCAAAGGAGGCAAATGGGTGACATCATCCAGGTAAATATCAGGCCTAGATGCTGCGGCTCAACCAAAAAAAAATGCATTGTTCTCACTGGAAGAAGTTGCCGTGGATACCGTCTACAGCCGTCTTCACAGTTTCTGCACAAGAATATTGCCACATTTAAAACGTTGTTGGGGAGGTAGTAGCCTAGTGGTAACACACTCGCCTATGAACCAGAAGACCCAGGTTCAAATCCCACTTACTACCATTGCGTCCCTGAGCAAGACACTTAACCCTAAGTTGCTCCAGGGGGGGACTGTCCCTGTAACTACTGATTGTAAGTCGCTCTGGATAAGGGCGTCTGATAAATGCTGTAAATGTAAATGTCACAAAAAGTCCCCAACATCCTGGAGGGATGGAGCTGGTGCTGATTCTTTTCAGAAACCATTTTTAGTCCCAGAGGATGAAAGGGTTAAATGGACGCTGTCTCGTTCGCATGGTGTCAATTTCACCCTCTCCGTTGTTTAAGTGAACCAGTGAGCTTACATTGCTCTGGACTCCCAGCGCTCCAGCCCCCTCCTGATGTATATTCACCGCTCACACGAGCTCGCTGCCGTCTCCCGTGTGCCGGCGGACCCCGACTCCGGTGGGCGGCTTTATTTTCAAAGACTTTGTTCTACCGAGTCAATGACCCAGACGATGATGAGCACTATCATCCCAGCTCAGCTTGTTGAACCTCACTCCCCCATGGGTCCTCCATCACAGTGAAGGAGCTGCCGGGCTGGGGCCGGGGCCGGGGCTTTTCCGGCAGGACTCTCCACTATCCCCACTTCCTCCAAAGCCTTAAACGACAACAAGAATCTGCCTTGGTGCCCACACGACAGAGTAGGTGAGAGGGAGGAGGGGATAAGAAGCCAGAATCGCCTCAAGTATCGGTCTGCCTTGAGCGTGCGTGTGTGTGTTTGCGTGGGAGGTGTGACAGAGTGGGACCGAGCTGCCATCGCAGGTTATTTCAGAAAACTATGCTGCCACTAACCCCCAATTTCCCCTCTGCCCGCCCCAGCCCAACTGAGAAACCCAGCAGGGTCTTATGCAACCTTGCCGGGGAAAATAAAATGAGGCCGCAGCATGTTTACTTTCCAGTGGGTTAATCAAAGAGGAAGAAAATGAATAGAGAAAGAAGCGCGTGCGAGAGAGAGAGAGAGAGAGAGAGAGACAGAAGGATGTGAGTGTCTTTGGAGAATGTCCAAAGAATGGAAAGTCTGCCAGCCATCCACCAGCTGTATGGGAGTGCCTTTGGCTAACACACACACACACACACACGCACACAAGGTCTGGAAAACACACAGAATAAAGACACAATGCAATCATGATATGTTTCTTATGATGACAATCATATGAAAAATATGGCCAATTCAGTCATACTTCAGCATTGCATGCTTGTCATCATGATTCATGTCAGATTCTTATCCCCAGTGTGATATTTTTCCAGGTCCAGTGTAAAGTCGTACAAAATGTATTATGCTATATGAGCTAAATTCAAGGAATCGCTGGTTTAAATTATAATAATGCCTCTGAAATGTGTCCCACAGACCTAAAAAGCACAAATGCATACAGCCTAAAACCAAAGCGGAATCTACATGAAAGCACTTCTATCTGGACCTGCAAAATATCCCCAAGATGGAGGCCAGTAATACAATACACACACACACACACACACACACACACACACAATATATATATATACTTACTCAAAATCCAGCTTCCCTAAAATAGAAAACCTACTAGATAATACTAGATAAGTGTCGACAGATTACAAAAAAAAAAAGATTTTTCAAGCTCATGGCCAGAGCACTAGTTCTTTGTGTAAAATACTTAATAATAATAAAAAAAAATGCAGGCAGGTGATGCATGATCAAGTGAAGCAGCCACCATTCATACTTAAATTTTAATTAGAATACATGAATAACGTTTTTTTTTATTCAAGCATATACAGATCATGAATGGATTCTGTATATGGTGAATTGTCAAGGTAAAGCAACATGCATTAGCTGTAAAGTGACAGTTCTAATTGTGGATGTCCCGCTGTGTTGCACGCTCAGAGACTGTCCATGATGGCTGGTGTTCACTTCATACAAAGGATTCCTATTGGCTCATATTGTACACAAGGCCATTTTTGACAGCTGAGTTTAAAAGGGAGCCATTCTCTCTGGGTGACGCATTCCACAGAATCATCAAAGTCAGGTTGACCTGGAGCTGGAGGGCTTTCTTTTGGTGGGTGTCATATCCACTTATCACTGTTTCAATACCACAAATGCACATAAAACACATTCAGACTACACTGCGACTGACATCCGCTATACTTCAGGGCTTCGTAAAAATGCCCTTTAATTGGTTGGAATCCATTTATTTCAAGAAAGGCGTTTAACCGAGCCTATTGTCCTGCATTTAGTGAAATCTGGGACATCGTGTAATGTAGGGCACCTCATTTGTTGGTATAAATTGTCAAAATGCACAAATGGGCCGTTTTATGTTTAAACAGTAATCCACTCGAGTTCTGGTCGGAGAATAAATTCCGATTGTTCATCAATACATTTCTACTGTAGGCATTGGTAATTTGTTATGCCCATTTCCCTTTATAGTATAGTACCAGGATCATGGGTACTATGCTGCACCACAGTACACTACTATACGAGTGTGCTGAGCAGGACCCAAAAGGCAGAGATTAAATCCACAAAGACTCTTGATTTACCAGTCCTGCTGCCTTTTGTCTCATAGTCATTACCATGTAAATCCTATTAGAGGCGGGGCTCACCAATCCCGGTCCCTGCATTGCCTAGTTCTTACCAGGTTCACCCATGCTGGGTTCTCTATGTTGGATGTCCAATGTAACAACGATTCAGCAATCATGGCAGCACCATGCATGCCAATCCATAGACACCAACGAATATAATTTTAAGCCAGTTCATGCTGTTGTTGCACATTTAATGGCAATACATGCATTTTTTTTTTATTTATTAAGTGAAAGTGAAGTGATTGTCACACGTGATACACAGCAGCACAGCACACAGTGCACACAGTGAAATTTGTCGTCTGCATTTAACCCATCACCCTGAGTGAGCTGTGGGCAGCCATGACAGGCGCCCGGGGAGCAGTGTGTGGGGACGGTGCTTTGCTCAGTGGCAGATCGGGATTCGAACCAGCAACCTTCTGATTACAGGGCCGCTTCCTTAACCACTAGGCCACCACTGCCCCAGTGGTTAAGTTAAGTGATTGTCATTGTGAAACACTGCAGCACAGCACACGGTGACACAACGAAATGTGTCCATCACCCTTAGTGAGCAGTGGGCAGCCACGAAAGGCGCCCGGGTAGCAGTGTGTGGGGATGGTGCTTTTGCTCACTGACACCTCAGTGGCACCTTGGTGACTCGGGATTCTGATTACGGAGCCGCTTCCTTAACCGCTAGGCCACCACTGCCCCAAAGTTAAACACCATTGATACAGCAGGAATGACATTTTCCCTGATGGAAAAAGATAAAAAGACAAGTTAAAAAGATGAAACTGCCCAGTTGGGTGACATCATCATTCTGAGATCTCAGGCCTCTCAGCCGACTGGAACTGTGAAGCTCGACCACTCTGTGGTTATTGCTCTGTCACGATAAACAACTATTACCAACTTCTATTGTGTGTGCATGCTTGTCAGAAACATCGGTAAAAGCACTACTTTGCTTTTGCCGCTGGTTTTGCTATTTTCAGGTGTTTCTACACTCCAGTAAGCAGCAGCCAATTTAAGGCATAATTAGGGACAGCTGTTAGAAAAAATCCATCAGGAAAACATTCAGGACTAATTGGGCCGTTCCTGCCCGGCATGGAAGGCGGAAAGTGCCGCAGTGGCACCCAAAGCTGCGCGAGAGCTGAAATCCGCCCCACATGGGTGCTGAGACTGGATGTTTGGACCCACTATTAAAAGCAGCTGCACATCTCAAGTCTCTCGGTATGACAGAAGGGCAATTCAATTCTATATTTTTTTAAATAAATTGATTGACAGTGATATATTTTAGACTAATTCATTGCTACGGAATAAACTGTTTTCGAAAATGCTTACATTTTTTTTAAACCTTTGTTGGTTCAAATTGCAATTTGAATAAATGCAATTTTATAAATCACAACAACTGCGATTTGGCAACCGCATTAGAAAATAATGGGTTTCTGAGTTAAACACAGTTAGTTATTTCATTTAAGTGCATGTGTATTGGGGTATGTATTGAGGTTAGCTACAAGTGAAAGTTTGCAATGAAGTAGTCTGAGCTTTTAGATGGTGAAATGACTTTGGCCACCAAAGCAAGGCTTGTCTACTAAATGTAATTTATAATGCTAGCATGTACAAATGGAGCTTTACAGACATCAATATAACGTTGTGACTATATAATATGTGTAAATAGTTGATGAAGAGGAAAATTTGCTGTCATCTTAGGCTACTATTGGTGCAACTGTGTTGTAAAGTTGGCCATACCTGGTAGATGGTACCACATGGTTGATGCCTGCACTTGTGTAAGAACACCTACTAAGGGCAGGCCCAGCCTGTTCAGACAACATATTGGTGCAAATTATTAGTCTATATGATAATGTCTGGTATTTTTTTTTTGTTTTGTTTTTATTTCGTGACCTGGTTATTAAATGCCACTTGAGACAGCCAGAGACGCCCCCCCTCCACGCCCTCCTTCCTCTGCAGCAAGCAGCAGGTGCACCTCACAAAAGGAGGGCACCCTTACACCTCACTAATGGGGAATAGAAAACAGATCTTTCCCATGCAATCTAAAATCTAAAATGCTGGAATGATGATGGGGCTTCGTGGGCGTGGGCAAAAAAAAAACAAAAAACAGAATAATGCTAATAATTGCCGATGCCCCTGATGCTGCCCCACCACTATGTCACCCACATCAAAAAACGGCATCTGCCCACAGGCCTCAACACCCCTGTCCTAGAGTTTCTACAAGCTACTCAGAGGTATTGGTTGTTGTGTGTTGATGCAAAAATGCAGTGAAAGAAAATGTACTTTTAATACTATTTTAAACTTTGACGTACGACATTTGACCAGTGGTATGAGTACTTTCACTTAAGAAATGAATGTGAACGTGTGTTGTCCACTTCTGTTTTTTGGTCCAACATCAAGCAGACTGTACAGCAGCCGCTGTAAAGTTTGTCTCAAGTCTGCACAACAAACTTTTTTCAGCATCTCCAACAGTGCAGCATGCAGCTAAGTGGCAGAAGATCTGGGCTCTTAGGAATGCACAGGTTAGAATTGATAGTGGTGAAGCACAGCGTCTTTGTTCCAAATTTAGCTGTTCATTTAAGATATTTGAGCTATAGTGTTCATTTATGCTGTGCTGCACAGGTTCATGAAGATGCTAAAAAAATTGACTCCAAAAAATGATCTGCAGTTGAGATTGTTTGAACAAATTATCCCAAAATAGGCCCATCTGTAGAGTAGAACAGGTTAAAAAACGGAAAGCTGCTGGAGAATGTACAATCAGTAGCTGTTCTGATGCTGTGTGTGTTTATTCTATTAAAATAATGCAGCGTCTAATAAGAAGAAAATCTCTGTATGTACCTTCTGTTGCCTCAATCTCTTTCTCTTTCTCTCTCTCTGAATACATTCAGCATTTTTACTGCCCTCATTCTCGCACAACAGCTGGCTTTTATGAACAAATGTACTCATCAGCTGTATTTAAATCAATCCTTTTCTCACTTACACACAACTTCTTAACTGCACGGGTGTTAATTTTTCTGTGCTTAAAGTGATATTGGTGTTGTTGTTTTATGACCAATAGTGTAGGATCACAACTTTGCACAGTCCTACACTATAAATCTGTTCCTCTCCCATAGAACCATCGCAATCGGTTGCTCTTATGCACAGTAAGCACAGCGCACAGCACAGCACACTTTGTCTGTGTCACACACATGCACTTTATGTCACTGTGTAACTTTGTTCAGTTGTTCAACATGTTACATGTAGCTCCAGGTTCTGGAGAAACGTTATTTAGTTTCAGTATGTACTGTTTAACATGTATATAGCTGCAATGACAACAAAGTCAACTTCAACTTCCGCAAGATGCCTCCTCTGCATTTACAGTTGAAACCAGAAGTTGACATACAATGTATGTTACTGTCTGATATTAAATCATACAAAACCTTTCCGTTTTAGGCCCGTTCGGATTCCCAAATGAATTTCTGTTTGCTAAATGTCAAAATATGTGAGAGATTTTTTTTATTACTTTCTTCAAAGTTTACATGCACTAAACTATTTGGGAAAGCCCAGATTATGATGTCAGGGCTTTGGAAGCATCTGATAGGTTAACTGACACTACTTGAGTTGATTGGAGGCACACCTCAACACACTGCTTCCGTTTGTGACACCGTGGGAAAGCATAAAGAAATCAGCCAAGACACCAGGAAGAGAATTGTGGACCTCCACAAGACTGGTTCATCCTTGGGAGAAATTTCCAGATGCCTGAAGGTGCCACATTCATCTGTTCAAACAATTACATGCAAGTATGAACAACATGGGAATGTCCAGCCATCATACCGCTCTGGAAGGAGACGGCTCCTGAGTCCAAGAGATGAACGTGTCCTGGTGCGGAATGTGCATATCAATCCCAGAACAAAAGCAAAAGACCTTGTGAAGATGCTGGCTGAAGCTGGTAAGAGTGCATCACTATCCACAGTGAAACGAGTCCTGTACCGACATGCACTGAAAGGCTACTCAGCGAGGAGAAAGATATTACTCCAAAAGCAACGTAAAAAAGTCAGATTACACTTTGCAAATACGCACAGGGACAAAGACTCTAATTTCTGGAGACGTGTCCTGTGGCAGCATCATGTTGTGGGGGTGTTTTGCTGCAGGAGGGACTGTTGCACTTGAAGAACTATGAAGAACTATGTTGAAATATTGAAGACATCAAGACATCTGCCAGGAAATTAAAGCTTGGGCGCAAATGGGTCTTCCAAATGGACAATGACCCTAAGAATACTGCAAAATTGGTTACAAAGTGGCTTAAGGACAATAATGTCAATGTTTTAGAGTGGCCGTCACAAAGCCCTGATCTCAAATCCCATCAAACATTTGTGGTCAGAGCTGAAAGGTGACAGCAAGGCGGCCTACAAACCTGACTCAGTTACACCAGTTCTGTCAGGACGAATGGGACAAAATTCCATTAAACTGTTGTGAGAAGCTTGTGGAATGATACCCATAGCATTTGCATCAAGTCATTCAGTTTGAAGGCAATTCTACCAAATACTAAGCACATGTATGTAAACTTTTGACTGAAGAAAGTAATGAAAAAAAATCTCTCACACATTATTTTGACATTTAGAAAAATAGAAATTATTTTGGGAATCCGAACGGGCCTAAAACTGAAATGTTTGATATGATTTAATATCAGACAGCAAGAAATAGGGATTGAACTCGCAACCCCTATTTATGAGTCCCCTTCCTTACCCGCGTGGCCACCACTACCCCACTGATGCGCACTTTCATTTGATGCTGCACTCAAGCCTGCAGTGGGTGCAACGTGCTGACCTTCACCCTCTCAGACCGACGCAAGAGGCCATCATGGTCTAATTCAGGACACCTTAGCTGTACTGGGTGGCAGCAACAAGCATTAATGTCTTTTAATTTACGTTCTGCACATGTTAACACTTTGACATGCATTCATCGAACAATAAAGTACATTTTATATACAATATAAATGGCGATGTAGCTCAGTGGAACAGCACACTGCTTTGCATGTATGAGGTGCCAAATCCCCGGCATCTCAATGGTGACTACTCTCCTTTCACTTACTCTCCTTTAAAGAAATTCAGAAATCAGAAAAAAATATCCAAATTGTTATGTTGAGATGTTATGTTAAGGGTTTGACGGAGGGGATCGGGGGTTCGTCAGTTCAAAATTCCTTATTTCTTATTCCTTATTCGTGGCCTAGCGGATAAGGAAACGGACCCATAAAGCACCGTCCCCACACACTGCTACCCGGGCGCCTGTCATGGCTGCCCACTGCTCACCAAGGGTGATGGTTAAAAGCAGAGGACACATTTCGTTGTGTCCCCGTGTGCTGTGCTGCAGTGTTTCACAATGACAATCTTCCGAGTCTTACGGGTCCGCTTCTGTACCACTAGGCCAACCACTGCCCCAGTACAATACTAATACAATTACAGTATTCCTATATAATATACTAATACCATTACTACTACTATATTACAGCACTATACTATAGAGCAGTACTATAGAGTTCACACACACTTTCATCGATTACTTTTCAAATTTTTATAAATGAATATTTACTTTACCAAATGATATTGTTTAAAGACCCTAGTTGGGATATATTTATGTCACATGACAAAAAATCATGTGACATAAGAAACACCCATTCATTTACAGTCATCATAAGATCTTTCATACCAGAAATCATATCACAAAATCTCACAAATCCTCAATCAAAGCCACAGACACTTTTGCAGGATCACAAAGAACCACTGTTCATCTCTTATTAATTCATGGTGTTAGCTACGACTGAGTCCACTCGACTCACATCTGATAATGTACAGGATCAAACTTACAACCAAAAAAGTTGCTGAGAATCAGAGAGTGCGGAGATAGAACAGACTTTATTAGGAGGAAAAAAGGCCACTCGGAGTGACACCTTCAAACCCCTGTCAAGAAGGTAAAAAAAAAAACAAGGCTGGTGCGCCTCGGAGACGTGGGCTTTTTGAGAAACGCAAAACCGCCGACTTGACAACTTGAGACGTGAGAGCAAAGAGCTCATAAAACAAGGGCCGCGGGGGGAAGAAAAAGTCAGCCGGCGCCGTTAAAAACAGGCAAGGCGGGGTGACAGGCATGTCAGCGTTGGTGGGTCCGGCCAGCCTGGGCTTCCTCCGTATAAGAGGGAGCGGCCTGGCTGTGGGCAGCTGTCGTCAGCGTTCAGATCTCCGCCATGACGGTGGCGTGTTGACAGCGTACAGCCAAAATCATATATATATATATATTTTTTTTTTTAGTTCTTTTTTTTTTTTTTTTTCTACTGCGTCAGGCCTCCCTTTTCTTCTGAAGCTCCACTCCACTTGTAGTTTTTTTCCGCACCCTCCTCCGTTCATCCAGGGTGTCATGATGGATCCTCGCTGAGGTATTCAGGGAGCCGTGTTGACAGACGGGGCCGTGACCCATTTCATCACCCACAGTGTCAGCGAGTCGCGCCGCGGCGGACATGTAAATGTGCGGGCTGGCAGACATGCCCGTAAACAACGGGAGGCGTTTCCCAAACCACGCGGAGCAGGAGAATGGAAGTGGGCTGCGCTCAGATGTGTTCGCTTTAAAAGATGATTGCTCACTTGTGCGAGCAGGGGGGGTGGGGTGGGGGGGACGTGCCGAAATTTCAAATGTACTTTTAGGGCCGCTGTAATTCCAGCTCCCCTCGGTTTCGGCGCTGATGTGTGGAGGATGTGGAGTCTTGATGGATTTAAATAGGCTCTCCGAGTCGCTTTGAGTGGAGATATAAATCAGCAAAACCGGAGATGGAGGCCTGTTCTCCATTCATGCTTTTGGGGTTTTTTTTTTTTTTTTTGCAATATGGAAAATATTAGTTAGCATTTTATTCTTAGCTGTTGTAAACAGTAAATGTATTTAAATATTCAATTTAATCTGAATCAGGATCAACATAATTTTCCTGATTGGTGCACTGTTTATGACCGGTTTATGGGTTCATGGCCTGAACTTGACCTAGTCGACATCAATCAGAATGTGTAAAATTTTGTGATTGATGGCTTTTTGTTTCCCTTAATCAATAATTATCAACATCAGCATGTTCCAGACTGAAAAAAATAGACGAACCCTAACGTGAAATTGAAAAGGCACAGGACAGGTACTCTGGAAGAGTAATAAGTTAATACATGACAAGACAAGGGAACATCACCAGACAATGACCCGATGGCAAACACACAAACAGGGCAGCTTTATACATTTAGACACAGGCGATAACAATCAGGAAACATAATAACACAAGACTAACATGAAACTCTGGTCCGAACTCCGGACCCGGAGTAACCCCTGCCAGACCGGATCATGACAGATCCTGTAACTCTTAGCTATGAAAAGAGAGAGCAAGTTAGCGAGGAAAAGAGCGAGTGAAAGAATGAAGACGTAGTTTCTGCCTTCTTCCGGACTCCTGAAGGCAACGCTCCTGTTCCCTGCTTGTCAGAGCTCCTTAAACATTACCCGCAACAGAGATAAGTAGCCCCTTTCAGTTGCCTGGGAGACGGAATCCCGCTGTTTTTTTTTTTTCTTTTCTTTTCTTTTTTTAATTTCCGTTTATTTATTATATATATATATTTTTTTCCCTCAATACTCTCTTCACTCACCCATGCTTCGCTCGTGTGCGGCAGCGAGGGCTCTCTGGTCGCAATCACTTCACATTTGTTTCAGCGATTGATTCGCTGGCATGCAAGAGGACGGGCGAACAAGTTAGGGACGTGAGAAGTCGTCGCCATGACAACAGACATCACTTCACTGAAGCAGCACCTTGGATTGGATGTGTGGGCTTGAGTGACGCGGGAAAGGTTAGCTCGCGATTCTGGTCATCACAACTTACCCCCTGTTTGATGGGATAATCTGCTAAAGCTACTTCATTTCATGCAACTAAACATAGACGGGAGTGTAACAAAACGAAATCAGAGTAGGAAACAAGATTTTTTCACATTACAATGACCTGTTTCCAATTATAATGGCAAAGTTCTTTTTTTTTTTTTGTCAGTCCAAACATATTTCAGCATTTAAAAAAACACAATGCGCATATAAATGTAACATTTTTCAGAAACGCAATAGAACTAAACTTCAAAAGTTCATTTACCTGCATTTAGTCCACACTACAGCAGCACATTTCTAACACCCATACATGAAAAGGAATAGTCATGCTTTCATGAGTTTATGTACAGTCCCACCACCCTTGATGTAGACTTAATTCATATAATACACAAACTACTGTTTGACCATTTTTGATGAATTATTTCTTAACCTTGGTAAAAGTTACCATCTTGTTTTCAAAGCAGCAACTATGTGATGGTTTCAGCCCAAAATAAGAGTAAAATGCCCACAAAGCTGCTGAAATGATCTGATTAGCATTTTTACTACCACAACCAAATACCATATTTAAATAAGAGTTGGGTTCCTTAATAGATACTGTCGACAAACACTATTTCACACAATGTCAACACTGAGCGTACGATCCTGTCTCCTCCTTCCTCGTCTGTAAAAGCGCCGTCAGGGGACAATCATCTCAGTAATCATGCAGATAGATTATCTGGACTTTTATTAAAGAACTCTGGCGAGTGAGTGAATATGATATTCCGCCTTGAAAATGTCACCAAAACATTCTATGTGTTGTGTCAGTGGTGGACTAGCAGTTAAGGAAGTGGCCCTGTAATCAGAAGGTTGCCTGGGTGCCACTGAGCAAAGCAACGTCCCCCACACACTGCTCTCTGGGCGCCTGTCATGGCTGCCCACTGCTCACCAAGGGTGACCAAGCAGAGGACGCATTTCATTGTGCTGTGCTGCAGTGTTTCACAATCACTTTCACTACCTTTCTACAATTTTTGTTTCTATTATTTTTCTATTTTGGCTGTTTTTAAAATGTGTGGGTCAATCAGACCATCAGCATACAGGTAGGGTAGAAAATAACCTTTAGCCCCTTCTATCAGTAGCCCCTTCTATCAGTCATCATCTTTGAACCAATAACGTAGCTCTTGGCCAAAACACAAAGACCTCATCAATGAAAGTAAATTGGCTTCGGTGGAGCATTTGGTCACACATGGGCATGTGCAAGATATTTGCTCCCTCATTACAGTAAGAAATGTGAGGGTTCTGATCCAAGGGAATTGATGAAGGACTCTGGAGGAGGCTCTGAGACCCAACAAAGGCTGCTTTAGTTTCTCCAGCAGAATGAATTTGCATAGCTTAGAAGCCAGAAGTCTGAACCGGCTCATGAAAAGATATCCAAGGAATTGCCATGACTTCAATCGTCTCCAACAGAAAACGGGGAGAAAATGGACAAGGCCTTTTTTCTTAGGCCACCTTATCAACATTTACACAGAAATAAAAATTGATTTGATGAAAAATTTGGACAACTTTTTTTTTTTATTGCCATCATTCTACAGTTAATTCCTGAACTGAAGTGATTGTCATTGTAATCACAAGCACAACAAAATGTGTCCTCTGCATTTAACCATCACCCTTGGTGAGCAGTGGGCAGCCATGACAGGCGCCCGGGGAGCAGTGTGTGGGTTCAGGATTTGAACCGGCAACCTTCCGATTACGGGTCCGCTTCCGTACTCGCTAGGCCATTACTGCTCCTACCCTGCAATATACTTTAATCTCTTTACACAACAAATTTCCGCCTTTTTGTCTGACTGGCACAGCCTAAAGTGACAAGCATCTGCAACCCGACTGAATGTTGTTTAGCAATAATACAACAGATCTGATAGCTGGATCATATTCAGGGATCATTGACGTTTAGATGTTTTTGCATGTTCATATAAGTTGCATGCCGGCATATTGGCAATAATGCCCTTGCTTTATTACAGGTACGAAACGTGTGGATCTGCGCCACCCATTGTGTTCATGTGGCCCACCCTCCTGTATATTATTGCTTAATTGTTCGTTGACTTCCTTGGAAAATGAGCCAGTCATTTTTCTGGCACACATCTGTACTCGAAACACAGACAGAAGGAAAGATGGCATATTAATTATGCATGATGTCACCACAGGAATTGAATAATTACGAAAAAATGTCAAGTACAGCAAAGCCCCCAGGGCCATACTTGAATTAATGTCAGTAGATGATTGCTACTTTCGTTGTGGGTGCTCAAAAGCAGGAGCCACTGAGGATGGTGGCATCACACAACATACAGTTGTGGCCTGAACCTATGACTAAGCCACCCCTTCGAAATTATTAAAAAACTCTTTACGAAATATTGTATTTGGTGCCATCTACCGCTATTGCAGTTCGTTGTCT
This sequence comes from Denticeps clupeoides, assembly GCF_900700375.1. Taxonomy (NCBI): domain Eukaryota; kingdom Metazoa; phylum Chordata; class Actinopteri; order Clupeiformes; family Denticipitidae; genus Denticeps; species Denticeps clupeoides. The sequence continues at coordinate 13,018,257 of NC_041720.1, read as the reverse complement.
ATACTGTGCGACTGTAAGATGACACCATATCTCTTTCTGATGTATTTTGATGTATGTCTAATACTCCAGTCAACATGGTGTGTGTGTGCGCGTGTGTGTGTATGTATATAAAGCGTATCATCCGCGTATAAGATCAGGCACGTCTTGATCTCAGTAGCGTTTGTTTTTAGGCGATCTGCTCAATGCATCATCTTTCCACATATAAAGTGAGGGAACCGAGTGAGTGAATGAACAATGACGTGGTGCTGTTCACAGCATACACACACATCGCAATAGCCTCTGGGCCAAAACCTGCGCAAATCCTCAAAAAATCCTCAGAGAACTGTACCATGAACACAAAAACGAGAAATAATCATCTTCAAAAAAAAAAAAAAAAAAAAAAAGGCGCCCGAAACAAATAAATAAATAGAAACGGAGTAATAAAATAACGAAAGAAATACAAATAATAATGCGGTGGGGTGTAGCGCCTGTTTGCTTTCATCATTTGAGCAGCTTTGATCCAGCAACAGTTTTGAGGGGAATGATTGACGCGGCCCCCAATAAACCGCAACGACTTGCATTTACTCAAGACATTCCGGGGAGCCGGTGTGTGCAGGCATAATCAACATTGTGCCTCCCCTGAAACCGTCTAGCACGTGTGCCGCTTCACTCGGGCACAGATTTCCCACGAGGCCCGAACTCATCACGGCACAGGAATGAGTCTCCGGGCTTACAGGTATGTTAGCGTAATAGGTGGGGGGGGGGCCTGAATTCGCCAAGGGGCCGATTCTTCACTAGGCTCTTAAAACTCGTATTCGCGCACCGCCGGTTCACTGGTTCAGGGTTACGCATAATCTCATGTCAAATTAAGAACGAGGGCGGGGTAACAAAAGGGGTAAGAAATTTAAAAAGAACCCCCTGACACTGGCTACCAGTTGAAATCTTTTGCTCTTATCAGGTTACCATGTCACCATATTGAACTGAGAAACTATGTCTTACCACAAGGCATGTGCGCCATTTTAACAAGCCACGGCCTCCGATCGCGCGGGATCTTTCAGTCCCATCTGCACCATCGCAACCGTCACTGTATTTTTATCCGAAATAATCCACCCCGTCACAGTTTAATAAGAGGAAGCAGAGCTTGTTTTTTTCCCATGTTGTTCATTATATGAGATTTTGAGTACATATATATTACTTTTAAGGTCCAAATTTCTGGTGTTGTCTTTTTTTTTTTTTTTTCAAAAAAATTTCTGAAAAAGTGTCCACATCTTACATTCAGGTACAGACATGAAAGAAGGAATGGCACCATGTAGCAAGGAGTGTTTTACGTGACCATAAAACCTGAAATAATCTGTATTTTTAAAACAAGTCTAGAAAAAGGCGCTCTTGCATACGGGTCCACACAGTATCTTTTTGTACACGCAGCGGTGCTGGACCTCCTACAATCCTCCCCAGTGCATTACAAGCAGCCAAATGCCGTAAATGTAAATGTGAATCTGCATTGTAAAACTGTATTGACGTTAGCCACGCCCAGAGTTTGATTTTGCCCCATCCAGAGCACTGTGGGGCTCAATCCACAAATCTGAGCCGAAGGCAAATTGGCATGGGCTGAAAAGCACATGGGAAACCCGGGTCTCCTCGTTGCTAATTGGGAGGATAAGACTTGTGGGAACAGGGCAGGGGGGGGGTTACTTTGCGTCAATTAAATTGCCATCCTTCACCGATAAAAGTCATTTCATGGTAGTAATCTGAGATCGAGCCTGTGACTTTATCTGAGCGATTTCTGTTTAAAGTCCTTTGTACGCAATCGCCCACAGGTGACCCACTTGGTCGACCCCAGTAACTACTAGGCTCTGTCACAACCCCAGACTTATATCAACGTAAGCATTGTGTACCAACTGTGCAACTAAACTGTGCAACTATGATCTTCCTACACCCACTTAGCACGGCTCGTGTTCAAGTCATCCCACATATTGACATAATATATTGCCACAGCATAGAATGTTAAAACCAAGAGAAGTGACAGTGAAGTGGTTGTCACATGTGATACACAGCACACGGTGCACACAGTGAAATTGGTCCTCTGCATTTAACCCATCACCCTGAGTGAGCAGTGGGCAGCCATGACAGGCGCCCGGGTAGCAGTGTGTGGGGACGGCGCTTTGCTCAGTGGCACCTTGGCGGATCGGGATTCGAACTGGTAACCTTCTGATTACGGGGCCGCTTCCTTAACCGCTAGGCCACCACTGCCCACAGTATTCCAGAGCTTGTTTGCTCCATTATGATTAGATCTGTGATGGGATTCATTTTTTTGATAGACAGTTGTGGTTTGTAACAGATGTGACAGCTGTGTAATGTGATGGGGCGGTTCCTTTAGTTGAGTTATATGCTGGAAGCATCCCTCGTTCTCTTCCAGCTCAGCTCCAGTTACAGCAGTGTAGGGGTGGCAACTGGGAGGAGACACAACTGTGATTGACATTAACTCACGGAATGGGGACCGGCTCTGGTGCTGCGGTGACGTCCACTGTTACAGGCAAAAGCCCTCTTCGCAAAGTAATGTCCAAATCACTGGACATTTCTGGACCATTTTCAAAATTAATTGAAAAACTGTAATCGAAAATCAAACAGTTTGGTATTTCACCGAGTACCATTGCACCCCTAATTATGATGTCACAGCAATGCCACATTAAAACTTTTTATTTAAATAAAATCCTGATTTTTTTATTGTCCAGCTAACTAACATCCTGCAATGTATATGCGATGTAATGCAAAATATGACATAATATAACATAATAAAAAATTAAAAATTAGAAATAAGTTATCCCGTGCAAAAACATCTTAACTTCAAACATCAAACTTCTAAATCTTAATTATTATTTTTTATTATTATATTTGGCATGAATCATATGGAATAGGTACAGCAATCACTGACTCACTCACTGTTCATAAGTGCTTAGTCCTGAGCCCATTACAGGACACTGGGTGCAGGGCCAGCCTACCACACACACACACACACACACGCACACAGGCCTTCACTGGGGCAGTGGCTGCTTAGTGGGTAAGGTAGCGGACCCGTTCCTGTTTATGTGTCTGGTACTATGGATGTCAACCAACATCTTTTACCATCAATTTGACCCCAAAAAAATCACAGACAAAGACGCATTTGCCAAGCTAAAGGACAAACTGACATTCCATGCAACAAAAAAACATAATTCCTAAGATGAATCAAATGAAATCATGGATCCACATGTGTGTACGTGAGGTGTACGGGCAGAAAAATGGACCTGGCTCAATGAAAATCCAGAGCTCAGAACAGGTAATTTTTTGCCTACATCTGTATAACTTCGAGGAGTGTGTGTGTGTGTGTGTGTGTGTCACATGTAGACAGGTTAATAGAGTCAAGCGTTACAATAGAGTCTGACAGCCTTTAGCACCCCTTTTGGATGTCATGAATATATCATTTCTTTTCACTTTGGCAAATTGCTTGGTTAATAAATGGATCTTGTTGAAATTTCACTGTTTCATCATCTCACAGGCCAAAAATCACCGAACAAACACAAAACCATTACAGCAGTGAAAGTGAAGTGATTGTGAAACACTGCAGCACAGCATATGGTGACATGCTGAATATGTCCTCTGCTTTTAACCATCACCCTTGGTGAGCAGTGGGCAGCCATGACAGGCGCCCAGGGAGCAGTGTGTGGGGACGGTGCTTTGCTCAGTGGCACCTCGGCGGTTTGGGATTCGAACCGGCAACCTTCAGATTACGGGTCCGCTTCCTTACCAGCTAGGCCAGCACTGCCCTGTATGTGTTTGCGATTTTTAATAAATTTAATCAATAAATAATTGTATCCAACCAATCAAATTGGTGCCCATGCATTCAATTTTATGGATTTTCTTTATGAATTATTATTATTACTTGCATATATATATATATATATACATACACACACACACACACACACACACACACACACTATTATTTCCCACCCCTGTTTTGAACCCTGAGGGGAACAGCTGACCTGCAATTTTCTGACTTTTATCGGTTATAAAAGCAACATCAGTGCAACGGAACTTTATTCCTGGGTCCTTTTTCTTTCTGTTTGCTGTCTGATGTGATCGATCTTGTGCAGGAATTAAGATGTTAAACGCACGACCATCTAGAATTCAGCCCTCACAGGATTATTAATTACTACTATTATTATTGAACAGAATTATTATAAACCACAGTGTATGTCAGCATCCCATAACACTCAAACCTGCCATCCTCGCCATATCATTATGAATTCATTAGCATATTATGAATCGCGTTCATTCACAGCCTGCCGACACACACACACACACACACACACACACGCCGCGGGAGGAGGAGAAGGGGGCAGATTTCCTCTCGGCACCCGAATGACACTAGTTGAATACGGCGCGGACCGAGGAAGAGGAACACAACTGTACCCCGACACACACACACACACACACACACACTCACACACACGCAGGGAACATGTGCGCTTCCTCCAGCCCGTTTGATATTCACCGACCGAAGATCGCGCCCCGGACCGATACGCGACGATCTGCGGCATCGACGAGGACGACGATCGGTGAATACGAATGGGTTTGTTTTTATTTCCAGCAAGGTCACGATGGTTTGCTTCACTCACCGTACACCCCCTGGCAACACACGCCTTCCAGAAGCAGCGGCAGGAGCCCCAGAACGCCGATTATTCCATCCATCCTCACGTCGAGCTCAACATGTCCAGCTCACAGGGCGAGAAGTCCTCTCGGTCGCCGGAGAGACCAGCTAATAATAATAATTATTATTATTATTATAGTAATAAAGGTGGCCGACGGTGGAGGAATAAAAAAAGCAAAGTGAATGTCAGTTCTCCTTAACAGTTGGTGCGGACGTGATCCCGCGGAGCGGCCGGGGACCCCGGAGACCCCCCAGATGATGATCGGGACATGGCTTCCCACCAGCTCCAGCGGCCGGCATGGCTCTAATCCCGTCGCGCTTCACCTCCTACTCCTCCTCCCTCCTTCTCCTCCTCCTCCTCGCCACCGTCGCGGCCGCGGTCCTGCGAGCGAAGGACGACTCGATCCTGCGCGGACGGCGGGGAGAAGTGCGCATGCGCACCTGTTCCCCCCCAGAGAGAGAGAGATGGAGAGAGGTGCAGAGAGAGGTAGAGAGAGAGATGCCGAGAGAGAGGCAGAGAGCGCTCAGAGGGGTAGAGAGAGAGAGAGATGGAGAGAGAGGGGGGTGGAGAGAGAGAGATAGAGAGAGAGGGAGAGGGAGACAGATGCAGAGAGAGAGAGATGCAGAGAGAGAGAGGGAGAGAGCGCTCAGAGAGAGGGGTAGAGAGAGACATGGAGAGAGAGGGGGAGGGAGGGAGAGAGAGAGAGAGGGAGGTGGAGAGAGGGAGAGAGAGAGAGTGCCTACACCCCCTTCCCATCCCGCACCCCCACCACACCGGTCCTTCCGCCCACCGTACGCGACCAGGCCGGGTGGGCTTGGCACAGGGGCGACGGTTCGTCACGTCGCGCGTTACGCACGCTGGAGATGGAGCGGCGACGTCACGCAGTGCGTGACTTCCAGAAGCAACGGTTACGACGCGTGGGCGCGAAGGGGTTAACTTGGCAAAACGGCTACAAAGCAGCCATGTCATGCAATTTCCGAATAATGTAATTACATCAATAAGTCCAACATAAGAAATGATCTGAACACACCATGGGCAAGAAAACCAATAATTCATACTACTGCAGTAAAACTACAAAGACTTCAGAAATTCACTTTGCACTTCATCACACCCATTCAGAGTGTATCAGTTCCATTCATTAAAATGGTTCTCATCTTTTACCAGCAGTGCATGTAGTTTACATGCAGTAAAATAAATATATATGATTAAAAAAATTCTATAAACCAAAAATGGAATGATGCAGTTTATCAAAATGAGAACACTGCTTGTTGGCCATATATGTTAACACACACACACAAAGAATTTGGATGCAGATGCTGTGGTCTGTCAAGCCACACAATACGATATTTAAATGTAAGGGGAAAAAAAAAAATATATATATATATATATATATATATATATATATACACACACACACACACACACACACACACACACACACATATATAAAAACAGTAATTTGCAAAACAAACAATACTGTGCGTAGAGTGCGGAAACCAATGTTCCAATCGTAACGGATGGTTGTTCCAACAAAATGCATAATATAGATTGATGCGTCGAAACAATGCAAAACACCATAAAATAAATCCATAGCCTAATGTAAACCGCATGTTGTACTATAATGTTTGTATATGTTTTTTATATGTAGATAATGTGATTGCTTTATTGATTTATTTCAAAACTGGTCATTATTAGGAGCTTCAATGGAGCTTCTCGGTAAAGGCGCATAATTATTGCTGTAGCGAAACATAAAGGGCTGCAGGTCAGAGGTAATTACCACGGTAGTCCCTTCAAGTGTGGCAATAGCAGAAGGGATATTAAGTTAAATATGCATTAAATGCAAACGATGGGACGGGTGCAGAGTGGGAGTGTTCGTTCCATGCCTACTTTCCACACATCAGCCTGTAATTGTACCGTTATTATTCCTCACTATAACTCTGAACGCTGTAGGTCTGAGAGCCGGCTTGAGTTCACGCTGAAGAATGCTCAGCAGAGCCCCGGTCTTGATTATTCATTCAGCAGCCTTCTTTTCATAATTCATTCCACTGTTCCCAGCAACAGGTCAGTGGAAATGACGCCCTCTATTGGGTCCATGGGCTGCAAATCCAGTTAACATGGCTTATTTGTCTAATGGTCTATTTTTCTTCCTCTGTGAAATAGAAGCCATTCAGCATTTTGCTGCACTTAAATAATACTTATGGAACAATGGCTGCTATCTCTTTCAGCCCTTATGAATCTGCAACTTACATCCGAAATACATTTTGCAGCATTGAGCTGAATGTGCCAAATAAATGGGACTCTTATTTGAATATCCCAAGCGCTGTTTAAAAAATCTAGTTAGTGACTCTATGGTCATTATGAACACAAACTGTATAGGCATCCTAGTATGCTGACCTTGTGCACATAAAGACCACTTGCTTAAAAGCACACAAAAACCTTGTCGACGTCATTTCAGGTCAACAAATTTCTGTAGTGTCACAGTGAAAAATGGGATTCTTCCATTGTCTGAATCCTCACAAGCCTCATTCATGTTCCTGTGTTTCACATGGGTTGGTATCGGTTGGTATTAACCACTGCATGATAGGAACATACATGTAGACTCAGTCGAAATTTCTGTGAAAAGTTTCTTGGAGAAGATTTAAACAGGTACATTGATTTATTGAATTTGTGAAGAGATTATGCAACTCTGTAATTAACCACTTGCTTACGTTGATGAAATCTGATTAGATTTGGAAGTTAAATTGTTCAATGTGCTGAATTAATTGTGACAGGCTTTCTCAGAAAATGTCAATTTAGTAATTTGCACAATGAAAATTGATCATTGTACAGCTAGAGTCAAAGTCTGCACTCTGATTATAAACCCTTTATCTCGGAAATTGATGGGGTTTATATGAATTCTAATACAATCACCATCTTCATCCTTCTATGCATTGCCTATAAGCACATTAGGACTATGGGAGTATGTGGTACAGGGACCTCTCATAGTCAGGAAAGAAATATTCAGATGCATGGTAGGAAGAATCTATAGGGCGGTACACACTAAGCATAGGGCTTATTTGTGAGGATAAGGTAAAATATGGATATTCATAATTAAATACATAAAACAAGAACGATAAACAAATTTTATTGATTTGTTTAAATCCATCCTGGATGAGGAAGCTGGACTGTTTATAAAAACCAGAGCCGGCCCGTGCCAGTAGGCAGCACAGGTAAATCCTAAGGGTGCCATCCATCCAGGGGGCACCACAAATGGAGGAAGAAAAAATAAATAAATAAAACAGATAGTTAAAATGGTTGGTATTAATGTGTAATAATATGATAACAATGTGTCAAAATGAATTTACCTGCTTAGCAAAGCCAATTAAGTAGTAGTTGTAACAGTAACTATGATACGTAACTTTCCTATCAGGCCTCCACCGTCCACGCCGCCCTCCTCCTCTTTCTATAGAGCTCTCTTCACTATGAAACAGGCAGTCTCCACTGGCTCCTAGTTCCTGACAGCTACCGGCCTAAACAACAGCCAATATGAAAAATAGCAGTATTGTATCTGGGTAAAATGCACAACCACCAATGAAAAGGCAACCTGGAATTCTTCAGATAGAGAATGTTGCCCAGATAATTAGCATCAAAAATGTCTACAACACTATTCAGTTTCTTGTGAGTAAATCTTCAATAGCAGTGAAAATTACTGTTATGTAAGGAGGCTCCACCTAAAATCTTGCCAAAGGCCAGCCCTGATAGAAACATTAAAGAATGTGTTCTGGGTCGAGAAATATTTACAAACCAACACACATTACACAACTTACACTAGCGTCCAAGGATCTTGCTTAGCGTAGCACTGTGCTTACAGCCAGTTTGAAAATAGGGCCCCTAGCTCCCAGTCCATTGCCTGATCACCACCAATTATTTTGCTTGACTCAGCTCCTTCGTCAACTCGACTCCCTTGGCGACTTACAAGTAAGCTCGATCCCATTTCCCGCTCTCGTCTACCCTTGTCTACTTCACGTGACCATGCACTTTGGTGGTGTACAGCTTCAGCTGAAATACGGTCACACAATAAAAGTAGACATACTCATCAACTTTTTTTGCACCATACCACAATTGTTTGTTTTTTTTACAGCTACAGTTGCTCATTCACACTGCTCCGCGACCCCGGCGTGACGAGATGGTCAGCAGGGAGATGCCAACGTCCTTTAAGGCTTTGGTACAACTGGCCCTGCAGATAGATTGCTTGGCTCAACCCTGAACCTTGCCCTCCAGTGCACGGAGTGGTTCCACATCATCGCATTGACCTCCGCTCACAAAGTAGTAGCAGTAGTAGTAGTACGATGCTCAAACAACATCAATGGTTTCAGCTTATTTCCGCATAATCTTTATCCTTTAAAGTTCAGAGAACTTTTCTGGAGTATTGATATTGTCTCGACGGCGAGCTGACGGGGGAGGGAAGTGCAGAGGTGGGACATTCTGGGAAATGGATTTTATTATTGAACACAAATAAACGCGGTGCGATGGCCGAAAACAGTTAAACAAAAGGGGAAAACACAAACTAGCCCGCAGGCGTGTGGCGGTTGCCAGAACTCAAAAGGTTGCCAGGTACAAAACAAAGATCAAGTTCAGGACAGAGTTCACTAAAGAGTTCACTAAAATGTTGCCGCTGCAGAAGGGGCGGAGTCACAGACTTTTAACAGCTGTCAGAATTGGCTTCAGCTGTAGCGATCACCTGGAGCCAATCCTGTCCCCCCCTCCAAGGGCTACGTCCTCGGAGCCCCAGCAGTACCATCAGTGGAGGTGGCGGGGTGGACGGCGGAAAACACAGGGCTTGTACCCTGCTGTGTCCTCCCCTTGGAGGACCCAGACCCTCAGGCTGGCTCCCTGACATGGTCCGGCATGGCGGCCCCGGTCCCTCGGGCTGGCTCCCCGACGTTGTCTGGCATGGTGGCCCCGGTCACTTGGGCAGGCTCCCCGACATGGTCCGGCATGGCGTATCTTGGGGCTCATCCACCATGTCCTGGACCAGCAGTCGTTCTGGAGCCTCCTCCCTGGGGTTCGGCTCCGCTGCTGACACAGTAAAACGCGTGAGGATGGTGGTGATCTTATCCGCGTCTGAAAGGGAGGGAAGAGCAGCAAAATACATTCCACAGGATGTTATAAAGACTAGCATGTACCTGCTGCTCCGCTGAATGGTCCTGGGACAAGAGGGACGTCCCACACGGGACTGGGCTCGTAGCTGGAGATGGTGGTGGGTGTGTGGCATGGGGGTGGTGGACGTCCTATCCAGCAGGGGAACATCCGGACAGAGGGAAGGCTAGTCGGCGACCGGAGCTGGAGAGGCGGATTCCCCGCGAGGTAGTCCCAGCAGTGCAGTAGCTGGCTGGCAACCTCCCGTCGGCGTCTTCCACCAGCTGTCCTCACACTGCTGGGAGTGACATGGGTCTCCATGGATCGTGTGACGATCCCCGCCCAACCAGCGTCATCATCGTTTTCATCATCGTCCGTGTCCCCCCACCACCGGAAGTGACGTGGGTCCCCACGGACCTGGCGACAATTGTAGAGGGGTGCGATGGGAGGAGCCATCCCGGCACTGACCACCCAACTTACATTTACAGCAGTTATCAGACTTGCGTCTCCATCCAACTTGCATCTCCGTCGCATCTTGCGTCTCCATCGTTTTTGCTCCGCCAACGTTTCTCGGAGTCTGCATGGGTCATGATGCGGTGCCGCTCGCCACGCTTCGACCCTCGCCTCGCCTCGCTGAGTGTAGGTAAAAGATAACGCTCAACTTGCATACGTGGGTCGTGTCCCGGTAATGGCGCGTCTCGCCGTGGATCGCAACCCCACAGGCGTCCCTCCAGCGCTTCCCGCTGGCGCGTTGGTTGGAGCGGCAACATTCTGTCACGACGGTGAGCTGATGGGGGAGGGAAGCGCAGAGCCGGGACATTCTGGGAAATGGATTTTATTATTGAACACAAATAAACGCGATGGCCGAAAACATTTAAACAAAAGAGGAAAACACAAACGAGGACAGAGGTTCAGGACAGAGTTCACTAAAGAGTTCACAAAAATGTTGCCGCTGCAGAAGGGGTGGAGTCACAGACTTTTAACAGCTGTCAGAATTGGCTTCACCTGGAGCCAATCCTGACAGATATATTACACTGGCTGCTCACTTTCTAAGAAATGCAGAAATGCATGTCATGTACCTACACTCCTTTAGTAATTTATAAGGCACCATTAATTCATATAGTCAAATTACTAATTATATTCAGGATATAAATAAAAACATAAAAACATATAATGTCATAAACTGACAAAATGAGACAACAAAGAATGAATGCCGTTGAGTTCCACTGTAAAAAAAGAACAATCTTGGTAATACTGCAGGAGTCGTGTTCTATAAAGTTTTATGTGGTTGTATAATACAGAGCAAGACATCTGAGGCAATTCCTCTTTATAGAACCTCTTCAAATGATGCAGGGTCCTAAATTCTCTCTTGAGCACACTCCACTTCATCTCACCCCAAAGGTTTTCAGTAGGGTTCAGGTTGAAATGGCAGAAGGTTGATCGTCCTGCTGAAAGATCTTATGGTTAAAAATGTCTAAAAGAAAGTGACAGTAAAGTGAAAGTGAAGTGATTGCCATTGTAAAACACTGCAGCACAGCACATGGTGCACACAATGAAATGTGTCCTCTGCTTTTAACCATCACCCTTGGTGAGCAGTGGGCAGCCATGATAGGCGCCGGGGAGCAGTGTGTGAGGACGGTGCTTTACTAAGTGGCACCTCAGTGGCACCTCAGTGGCACCTCGGCGGACCAGTGTTCGAAACGGCAACCTTCTGATTACAGGGCCGCTTCCTTAACCACTAGGCCACCACTGCCCAAAGACAGGAGAAACACATGGCAGAATGTATTTCAAGGAGCCCATTTACCTTAACAAAGCATCTGGACTCAACAATCATATCAATAATATTTAAAATTTGAAAACCATGAAAAAATTCTGAGCATTAGTCAATTATCACAAATATGGTCTGATCTGAGGAGATGTAGCAATCTAAAATAAGATAAATCATATAAGACATACTCAAATAGGTTGTTGTTTTGGTGTGGCATCATTTAGCCAGCAGTATGTCACAGTCCCGGCGACAGACCAGAACGTGACCACGTGTGGGAGAAAATGAGAAACCCAGGTGTGATGGGATGCAAGGAGGCAGGTAAGTTTCCTACGGTTTCCTATGTGAACGAGAGCCGACATGAGCCGCAACACCACACAGATGTTGTCGTTCACGTTTGAGGTTGGGACGGGGCAGGATGTGAGGGAAGAGAAGAGGGGAAATTAGATGAGATGAACAGTATAGGTCTTACTGGTAGTTGGTCGAGTTGGAGCCGAATCGAGCCAATTTATAGGAGTCACGTTACCTCATTTCCGTGTTGCTCCCAGTCACATGGATAGAATCATGTGACAGACTTCGAGAGACTGCCTTCATCACTCCTACTGGTCATCTGCTTTGGACTGTGCAATGCACCTGCCGTCTTTCAGCAGTTCATCAATGACGCTCTCCATGACATGCTGGGATGGTGGGTTAAGTGAAGTGATTGTCATTGTGATACACAGCAGCACAGCACACGGTTCACACAGTGAAATGTGTCCTCTGAATTTAGCCCTTCACCTTTGGTGAGCAGTGGGCAGCCATGACAGGCGCCCGGAATGCAGTGTGTGGGGACGGTGCTTTGCTCAGTGGCACCTTCGCGGATCTGGATTCGAACCGGCAACCTTCTGATTACTGGGCTGCTTCCTTAACCGCTAGGCCACCACTGCCCCACAAAACCCTTCGGAGTAACCCTTTCCAGACCGGATCATGACACAGTAGTCATGTGGCCATCGGCAACAATGAAGAATCAAACTCTACATACATGCAGCAACACCAACAACAATATTTTGTATATATATAGCCCATAATAACATACAGTTTGTCTCAATGGGATAAACACACCATGATTGTCATTCTTTTATAAAATGCTGCATTACTGTATATTAACATCTGTTTTTTTTATTTTTACTGCTTTCTTGTCAAATCACAGCCACTTGTGCTGACATCATTTTGTACAGTAATTATGTCATATAATGTACACATAAACTCTGTCATGGCTGGGTGATGCTTCTCTCTCAGCCAGCACAGATCAGCCTGACAACAGGGCTCTAATCACGGAGAGCTGACATTGATTAGGCGTCCATGAGTAGGGCCCTGTTAAAAGGAACAAGATGGCAGCAAAACAATGCTGCTGCATTAATGTGGACCTAGAGAACGACCTTACATTCTTCTGTTCTGGACAATGCCACACACCTGCGGGTTTGTTTGTGTTCATTCATTCTTTTTCGCCCTATGCCAGTGTAGTTTTATGTTAATAAATCCTAAGCATGACGTTCCACTCCTTTCCACCCCTCCCCCATTCATGACATACTCCACCTGTTTCTGCTAATTAGTTCATATTAACAGCCATCCTTTGTTTGGTCAGGCGTGCCTGGAATCCCAGTTGAATGTGGTTAAAATCCCACTGATCCCACTCCGCCCTGTTTCCAAGACTGATTTGGTACAGACCATCACATCAGACATCACATTTAATCAAAGTTGAGCTAATGTGTGTGTGTGTGTGTGTGTGTGTGTGTGTATATATATATATTCAGATCATTTAAAAAGAAAATAAAAGAAAATTGAACACAAAGTGCAGTATATCGCATGCAAACCACATTTTATTCCATCTGGTAGAATGACAAATATTTGTTTTATGGCTGCCTCAGTCAGTGTCTATGCACTGATGTATATAATAAGTGTTCATGAAAAAAAATCTGTCAGAATCAAAGTGGGCTAATGTTTGCTCTTCCCCTTCAAAACACACAAGGTGGGAATGGAGGAGAAGCTGATTTTATCAGTCTCTGAGTGAATGAAACCCAACACTTTCCATACCTTATAATTAGTCATGTTAATCATGTTAATCTCTGCAGACTTCGTCTTCGTCTTCCTCTGCTTATCCAGGTCTGGGTTGTGGTGGCAGCATCCCAAGTTGGGAATCCCAGAAAGCCCTCTCCCCAGTCACCTTCACCAGCTCCTCCGGTAGGACCCCAAGGTGTTCCTAGACTAGACTGGAGATATAATTTCTCCAGCGTATCCTGGGTTAATCCGGGGGCCTCCTGCTGGCAGGCCATGTCCCGAAAATACCTCCCCAGGCAGGTGTCCAGGAGGCATCCTGACCAGATGCCCGAACCACCTCAACTGCCTCCTTTCGATGTGGAGGAGTACTGAGTCCCATCCGAATGTCCGAGCTCCTCACCCTATCTCTAAGGCTGCACCCGGTCACCCTATTGAGGAAACTCATTTTAGCCGCTTGTATCCACAATCTCATTCTTTCGGTCATTACCCAAAGCTCATGACCATAGGTGAGGATTGGGACATAGATCGACCGTTAACTCGAGAGCCTTGCTTTCTGGCTCAGCTCCCTCTTCACCACGACTGATCGGTTTAGCATTCACATCACTGCAGATGCTACCCCAATCCGCCTGTCAATCTCCTGCTCCCTTCTTCTTTCACTCGTGAACAAGACCCCGAGATCCTGGAGCACCCCCATAGGGTACCCCTGGGGACATAAGCCTTCTCCAAATCCACAAAACACGTGGATTTGTTGGGCAAACTCCCATGCCCCCTCCATCACCCCAGCAAGGGTAAGGAGGTGGTCTACAGTTCCATGGCCAGGACAAAAACCACATTGCTACTCCTCAATCTGAGATTCAACTATCGACTGGACCCTCCTCTCCAGTACCTTTGAGTAGACCTTTCCAAGGAGGCTGAGGAATGTGATCCCCTTATAGTTGGAACACACCCTCTTGTTCCCCTTCTTAAAAATGGGGACACCCACCTCAGTCTGCCACTCCACCGGAACTGCCCCCAATGTCCATGCAATGTTGCTGAGACATGTCAACCACGACAGCCCTACAACATCCATAGCCATGAGATACCTAGGACAGATCTCATCCACCCCCAGGGCTCCGTCGCTGTGTAGCTTTTTGACTACCTCAGCAACTTCTGCCCCTGAGACTGGACATTCCATACACAGGTTTCCCAGCCCTGGTTCCTCCTCAGAATGCACATTGGTGGGATTGAGGAGCTCAAGTATTCCTTCCAATGCCCGACTATAGCCCCAGTTGACATCAACAGCTCCCCATCCCCATTGTAAACAGTGTGAGCGAGTTTCTGCCTTCCTCTCCTGAGGCATGGATGGTTTGCCAGAATCTGTGTGGAGCCGATCAGTAGTCTTTCTTCATGGCCTCAGAGATTTTGCCTCAGCAACTGCAACTGCTGCACCCCGCTTGCCCATCCGGTACCTGTCTGCTGCTTTTCGAGACCCACAGACCAGACATGTCCCATAGCCTCCTTCTTCAGTCTGACGGCACCCCTAACCTCTGGTGTCCACCAGCGGGTATGGGGGTTACAGCCACAATTGGCACTGGCCACCTTGAGACCAAAGCTAGCAACAGCCGCCTCAAAAATTGCAAAAGAGCGGAACAAGGTCCATTATATGTCCCCCACTGCTCTTGGGACGCGGTCAAAGCTCTGCCGGAGGTGGGAATTGAAGACCATCTTGACAGGTTGTTCTGCCAGGTGTTCCCAGCAGACCCTTTCTAAGTTTGGGTCTGCCAGGTCTATGTGGCATCTTCCCCTGCCATCTGATCCAACTCACCATCAGGTGGTGATCAGTTGACAGCTCTGCTCCTCTCTTCACTTGAGTGTCCAAAACATATGGTCGCAGGTTAGATGATAAGTCTACAAAGTCATTCATCAACCTACGACCTAATCTGCCCTGGTACCATGTCATGCTGTCATTGCCCACGTGAGCGTTGAAGTCCCCCAGCAGGAACATGGAGTTCCCAGTCGGAGCACTATCTAGCACTTGTCCCAGGGACTCTAAAAAGGGTGGGTACTCTGAGCTGATACTTGGCGCATAAGCACAAACAACAGCCCCTGCCTCGGTCTGCCACCTGATCCACACTGGACCCTCCATGTTCCTCCTGCGGGTGGTGGGTCCACAGTTGGATGAACCAATGTATCAGGCCTCAGACCTCATGGGCGAAAACCCGGCCAGCAGGTGCTCGCTCATGGGCCCCAACCCCAGGCCTGGCTCCAGGGTGGGACCCCGGTAACCCTCTGGGCCAGGTACTTGGACTCTTTGTTGTTCCTTCCATGAAATGTCTTCGGAACCATTCTTTGTCTCACCCTTTACCTTAGACCAATTTGTCATGGGAGACCCTTCCAACATACACAACATAGCTCCTAGGATCATTAGGGCTCTCAAACTCCTCCACCACGATAAGGTGATGGTTCAAGGAGGAGAATCTCTGCAGACATCCCACATATTCCAACATGCCAAGTGGCTGTCCCATCATGCTATCATACCATGCTACCATCAAGTGGTTACCATATTTGGTCTGCCTGACCTGGAACAGCAAGAACAACAAGGTGCTTTTGATTTAACCAAACACCTGTGCGCATGTGAGCTCATAGTGTTGGATGAACTGAAAAGCATCAAAAAGTTTACAAGGAGTTCACCATATAACTATATGGAGGGTCAGAGTTTGCAAAGGCTACAAAGGCTCACAAATATACACAATATTTCAGTTCACTGAAAATTTACAGGTGACAAAGCATGTGGTTAGTCATACAGTTGAATATGGAATACAAACAATTATTATAAAAGTGATAAAACTGTTAGTAATATGCAATATGTACGTAACATTGATATTAATATAGAATATATTAATATGTGGTTATCAGAGGTGTCAAAAATACACACATTCTTGACTCAAGTACAAGTACAGAAAACTGTGTTTATAAAGTTAAAGTAATGACTGAACTTATTTACTTTTCAAAGTAAAAAAATACAGGCTCGAAAACAAACTTATGAAAACAAGTATAAAAGCATAAAGTAACTTTGCGAAGGACAAAACTACCACATATTCAGGTATAAAACATAGAAAAATGAATTTTAGTGAAATGAATTTAAAAATTAAAAAAAAAAACTAAAACACTGAGGGATTGCAAACTCAGTATCCATGGTGTTCAAAAACTTGGTATGCAAACAGTTATTAGCCTAGACGTAAATATAATCCGTAAGACTTCAAAGCCTAGACAGTAACATTAAATGCATAACCTATGACTAACTGCTATTTAACAGCAAGAGAGGACGTTAAGTGCTATTTGAGAACTACCAGCCAGTGGAAAGACAAGGCCAGTTATATGATCCTAACTCCTAATTTGTGCATTTGTGCAAATTCTCCGTAATGTCTCCAATCAACCGCATTTCTACAGAAATCTGAAGCCCCTTGTAAACATGAGGAGCAACACATAACATTTACACATCACCACCAGTACCAGAACCTGTTTTATCCCTAGAGATGTGTCTGTATATGTGTCGCTTCAAACCTGGGTGGGTAGCACAGTAACACAACAGTAACTACCACAACTAACGCCACCGAGTTGCCGCCTGGTTTAATATTTCTTTCTCTTAATTGCTCTACTTGGGTAAATACAATCACACCAGCAGCTGTGTTCCAGTCACATGACTATGATGGTGTATGACGGCGAGGGCAGGAGTTCTATGGCGGAAAGCTTTGCCTAAAGTCCATATTCCGTAGATTTCACGCCATTAAAACTCAAGAGTAACGACACTGATTGGAAAATGTAGGGATTAGAAAGTACAGATAGTCATGCTGAAATTTATGGAGTAAAAGTCGTCACATAAAGTTGTCACACAAATAAACAACAAAGTAAAATATAGATACTAAAAAAAAAATTAACTTCCCTTCTCTGGTGGTTATTAATATAGAATATATGAATGTATACAAAGTGGCTATTAATATGGAATATATATTCCACACACCAAAGTTATTATGAAGAAAATGAAAATGATTCAACAAGAGGAAGCACAACCATGGCTGAAAGTGGCCAGGACGTAGTTTGACTGTCTGAACTTTGTTTATTCTGCTGCACATCCCCTCGGAGGGACAGAGCGTTGTTTTCCCATTCGGCTGCATTCGTTTTGTCACATGATTCCATCATGTGACTGGGAGTAACACGGAAACGAGGTAACGTGACTCCTATAAATTGGCTAGATGGCTGCTGCCAGCCGCTCAGTCATTGAATGACATGCGTCATCACGACTCGGCTCCTCTCTCCTCGCGACCTCGTAAGACCGTTCCTGCCCTGATCGAACCCTTTTCTCCTGAACTCTTCCCTCTCGTCCTGTCCCGTCCTCTAATGTACCCTAAACGCGTGTGGTGTTGCGGCTGACGCCGGTTCGCAGAGTAACTCGGAGGGAACTCACCAGCCTCCTTGCGTTCCATCGCACCGAGGTTCCTCGTCTCCTCCAACACATGCTCACGTTCTGATTCCGGTGACCGTGACAGGTTTGATTTCAATATATCGTTCATCACTAGCCACCATTACGGAAATGACTTTTAAACAAAAAAGGTTACACATTACAGCCTTAATACCAATAAAACGTGTCATGCTTTTTATTATATTCAAGTCCAGCAATACAGTATACTAATGGAATAAGCTAGAACTAAAAATACATACTGTCAATATAATGCTAAATGAAACCTTTACTCTGACTTTTCCTGTGCCTTCTGGCAAGCACAACTTTTTTGCCTTAATGCTAATTAATTTAAATAACATATTTTGCCTGGTAATTGACAGATCAGCATTTGCCAATGAGCTCATTTTGACCAGATACCCCAATACTTGTAACAAGATGGTATAAATTTTCACAATTAACGTTTCAGTGTAAAATTAAATGATCTTTTTGAGCATGCTGTCGTTGCTGGTATGTTGTGTGTATATACCAGTCATTATTGGAAGTTAACATCTCAACATATCAGCTTTTATGAATTCCCAATGTTTGTCACTACAAGCAGTTGTGAAGTCAAAAGATAATATTACATGCTGATGTAAAATGAATGTTTTATGGCACTCATCAATCCCAATATGAGAGCAGTGGCACAGACTATGTTGCATTAATGTAGAATACGCAGACGATGCAATTTGGCTTGTTAAGAAAGATGCAGCCTTTTCAGTCCCATAATACACCTTTCTGCTGTGTAGTCCTGAAAATACGGTTATATATTGATCTTCACCAACCTGTGACAGACTCTTGACTACTTCATCGACTCAAGTGAAACACAATAATGAAACTGCATTTGTCCCATTTGAATGTACATTTATTTTCAAGACTAGAACATAAAATGATATTTCTTTTTATTCCCTGAGGGCTTTTAGCTGGACAAAATCTCTGCATTTAGCATGCCTCTAAACATGTGTATCTCTGTCTTGTTCCAGGGCTGTACTTTTAGGCTATACATACACTACAGTACAAATGTGGCCCAAATATGATTGTCTTTTACTCCGGCGTGAATCATGTCCGATTTTGCCAAGCATGTGTCAACTGCACAGGTCACATGGAAACCAATTTTTGTTTTCAAATCCGATTTGCGCCACTCCAGGACATGGTGATAAGTTGGATACCGAACAACTGTTGGCGATGCAACCTCTGAATGAATGTCAATCGACATTTGTCTCAATTCTGTGCAAGCAAAAGCCAACATATCTCTGCATCTGTGTGCCAAACATGGAGCAGTGCACAAAAGTTAGCCAGCATGGACAGCGTCTCCATGCTGGAGATTGATTTCCTGCATCAATACAATGGCGTCTTTGTTCCGCCGCATGTGATTCATGGGGTCTTTGTTTTTTGTTTTTTTGCGGATGCGGGTGATCCATTCACAATGAAATCTGATATTGGCCGCATTAAAAAGAGTGACATGAACAGGCAAAAAAAAAAAAAAAAAAAAACAATAAAAATAATTAGAACTGAGCATTGAGGCCTGCAGCCTGAATTCAATCATCAGGCGGCACAAGGTTGACAGACGCTTCTAGGTGCTTCGTTAGCGGCAATGACATTAATATACGGGCATTTCAGCTATTAAATCACCGGCCTTGTTCTTCAAAAGAGCAGAGGGGAGAAATGCCTTGATCTCTGCGTTTCATCTGAAGATCCACGCCAAACGCCACTATACCCATGAACACATTTTTCTAAGGTCACCATTGCTGTGGAACGTACTGCAGACCTGAGCAGTGAACATTGCATTTGAAGATGGGTGAGTGGAAAATGAATACTTTGCAGTTGCCCCGGATGTTACATGATGTGGAGCGGTTATGACTTTTTAACATCCTTAGGCTAAGCTCAGCAGTGTACGCTATGAGACAAGTCTGACTCTGTCAGTGCGCTGCCTTTGATGTTAGGCCTTCAAGCACCATAGCAGCCCGCATCCTAAGAGTGCCGGGAGAATTTTCCAAAAGATGTCTTCTTCAGCATTAATATATGGAGTTGAACCTTTGGCATATAGGAGGAGAGGATTGCTTAAATATGAAGCTGAAGGTAGCTTTTGTTAACAAAGAACACATGGGCATCTGACCTAGACTCACTAGAGCGATTTTCACATCAGTCACTCTGAGGCTACAAGCGTAGATAAGAGTGTTAGCTCTAAGCTGTCAGCCTCACCTCCTCTCTTGTAAAGGCGGCAAGGTGCTGTCCCTGCCGATTCCTGTAGGTTTTGGGGTGTACACCTGATTGCCAATGGACGTTCAAGACCCAGAATTTAGAAGGAAATTCTGCGTATTAAAGGGAGGCATGGTTAAACCATGTTCAAGACGATCAGGCTCCCACCATTAATGATTTAAGACCATGATACTCACAGTGGGGCTACAAACATTAAGGGAGCTTTCCAATGGAGCTGCATTGGTTTCAAGGAAAAATTATTTTGTTTGTGGTTCCTACGGACTACCTACTGATTTTTGATGCTGAAGGTAATTCTGAAAAAAATATGAGATATGTGTCATCTAACAAGCCCTCATGCAATGGATCCTCAACTGTGAGCACCATATATACATTTGTTGGGGGGGTGGCAAATAAAAGCAGCAGTTGCCATGGCAACCAGGTACAGTCCTACATAGCAGATGTGAAAGTGTGACACCAATTTTAATGCACAAGTAAGGGTAAGAGTCTGGTAGAACAAGCATCAGTTCTGCTCACAGGGACAGGTCTCAAAGTACTGAGCTGACAAACATTACATATAAAAGGGAGAAGGCCTATTTTATTACATCTTCACATGGTTGAATGTGAGTCTAGTGTGTATCATTTGCTCCTCATCAGAGTTGGTTGCTGATTGTTTGGGTTTCCTAACAAAGTTATAGGTATTTAATAGTCATTTAATCATAGTAAAAAACAAATCAACACTGAACTGAACACTTATGTATGAACAATGTATGAACACCACATTATTTTTATAAAATCGAATGAATGTGTGCTTTTACTGTACTGCCAGGTTCTTTTCAAAACTATCTAAGATATAAGCTTGGTTAATAATCGCCTTTGAGGTTAGAACATGACTGTCAGTATAGATGGTCCAGAATCTTGGTCCATAGATCAACAGTGAGGGTGTTGGGTGGGTCAGTCAATTTAGCTTTCAGTTCCTCAACGGTTAGTCCATTGGACATTGGAAGTTTATCAGGGCATTTCCCACTGTGGACTTCTCTTGGGCCCTTAAGCACGGCTCTTAACACCTCAGTGCTCAGAAAGCCGGGTTAGATGGCTGACCATGCACTATAAACCTCAGCCTCCTCTGGGATGGACAAAAGCAGTGAGTTCTGATTCTGTTCAATAGCCCTTCCATTAAGGGAGACTGGAATGGATCATTAGGCCAGTCACTGACAAGGCTAATTGGCCTTGTGACAGTGTATGCTGGTAAAGTGCACAGTCAGTTTCGTGCCAGTTTACAATGTAAAAAATCTGTTCAAAGTTCAGTTCAAACAAATAAAAATGCATCCTAAGTTCATGTTTATTATATTTCAAATAAATATGGCCCTGTTTCTCTCACCTGAATCTACACTTGTCTCTAGGTGATCCATACTGGCTGCCAAAATTGTGTGCATGCACAGAATCGGGGCTTATTTTGACTAAAATGACTGGTCTGTTTCAGATATTTGTCCCAAAATACATGCATGTGTAGATCAGATTGGGCATCATTTGTAAATGTCATGGA
Source organism: Denticeps clupeoides (assembly GCF_900700375.1). Classification (NCBI taxonomy): domain Eukaryota; kingdom Metazoa; phylum Chordata; class Actinopteri; order Clupeiformes; family Denticipitidae; genus Denticeps; species Denticeps clupeoides. The sequence continues at coordinate 12,996,451 of NC_041720.1, read as the reverse complement.
CACCACTCAATCGCAGGCACAGCCCTGCCCATCAAAATGAAAGGACGCCACACCTAGGTCAACCATCCGGTATAAAAAGGCGGAGATGAGAGACAGCAGGTGAGAACTCATTCATTCATTAACCTCAGTTTTTTGTTGCAAGCCATACTCTGACCTGACCCTGCCTCGAGCCAACTGCCTTCTGACCCCGACCACGATTTTAGATTAGCCTTCGGTCTTCTGAATAACCCTGACGTTGCCAACCAAATCCTCCACCCACGATTACGATCCTCGCGCCTTCTCTAACACTGCATCTGCCCCCAAGACCCACTGCCCGCTCCCTTCCTGCCATGGAGAGAGGTCAGAGGTCCATCCTCGCACCCAAGAACAACCGCGCCTGCTCCCCCTCTCTAGCAGCACCTTCAATGCCAGCCGCTAGTGCACCCTGCGTCCTCAACTCTGACAGTAGTAATAAGTTATTTGTTCAGTGTTGATGAAAAAACAAGAAAAATATGCAGAACATGGTAGCACGGTAGCCGGTGTTGCCATGATATCTTCAGGGTTTGTCTTATCGTCTTGACATTGCATCTCTGTCAATTTTTCCGACTGCTTAAAAGCTTCAGACTCTAATTTGACACGTTTCTGTCAAATTCCGTGGACGTGCAACCAGAGACTGCCAAAGATAAATGATTCCCTATTCCTTGCTGATCTTCTGACACCGCAACCTAAGTCTGCACGGCTGGCATCAGTTTCAGGGATGAATGGTTGTGAGAAATTGACATACCCCAGGAGGCATACACGAACCAGAATGTAGGCAGGAGGATTTCTGGGTATCTTGCCAAACCAGATGCAGAATTTATACGGCCACGATAACAAACATCTGGCTTCAGCTTCAGCTCAGGACCACATTGTTTAAGGATTTTTCAACATCTGACATGCTGTGTCTGCAGTATATGTATGAAGTATGAGGAGACTTTTTTCTTATGGCATTTATTCATCTAATGTATGGTGAGGGTCAGTCATGGCAGGCAACTAAAGTAAAACAGAAACAAAATATTTCAAAATATGGGAATGTAGTCCACAAACGGTGAGTTTGGAGCATCTTGTGACCTTCTGAAAAGGTCAGCCACAGTACTGGGCAGGGTCAAGAATAACCTAATCCCTTTAAACATGGTGTGTTTGGCCCGTCTCTGATTTACTTTCATCCATGTTAGTCACAGGGAAATGTTTCAGTTCATCAAATACATTTAAATATTAGTAAAAGACAACACAAAATGTAGTTAAGTGAAGGACTTTATTATTAAGGAGACTAGTCATCTTTGCAGAATTGCTGTAGTTTAGCCACATTGGAGGGTTTTCATGCATGAACTGCCTTTTAAAGTCACGCCACATCACAATAGGATTCAATAGGACTTTGATTAGGCCACTGCAAAGTCTTCGTTCTGTTTTTATTCTTCCAATCAGAGAGAGGACTTGCCGGTGGGTTTCGGACCATTGTCCTGCTGTAAAACCAAAGTTTGTTTCACCAAAGGTAGACAGAGGAACACTGCTTGTTCTTTTTTGTGTGTGTGATGTATTGACAGTCATCCAGAATGAGGAATTAGGGTATGTGAAAGCTGCCATTCGTTCCACCCACTTTAAACCCCATTTAACATCATTAAATGACAGAAATTATACTCCAAAAAAGGGGAGTTTCTCCTCTTCAGGCAGTCATTTGTTGTTTTATCTACTAAGGACATCCATGACCTGGTTTTATTGAGAAAAAAAAACCCAGCTCCATGTCTATTATAGCCCAGTATGTACAGGTATGTATTCGATTCAAGGAACTTGAATGTATATCCTTGAATGTTCCCAGAAGAAAACTAGACAATGGGTGAAAAAATCTTTTCAAATTTTTTTTTTCGAAATGCCAGTAAGAATACACTGGCAAATGGTCAGAAGGCTGTTCGCAGAAACGTCCATGACTAACAGCCCACAGGAATTTACAGATGGTTTATGTGGAAGATTGACCCTGTGATGTTTCACGCATTAAACCTACTCTTTTTTACCTGTGCAAAGTTCAGACAAATACAGCTGAGTATACGGCCCCGCAGTGTAAGACAGAAATGAAAGGTGCTGCTGTTGTCAGGTGATATTCATCTCTCCTCCCAGGCTTTTACCAGGCTGAAAACTGTAATTACATCTTCTATTTCACCTAGGTGCACTGTAGCCTCTGGCTGCACACAAAACTGAATTTAATGGCGAGAAAAAAAAAAAAAGTGTCACCTGCAGGTCTACAGGTGTTGTGTGGTGCAGTGTGCAAACAGACCTGACAGCTATGGTAAAATGGCATTGGTATTTTATCATTTGCTGAAACTACACAGTTTGTGTTTAATCATGCTTCCAACAACCATATGTAGCCCTGATTTGAAGGAATGCAACGCTTCCCTGATATTTAATCACCTATGTCTAGTTTAGATTACAAAATTTTACGACTGCGGACCAAAAGATTGGAAGCATTACAGCAGCTTATCAGCAACTGCCAATCGCTATGCGGGAACACAGTCAAACATTCATGCAAAATACAGTGAATTGGGAAAGTAATCACAGTGCATCTTTTTTTCAACAATTTGTTATGCTACAGCCTTATTCCAAAATGGATTTCATCAGAATTCTCCACACAACACCCCATAGTGAAAAAAACTTTACATTAGGTTTTGGCAAATTTTTTAAAGATAAAAAAAAAAAACGTTTATTAGACCTGATTTGAAAAGACACACACCTGTCCCAGTTGACAGTTCAGGTCAGAGCACAAACCAAGCATGAAGTCAAAGGAATTGTCTCTAGACCTCCGAGACAGGATTGTCTCCCAGGCATCTTGGGGCCGTGGTGGCCTAGCAGTTAAGGAAGCGGGCCCATAATCAGAAGGTTGCCGATTCATTGCTGTGATTGCTGCCCGCTGCTCACTAAGGGTGATGGTTAAAAGCAGAGGACACATTTTGTCGTGTGCACCGTGTGCTGTGCTGTGTTTCACAATGACAATAACTTCACTTTCACTTAAATCTGGGGAAGGTTACAGTAAACTTTCTGCAGCTTTGAGGGTCACAGTGAGCACAGTGGCCTCAATAAGTTCAAAACCTAAAGCAACCTAAACGTTAGTCAGAGAGGTGACCATAATCCTTTTTGGAGTCATATTTTCTAACTGACACACAGTACTCTCCGTAGAAGATACAAACCTTACTGCTAATTGTTCCAAACTGATCCGTGCATAAGCAACTCTTGATAGTCACCCTAGTTCATATATGCACATGTCTGTAAGGTGGGTCAAAACAAACAACCACAGCAGACCAGGGGCAAATCCAGTCGGAAAGCATAGGAGCTTAAATAAAGAAATGAATTAAGGATAGTTACTGACACATGAGATCAAGACAAACATACAGCACCAGTAACTTCATTACTAATTTACGGAATTTCCGGTTTCACTTCTCAAGTTTCTTTTATGATAGTGTTTTCATGCAGTGCAACATTGGCTCTAAAGGTTTGTAAAAATATGTGTAGGGTGAATTGTAGACTGATCCACATTCTAACAACCATGTAGTCTGAAATTAGCCATTACAGAAACAAAATTATCCCTCAAAATTATGCAAGGGCACACCCACTGCATTTCCACACAGATGTGGTGCATGACATGCAGTCTCAGAGTTGTGTTACCTTTGTTCAAAGGTCTATGTTGTATTTTAATATGGCTGAATTCCATTCTAATTTACATTTTTGCATGTCAACGTTACAGGTTGGCCTTATGAAATTTGTTGACCCTTTAAAATGTTATCAAAAAAGTAGCCAAAAACCAGTCACTTTAAATCCTTTTTGAGGGGAGAGGGGCTCATTTCACTTTCCTGGCAACAGATTTCATCACTGACTTCATAAACGTTTGCCAATAGCAGTAATATTAGTTCAGCTTTAAGTGCAATTGCATCTTTTTTTTTTTTTTTTTTTGCCAGCCTACAGAGGTGACATGATGTGGTGAAGAAGTGAATCAATATTGAATGAATAACTGATACAAATGCTTATTAATGCATTTTACAAAGGCATTAAAGGTTAGCTTTGCTTATTAATCTATGCGAAATATTTATTTGCACAGGACATTTCAGAAAGTGATGAGTGTCTAAAGGTGCCCCGTAGACCCAAATGTGGTAATGAGGCCTTTTTTTCCAACATGAAAAGGGTCATCAGGCGGAGCTAAAGGTGGTGTATCATGTTCAAAGCAGGTTACTGTGCATTCTAACAGAACAGCACTTTAAAAACCTCCTTTCTGTCCTACACACACACACGCACACACTCCTGCAGACAGATATAGACTCCCGCTCGTCTTTTGACTTCTGACTGAAGAGGTTGCACATGACGAGTGAGTCCCAGAGGAGCCAACCCTAGCAAAAGCAATGAGCCAGTGGGGCCCTAATTACAGCCCTACTCTGCTGGCCTCAGCACTGCTGACCAGCTTTAATGGTTGTGGAGGGGGACACGCAAAAGAGATGGAGGGGTTTATGGGCCACAGTAATAAATAAATAATCAGGTATGGCGCCTGTGCATCAGAGATGGTGAGCAGAGTTTCATTTGTCTGCTTCTTTTGAGCAAAAGCAGCCAAAATATCCCCACGTTCACATATTTTTTTCTAAATGTGGAGAGTTATGTTTAACAGTTTATATTTAACATATCTGATTAACAATCACTGAAATACAGATGGGACATACACACTGGGTAATAATATTATAACGACAGAAGGTGAAGTGAGCATTTCATGACAGTGGCACTTCCGGGTTGATGGTAGCCAGTAGCTACTAAAATTATTGTAAAGACCCAGTGACAGGGTTACAGGATCCCAATGATCATTGATGCACATTGGTGATGCAGACTTGGCTGTGTAATCTCATCCCATAAATTAGCTATACTGTATCTCAAACTGTTGAAAACTGTCCTCCACCAAAAGCACCCACACTATATATGTGAGCATTTGAACTGGAGCCATAGAAGAGGGTTAAATGACTAAGGAAATGAATGAATAAGGAAATGGAACAAAAATAAATGGCAGATGTACAAAACAAACAAAAATAAGAACCAAGATGTTAAAAGAAACAAAATGTGCATAATGTTTGCGGTGGTGGCCACTAGTGGCCAGAAGCTGCTAGGACCAGGATGGTGATAAAATGGCTAAATTAATTTAATAGGCAAATAGTATGTTTATGTATTTCAGTAAATGGGTATATTACAACTTTGACAACTTGGCTGATCACAGAAACATTAAATCAAGGCCTCACAAAACACATTAACTTCCCAATGACAACTTTAGTACATACTGTACTGAATAAAAAATATGAAAGAAGCTTCAAGGATGAATAATTAAATGCAATAAAACCAACCCTGCAGTTCAGAGCTCATGTCATGAACTAAATTAACTCTCAATTAATTTTTCCACTCTCTTCTTAATCGTGCTATACACAGTATCTTAGCAACCATGGAACATGGACTCAAGAGTGTTACACTAAATGCCACCACAAGTACGTAATGTCTCATTTGCACTCTGCCTCCCCTCATGTCTTTTTTTTTTTTTTTTTGGGTTTCTGCTCCATCCTCTCCATCACTTGCTCATCTTGCTTTTTATAACAATTCAGCAGTCATCAGCGGTTCGGGTGGAAGAATTCAGATGGCCTTAAACTGGCAGGGCGGAAAAGAGCCATGACTCTGTCCATGCTTGAAAATCTGTGAGCTGTTCATTCCAGTCAGAGTACATCTACAGAGGCATCAAGACCCATTGAGGTAAACGTCAAATCACCACGAATCATCATCCTCAGAAGTTCTTGTGTAACCTTGCAGTTCTAGCTGTTACAGTACTGAATGTGTTCTTTCTGACTGCAGTTTTTATCATCTTGCTTAGCCATGCTGTGAAATGTTTCAGCAAAAAGCAACAGGTTGTGTGTTGCGTGTGTGAAAAAGCACTGTATTTAAAGTCATCTGATGTTTCCTGGACATACAGGGGCATGGCACAATTGAAGATACAAGAATGAACAGTTTCTTATTTACTGACACAGGTAGATTACTATTGCAGTCACATATTGTATGCAAAAATGGTACCAGTGTTACAGAAAACAAATTAAAATAAAAGGAGAAAGAGAGAGAGAAAGGAGGGGGTCAAGCTCCAGAGAGGGAGCCTGGACCTGCAAAAATAGGGAGAGAAAAAGGCCAATAATGCTGGGGGAGAAGAGCCCCTGATGGAGGAGGAAAGGAAGAGGCAGTAACCATGAAGAAAACTTCTTTTATACTCTGCATTTGACTCCCAAAAAAGTTGCCACAGACCAATCAGATTGTCCTTTGATTTTTCTGCCTTGTCCAGACAGAACCCATGAAGCATGAAATAGGGTGGTCATTCAGCCCCCCGCAAGACTTTCCTGTCATGGCACCTCCTTTTGGAACCCTTCTTGTGAGTTGGAGGCCAGTGCTTGGAGACAAAGTGGGGGGGTCTTCGTGGACCTGGAATTTCCCATCTTACTCATGTGATTTTTATCACAGTTAAGAGCAAAGCCAAAACAAGTCTGTGAAATGGCTATTATGACAATTTGATAGCATTTCTTGACATAATGTAAGAGTGTAAGTTTACTGCTGCATGGCAAAATGTTATTACTAGGAGATTTTTCATTTTATAAAATTTGTATATGTATGTTCTTTTGCAATGTTTTCATCTTATCATATTTTAAAAGCAGAAATTACTAAAATACATTACATGCAGGCAACCGGTCAGCTTTATGAGAGAAACATAGGCAGTCTAAGAATCAACAGCAACAGTAACAGTGACAGAAACAGGGATGAATGTGCACTACATCAGTCAGTAAGAAATGTAAGAAATGACCTAATAGCGCTATCCCGCTATGAGGGATTTGAAGTTGGAGGGATCAGAGTTGGGTCGCAATGGTAGCTATCTGTGTCACTAGCTCTGGGGGAGGCAATGCAGTCTGTAAACAGTTAAAAAAAAAACATATTGAGGGAAAATGTTACATCAAAGTTTATTTAACAGAATCATTCTGCACCACTGTGTTCTCCTGAATTTGGGAAAAATCACTGATTTATAGGTTTATTAGAAGGGCACAACTGAAACATAACTGGGGCGGATGCGGCCCCGTAATCAGAGGGTTGCCGGTTCGAATCCTGATCCGCCGAGGTGACACTGAGCAAAACACTGTCCCCACACACTGCTCCCCTGTCATGGCTGCCCACTGTGCTGTGCTGCAGTGTTTCACAATCACTTCACTTTAGAAAATACAATGCACAAATAAAGGCGTAAAATTAATTGTTGGTCAACAATTTAACAATTATGTCAACACACTGATAGTAGAAAACAAGAAAAATTGGAGCACATGATTACTTTTAGATAATAAGGCTAAAGCCCTAATTTAAAATGTTTGGCCCCTATTTCTTTTGCTCTGCATTTTTCCGTCACCTGGGCAAAATGTAGTATGGCCACTGGATTTGGCAAAATTATTTTCCAAATAAACCTTTGAGGTTATACGAAGTTGATAAAGCTGCTATTTTTACAATGCCAGACACCCCCTTCCCTCCAGCCCACCCTTCTCCATCTTTGCAATGAAGCAATGAAGCTGAGTAGACATTACATGCACCATGTATTTGCCAGATGTTATTTCTTACACAGTGCTGATTTCATAAGGTGCCGTGAAAGCCGAGCGGAAACCAGAGAGTGTGGAAAACGGGGAGGCCTCCGCTTCTGCGAGAACTAATAAATCATCTGAAGTGATGCCCTGATCTTTTTCTGCTGAACGGATCATGCAAATGCCAAATGCGCTGAAGAACAATTTGTCGGAGGCACACACCATAGAACAGGGGGGAACATGGACCCCCCCCTCTCTGCATTCAGCTCTTAAGGACAGTCTGCTCGCTACTGCTGATCATTTTCTTACAGGAGTAACACAAAGGGTACAACTGCATCACTCCCAGCTAGCAAGGGCCGCCTATTAAAAGAAAACCATTTGAAATAATAATCACAATGATTGCATAATAGGTCTAAGGGGCGGTGAATAGGGATGCTCATTATGAGCTACATGAGCCGCACGCGCCAAGTTTCACGGTCAACTTTTTTGCTCTTGCTGGGATGAGAGTTCTGGTCATTTTGCTTTTATCTCCAGTGTTTTGCACCTGTTATAGAAAGCATGTCATAAATCCCAGGGGTACGCGGTCTTAAAAGCACGGCCTTTAATAAATGCTCCAGTATATGCTGCCCTGCAGTCTTATTAACCTTTTATTGATTTTCGAGGCCAGCGCCACACACGAACGTGAACATATGGTGGTTATAAAGCAGACACGTCACGGTGCAGATGCTCTTTTAACAACATCATTTCTACAGATCCTTAGCTGGGGGTTTATTTACGTAACAGCCCCAAAGCTGCGATCGCCAGATGAGACTGCTGCTCTCGTAAAACGGGAACAACACAACCCAATACAAAACATAAAGTTGGGCTGAATAACATCTGTGTTGTCTGCTGAAAAATCGAGCACAATGCAATTAAATATATATATATATATATCCCAGCCCATTGTTGATGTGTTGTTGTTTGTTTTTATTTATATAAATTTTTTTATGCTTCTGTGTATTTAAAAGTAAATTCTTGTACAATTCTGGAATGGGGGCTTTGAGATGTTCTCTCAGCCCTTTCATAATCGTTTTGTATTTAGGCCATATTAGCATACATTTTTCATTTCCTGTCTGTATATGTACGAGCTAGAGCCCCCATCAGATAGGAATTTTTGAGCAGGGCTTGCCAGCGTGTGGCAGATTAAGGTTCAATAGGAACATCAAGTAAAGTGAAAGTATGTGTATCTGACTGAGTGTGTGTGTGTGTCTTAGTCTGTTGAGTACGTATAAAAATGAGGACATGCATAAGAAAACACATTTACTGCAATATTATATTTATTCATAAAAATAAAAAGTTGAATTTCATTTGACGGCTCCAGACATCAACTGTAAAATCCCACTGGTTTATTTGATTGAATTTTAATATTCACATCTCTCTGTCCATTTATTATTATTGACAAATTGTTATGGCAGGTGTAAAACTGTTTTATTTCATGGCAGCTGGTAAGTGAACTTATAATGATCTAAGCAAATTATGAGTTCAAAGGAGAGATGATGCTTTTACATTCTGTATATTCAGAATTCTAGTCCCCTATCATGAAAATTTCACTTTGTGAGATTATTTAACATTAATACGAGTTCCCCGAGCTTGTCTATGGTCCTGCAGTGGATAGAAATGGCGATAGGTGTGAAAAGTGCTTCGGTCAGCCTGCTTCACCGTTCAGAGAGTGGATATGGAATTTGTCCCCTTATGACATCATAAGGGAAAAGGTTACCTCCCGTTTCTCATGGTTTTCATGTCCAGAGAATTTCCCACCCCTCCCCTAAAATATTATCTCCACCGACTGTCATGGCTTGAAAATGTGTGAAGCATTGCAGTTGCTTGGTGATTGGATGCAAAAATGAGCACAAATGTATTTTTTAGTTCCACCATGCGAGACTCTGAAGAAACAGTGGATTAGTTTCATTTTTCTGGAAAAAACATCAACACTACTCCCTGTCTTCTTCAAACATTGTGGTTGGTGAATAGTGTTGATGGCGTTATTTCCACGAATGCCCCCTCGACGTCTATAGGCCATTCTCCCAAAGACCTTGGAACAAGGACTGTTTGCAGCAATTGGACAAAATGTCTAAAACAACCCAATTCATCCAAGATTTCAGATAATTCCAACTGGATTGTCTGGTTCAAAATATAAGATGATGAGGGAGGGCCCAGCTAAACTATTCTCTGGAAAGGATGAAGCACATAACAGTAGTTCAGCCCTCATAATGTCCGCAAGGGCAGTTAGACCCATTAGCGACAGACTGGGGCAAGGACAGCAAAAGGACACAGCAAAATAAATAAATAATATCCTGCAGTGACCACATTGTCGCGACCTGGAAATAGCCATTATGTTAGCAAGGGTTCCTACCTTGTCTTTGCAAACTTGAAGCTGCATGGAATACCAGTCAGCAAGCACCAGCACAGTTCAGTTCAGTTCATACCATTTATTGTCCCTCAATGACCAATTTGGTTCAGAGAAGTGATTAAAAAGACACAGGGACACAAAGCATAAGATATTTTGCCCATCCTGGCCACAGCAATGTGAATGCATTAGCATATCAATAATGAGCAAATAATAGCTAAATGGACATAGTGCCATAGAGGATTTTGCTGATTGATTATGTGATTTATTCATACTTACCTGGCAGGGGAGATACCATGATCAAGAAGGCGGTTCACTCAGGGCGAGGCTCAGCCATTGCACTTTGGCTGTGCTGACCCCTGCGAATTCCCCAAATGTGGGAATCTCGACTGCATAATATCTGCTAGTGGGGGACTGCGTTCGCGCTTTATTCCATTTGGGAGAATTGAATTTTTTTGCACTTGCTTCAAAATGCTTCAGTAACCCTGACCAGATGGAAGAGGGCAAAATTTTTCAAATAGTGGATGGTCATTGCTAGCTTTCATTGCTGACCTTGCCTTCCTTGTTGTCCCTGACTGAAAGATAGCTTGCCACTGAGCTGAGGAAACACTTCAGTACTTCACCGTGTTGCTTGCTACACATATACAACATATTGTGCAAAAATAAGGAGGGAAAGCATTAAGCTTGCCTATGAAGATACACCTAAGATGGTCACAGAAGCAGATAAGGATACCACCAGTGGAGAGACGAGCAAACAACGCTGTGGTCAACATGACCTCATTACCATGCCAGTCAAAGCCAAACGGGGGAAAGATAATTACTTTAGTGTTGTTGTCCCTGGCTGGTGGAACAACCTGCCCTCCTCCACACGACTAGCCGAGACTATCACCACTTTTAAGAAGAAGGTGAAAACCCTCTTATTCCAAAAATATTACAGACAAATTTAACACATACACATGCATACACATTTAACAAACAAATACAAAATGTATAAATACATTATAATTTTTCTTAGTCTAGCACCCAACACTCTCCGAGCATGTTCTTCAATGACAAGTCTAAGCCTTATCAGGGCTCTTAGTTTGTATACTTGATATTCTATAGAAATCGAACGAGAATTGCTGGTGTCTTCCCATTGTAAGTCGCTTTGGATAAAAGCGTCTGCCAAATAAAGTAAAGTAAAGTAAAGTAAAGTAAAAAGCTGCAAGATGATGTGCTGATGTGGTCAGGTGCTGTTGAACCTGCTCAACCAGAGCCTGAAGATGATATTGCAGACCATCCACTCAAGACGAAGCAACAGCAGCATTCAAGGAAAACAAAAAGTATTATAGCAGCCAGGAAATATCTGCTGAAAACTGATACCACAGCAGCCACTGAACCTGGTCAGTATGTGGGAGCACAAAATCATACCTAAGGACTGGAACAAATGAACTGATCTCCAAACTGGCAAGGAATATTCCTTCTCCCAATACCAAGGAAACTCTTCAACTGGAGTCTCCTCAAAATGGCTGGCACAGCAGTGGACATGAAAGCCGGGCAAAAGAAGGCTTTTGACATTGGCCACAAAGGAAGCTTGTGGGAGATTGTCAAAGCTTGTCACAACTGCCAACCTCATTATTAAGTCCTGTGGCTACTTCACAGAATGGTTTAAAATAAGGTCGAGAGTGTTACTGGGGTGTTATCTATTCTTGATAAGCACTGCCCACTGGTTTGACTAACAAGAAAGGAATACAGCAGGAATACAGCAGCCTCCAGGTACAGGGTTAGAAATTTCTGCAAAAAGTTGTATCCAACCCATACAAACAGTCTACATTTATGTGTGCAAGTTAAATGGACGATATGAATAAAAATACATTTAAATGATTTATTACCCAAAAAATACAGTTCAGTTTGTTACACAGATATAATCAGCGCCCATCCTGATATACTTGGTGTGGGTCGGGGAATGACCCAAAACAGGGAGTCTGCATAAAATATACACTTATATATTTATAATTACACACCATATTTAGAATGTTTGTAATAGTAGAAAGTGTCACCTCTTTTTTTACCTTCATGACTGTCACCATTAAAATGAGTAAATGTGTGACGCCCAGAAGTGTCCTGCTGCTGCTCCTTTTCATCGCCACCCTTTAAAGTTCCCATGGACCCGATAGTGGGTGGTAATGCTGAGTGTGGTTTCTGGTCACAGTTGTTTTGAAAATAATGTTTTATTCACGTTTACCAGGTGCCCTTATCCAGAGTGACTTACAATCAGTAGTTACAGGGACAGTCCCCCCCTGGAGACACTCAGGGTTAAGTGTCATGATCAGGGACACGATAGTAGTAAGTGGGGTTTGAACCTGGGACTTCTGGAGAGTGTATTACCCACTAGGCTACTACCACCCATTGTTTTGAGACACGCTGCACATGGGATTGACCACAAGTTCTCAATTAGATTAAGGTCCAGGGAGTTTCCTGGCCAAAATTTCAGTGTTTTGTTCCCTGAGCCACTTAGTTCTCAGTTTGGCCTTATGACACGGTGCTCCATCATGCTGGAAATGGCATCATTCTTCACCAAACTGTTCTTGGATTGTTGGGAGAAGTTGTTGTTGGAGAATGTTTTGGTACTATTCTTTATTCATGAATGTGTTCTTAGGCCCTTTGGATGAGAAACAGCCCAACACATGAATGCTTTACTGTTGGCGCGAGACACGACTGATGGTGGCGCTCACCTTTTCTCCTCCGGACAATATTTTTTCAAGATGATCCAAACAATCGGAAAGGGGCTCAGCCTTAATATCAGTTTTGGTGATGTTTTTGATGTTTTTCTGATGTTTTGCCATTCCTGAGCCAGCTCTGCACTGGTGGCACCCCAATCCTGGTGCTTGCTGGACTTTCTTGGGCACCCTAAAGCCTTCTTCACAACACTTGAAATTCTTTCTTTGACGTTTTTGATGGCCTGATAAATGGTTGATTTAGGTGCAATCTTAGTAGCAGCAATATCCTTGCCTGTAACGCCCTTTTTATGCAACGAAACGATGACTGCACGTGTTTCCTTGCACGTACAGAGGAAGAACAATTATTTCAAGCATCACCCAACTTTTAGCATCCAGGCTGCTATTCTAACTCAATCAGCATGACAGAAGGATGGTTGAAATGTTTTTTTTTTGGGATTAAGTTAATTTTTAGGGCAAAGAGGGACTTTACAATTCATCTAAACACTCTTCATAACATTCTTCATAACATTCATGACATATATGCAGATTGCCATAATGAAAAAATGAAGCAGCAAGCTTTGTGAAAACCAGTATCTCTGTCACTTTTGGCCATGACTGTAGGTGCATTTGACTAGCGGTTTATGATTTATATATTTAATTAAATGTATATTATCCTCACAAAAATATAAAAAAAAAACATGTACTGTACACATGCATACAGATATATGAACAGCGCTTTACTTTAAATATGATAAAGTTTTATCAAAAATTTTATCACTGATTTCCGGTAAATTTTAAGCTCAATCATTTAAAAGTACAGGTTATATGTGAATAATAAAAGTCACATCCCACTGTTGCTACTGAACCTGAACCCTGAACCTTCTGCGGCGTGACAGCAGCCAGATTTTAAATGCAGAAAAAGCATTGCTGCAAAGGTTCCTGCCTCCTGCCTCTTGGCCCTACTGTTTCCATCCATCACTCAATATTCATTTACCCGACAGAGCGCATCAATAATGCACATGTGTGTGTGTGTGTGTGTGTGTGTGCATGTGTGAGAATGACGGACGTGTGCATGATTGCCCGGCAACAGTACACACGTTTTCAAGCTTTTTTTCAGCGACGCCGGCGCTTAGATGTTATTCAGACCCCCTTTTAGATGTTATTTCAGACCCCCTTTTTGACCCGCAATCTGCCGTCAACGCACAGCAACCCACAGCATTGATGACTCATTATCAGTTTGTCTACAAAAAAATCTCGAGTGGCTTGGGGGGGTGTGGAGGGAAAAAGCATCGAGAACATCCAAGCTTGTTTTTTTTTTTTTTTTCCTGCGTCCCTCATGTAATTCCAGCTCCATCTGCATTTCTAGAAATAGCTTTCCTTGAAAAAAAAAAAAAAGCGCTTGTGGCCTTGCTTGGTGCGGGGCCTGAGTCTGTCACTCAAACAAGTTTCAGCGGCTGCCAGCGGTCCTCACGGAAAGCGAACAGGCGGCGCCTTAAAGAAGACTCTGCAGGCCCTATCCGAATGTGACCCGCACGTAGCCTTTACTGCTCACACAAAAGACGGGAGATCAGACCAACCAAGGTCTTTGATACCACGCAAGGAAACGGAAACGTAAGACACGAGGCTTGTGGGTGGAACACGAATGTGCTCCTTTTTTCAAAAACCCCCGCTCCGAGGGCAGGATCGCTTGGAAATTCAATGAGCCTTCAGAAGAGGCAGGGGCCTGAGTCAGCTTTTACGTTAAAGTGCCAGGTAACATCTTAGAAGAAGGCGCTGAGTAGACCGAGTTTGACGGCTCCTCGGCTTAGCCATCTCTATCAATCCGCCCCCGATAAGAACTCGCGCTTCTAGCCCTTACTCATCAAAAGCCCCGCGCGGAGGGGGGACGGCACGCCGTGCTGCATGCTCTCTGCGTGCTCATGATGAGAATTGCACTTGTGCATTAGTCTCGGCGCTGGAATGGGAGCATTGGGGCATTTCGGATTCAGAGGCGAAGCCTACTATCAGTGGTAATGTCTTGAATAATGGATGCTGTAAACAGCAGTGCGGGTACTGTCCACTTTACTCTGATTGCGGAATAGCAGCGCTAGCGTCCACCACGTTCCCCGTGGTTTCCTTCTGGACGCATGCAGTGTTTGTGGTGTAAATAGAAGCGCTGGGAAGCTGTGAGATGAAATGGCTGAACTTTCTCAGTCCTCTGGCAGACATTTTTAAGTTCCTTTTAATTTAATGTTATTTCATTCCAATAATTAGAAAAAAAAGAAAATTCAAAATATTCGCTGTTTTTTCCAGATAGTTTTTAAAGCTAGAGTTAATCAAATATAGCCAAGTCAGTTCTTAAAATAAGATTTAAAAAAATCTCTTTTCTCCTCCAGTGTTCTCTATTGCATGAAAGTTTCCACTTGTTTGAAATGAAATGAATTTTTTTCCAAATAAAACATGGTCATCTTGGCACGTTGACTAGATTTACATTTACATTTACATTTACAGCATTTGGCAGACGCCCTTATCCAGAGCGACTTACAACTAGATGAAAGACATCCATCTTTCATTTTTAACACTTTGTGTACATACTGATTGCATTTAACAGTGAAACCTGTGGGAAATGGTTAAATGCAATATTTATATTAGATACTGCTCTCTAGTAATGACAATGTGCTGAAATTTTAGCAAGGCCGTAACCATTTTCATGACTCATACAGTTATTAAATATATTGAATTTTCCAGAAATGATTCCCCCTTCATGAATGTGACCATTAACCATCATTCAAACTATAATTGCAGAATACCAATCAAATACCCTCTTATCACTAGAGCTTCTGTGTGATTCCCCATATTTTAACCATACATCACGAACGACTGCTTGAATATGGAGGGTTACAGCCAATAGGTGGAAAATTACAAGTTAAGCTTTGATGTTGATGTTTCACACTCTGTGCCCAAAGGAGTGGCGATCATCAATCAAAGGCAAAGAAAACCGAATTGAAATAAGAACAAATTAAAGCTTTTCTTTGAAAGGGTGCAGGCAGCTACGGAAAGATTAGAGGCAATGGCAGGTTTGATTTTTTTTTTCTGTGTAATCTCTGTGTGCAGTCTCAGAGATGACGGTTTAATAAAACCAGTGCAATTAATGTAAATATAATTTAATTTAATTTAAATATAATTTAAAATAACATTCCAGTTCATGAGTGGTGATGGTAATTAACCTGTATTGAAGAATGATGTGCTGCCTTGTGGAGCTACGTTCGAGTAGGTTTACTCTCGGTGCACTGGTTTCCTGCAGCTGGAATTATACATGTCAAGGAAACTCATGTTTTAATTAAAAGAACCGCACTTTTTTGGGGGGTGTTTTTCGTAAACATTCAATTGGGTCCAATAGACCTGACCTCAACACAAGGGGTTAAGTAATATAAAGTCAACTCAAATTCTAAATGTAAATTCTAAACTCAGTCTCTAACTGTTTCTCCTGCATCTTCCACGCTCTGCTCGTGCAGTGAACTCTGGTAATTAAAACTTCATCAGTTAACATGCCGTTATCCAGCTGTAAAAACTAATCAAACTCTGCACTCTTCAAAAAGACCCAGAGAATATAAATATGATCAAAGGCATGTTGATGGGTTTTAACAAAGCATCCAAACAGCAATACTGTGGCAAAAAAAACAGAGAACTGAGCGACTTCTAAATTCAGATGTCAAAAATACATAAAATTGTATTATCATTGTAAGATGGGACGTCGTGGAACCATGACATTTCTGTGCTTTTGTTGTGCATGGAGATTCAACACCTACGTTTTTACATGTCTTTGTCGAATGGCATTGCAACATTTCGCGGCCCTCCCCCGAGCCAAAGGTGTGAGGTGCCGGCCGCCGGGACCAACTGCTCTCTTTGCCTTCCCCAGACGGGAGGCACCGGGGGCGTGACGTCAGAAACAACAGGTTCTGATTAGTCTGTGACAGCTTCCTGTAGGCCAGGTGTATAAAGGATTGTTCACGTGTGGGGGGCTTGTCTTTTCTTTCTCAGTTGCTTTTCCATCGAAACGGGACTTTCCGGTTTTCGAGTCTTTTCTCTCCTCCCATTTTTCTCCTGGATCAGGTGATGTCTCTGAAGTTTGGTTCCGGCTGTACTGTCTTTTTTTATCTTTTCCTCCTGTCTCTCATTTTGGTTTTCTCTGTAACATTGGTACCTTTTTGCACACAATATTAACATGCAACTGCAATAATAATTTACTGGTGTCAATAAATTAGAAACTGCTCATCATTTTAACCGCTATTGTGCCATGCCTCTTTCTGCCAGGTAACATCAAGTTGGAGTGGCTTTAATACAGTGCTTTTGTGTGTAGAGAGAGAGTTTTTTACTCTATTCTCCACAGTTTTACATCATGAAAAATGTCAGAAAAATAATGTATCGTTACATTAGGTGCATCGATAAAGACAAGTTGAAGTCTGTGACAAGTTGAACTTTAAGGCCCCGTTGGACATATATAATCACAACCCTATTTGCAAACTTGCTTTATATAAACAGTCAAGGAATATGGTCGCATTATATAGAAAATGGAAGTGTTAAATTGTAATGTGCCATTCTAGTCACATTTTTACATTTAATGTCAAGGGAACACCAGATCACACATTGTCAAAAGACAGCACCAGGAAGTTCACGGTATGTCACTTAGGGACTGAGAGTTAAAGTTAAAGTCAAATCTCATATCGGAAGGTTTAAAGTGTTTTTGACACCTGTGTCAGCATGGGTCCCGATGGGTTAAAGGGCTGCAAGTTCTTTTTTTTTTTTTTTGGCAATGACAATCCACCTAATATAAAAACACGCACACAATTGTCCATTTAACAATTGATTTTCCAAAAAGCTCTTTCTAACACATCTAAAGCAAATGAGACAGTGAGAAAAGGACAGAGGTAACGTTGTGATGAACATCTCAAGAAGGTGTTTATTCATTGTATTTTCTTGCTCTGATCCACTGAGATGTGCAAATTGCCACTAAGAAACTCTACAGGCAACTCACCATTTGCTTTGGCAAACAAATAAGCACACAAATAACATTAAAATGGATAAACAAAAATGCAGATAAAAAAGCATACAGATTATGTGGGTGAATCATCTCTCATCACAGCCATCTGAAAAACATAGTCAGATCCACCCCAAATGCTGGCCTTTACAAGATTACAGATTATAAAAGAATATGTATACAAATGACCTTCTATTTGTCCAAAATATGTCAAATATAAAAAATTGGACTCAAAAAGGAGGACTCAACATCAATACTTCCACACTGATAAGGCACATTCGGGAACATTTATAACTACATCCAGGTGGAAACAATCGGTGATCTGGGGACACGAGACACGGGAAACCTGGCCCAGAGTGCCAGGAAAAGTTCAGGCTGTGACAGTTAGTTACAAGTTGCACAACAGCCTATTTACTTACACAACCATTCAAAAGTTTGGACACACCTACACATTTATGGGCCTGGTATTTTTTTTTACATTATAGAACAACAGTGAAGACATGACTATGAAATAACACACATGCATATAACACAAATTGCAAAAATGGCAAAAAATACTTTTAGTTAGACAAGACAATGGGGGTGGTTTCCAAACAGTCCTGAGGGTTTATGCTGAACAATTTCATATCATTCATTCATGTTAGAGAGCATCTCATTAAGTGGATTTTGATGATGACTGAACAAAATGGTCATGAAGGAAAAAAGGCGACACTGAATAAATTAATTACATACTTCATACGTACAGTCCCTGACAAAAGTCTTGTCGCTTATCTACATTTACATTTACAGCATTTATCAGATTTTGTAGAAACACCTGCTATTAACCTCACTGTTTTCTAGGTGAATCTCGGATCCATGCGGCTCCAGTACAGTAGGTCTCCTGCAATATTTGCAGTGACTGTGGTGTAATTCAACAGAAGATTCATCTGATAAATCCACCTCATGCCACTTTTCCAGCGTCCATCCTTTCAGCAGGATGTGGACCTTGGCAAATGCCACACGGTTTTTCAATTATCTTTTGTTTAGTGCTGGCTTCTGGGCACTGATTTGACCATGGAGGCCATTTCGAGATAGAATCCGACAAACTGTTCTGGTTGACAAAGGGACTTCAGGTGACCAGGTCTCATGGAGCTCTGCTGCAGTAGAAAATGGGCTGGCCTTGGATTTTCGAGCCAACAAACGGTCCTCTCGAGCAGTTGTCTTGCAGGGTCTGCCTGACCTGGGATTGTCAAAAACGCCTCCAGTCTCTTCAAATCTTTTATTTATCCCCTGTACTTGACGCTGAGACACATTGAAGGTGTCTGCCACATCAGCAGTGGATCTGGTCTTCAGCCTCATGATAATCGACACTTTAGTCTCAGGGTGAATCGTAGGCGTGTTTGCAGAGGTCTAGTTGCAGTTGATGTGAAGGTCTAGTGTACTGGGGTCTAGTGTACTTTTTATACACACCTGACACCTAATCGATCCATTATTACTCAATGAAGCTCATATGAAAAGGCGACAACACTTATGTCTTTGCAAAAATGGACTCAATGGGCTTTACCAAGCTTTGAATAATAAAATACTTTTTCATTTTGCACTGAAACATTATTACAAAACCTGTTGGGAATAAAATGAGCCACTTCTTGTAAAAAAAAATCTTGATTAGAAATATATTTCAGCGGCACTTGTGATCAATTTGTACACAAGCAACAAGACTTTTGTCAGGGACTGTACAACATAGCTCACTTTCTCCTGCTTCAAAAAACCGCCACAGAGTAGGTAGTGTTTGGTAAAGTACTTTTTGCCATTCTGCACTATGGGAACATGAAATGTTTTGATTTTCATGAAAATAGTCACTTTACCTTTCATTTATGTCCCTACCTCCATGTGACAGAAGGCCAGGCCTGGGAAAAAGAAGATATTTGACCCGGGGGGGTCATTTGCCAGGAACGATTGAGGTTGTTCATTCCTGACCGATCCTCTGCCATGGCTGGGAAGTCATCTCGTCATTAAACCGCCAGAGCCAGCCACATAAAGGAGAGGGCAGGACAGAGCAGGTCTCAGGCAGCAGCCAGGCACCCCAACCACTTCTAATTTTCTCTGTCACTCTTGGTTGCAAATACAGATTTCATTAACTAACTAAATAAACAACTAAATAAATAAAGCACAGTTTGCACTGTGATGCACAGTTTCTATAGGTGACAGGATTGAAAGCCAACGCCTGTGTCACTTGCTCAACACTCTTCACACGTGTTGTGGTTGCGAGGTGGTTAACTGGCGTTTGAGCTTTTGAATTCTTACGTCAGTGTATTTCAATAGAATGTGAATGTTCTTGTTGGACATATTTAATTTTGACATTCACATGGGTTCTAATGCAGTACTGATGTGCTGAGGCTTTCGCACCAAATTCCCCACCCGCAACTGAATTAACAGTCTGCACTCAGCCAATTAAAGAATGAGTCGGGCATTGAGTGTGGAGGCGTACGATGGATGGGACACAATGGCTTCCCTGCGTAATGACCCCGGCTCTCCCCTGTCATAGGCTGTCACTCTTCCGCTGCTCCAGGGAATAGCTAATTGTACCCCTTCCATTCCTTTTCTCCCTCTCCAGTGTGACGCAATGCCAATTCAGGCCAGGGCTCCCTTGGCCGATCGATGATGTGAGTTGCTAAACAGCATGTGGTGCTGTCATGTGGTGGCCCTTTGTTGTCGGCTTGAAGCAATGTGTTCACTCTGGAAGGCCAAAAGGTTTGCACAGCAGTACATGAAAGGAAAATTTGTTGCCTTCACTTTTCATTTTGCTTTTGTTTGCTCGATGGAACAACAGTGTGAGAAACAGAAAAGTGCATTTCCTCAAAGGAATACACATGTTTTTACCCAGAAATGAAAGTTTACCAGGAAGCACTTCACGAGGAAAATTGTCAGAGACATCGGTTGAAAATAAGGGATGAACACAAATAATGAGTCTTGAGTGTCAAATGATTCCAAAAAAAGAAAACTATTCTAAATCAGAACACATATTTTGGACTGACAGTATCCGTCGCACAGAGGTTTTGTGTTATCTCCAGTAATTTAAGTAAGCTGCTGCCTAGCAAGAAGCCCCCAAGCATGTCAGTGGAGCAGAAACACCTTTCTCAGTTAAAGCCTTCACTTCTTGCGAAGGAGCTGTCACAAAACATCTCGTAAAAAGCTTCCAGAAGAGTGGCCTTGAGCAAGGGAGGTGACTTGTAGATATTCTTTCCACAGCAAGTCTGGATGTAGATGCCGAAAAAGGAGAACTGCTATACTGCAATCATTTCTGCTCTCTGTCGGGAAATTGCCATTACCAACGCCTAATTAAATTTGATCAGTCTCAAATCTAATCAAGGAGAAAATTTGTATTTCATCATCAATGCACATCCATTGTTGTTTGTTGAACATCTGTAATATCTTTCACCTCCTATGCTTTTATTTCATTGCAGGCTGTGGCATTCAGTGTTGTATTATGTTTGGTTAGGAAACTAGTTCATTTCTCTGCATTGTAATGTTTTTAAATTCTACCAGTTGTCATTCTCCAAAAAAGTCTTCTATGATAAAAATTATGGCAGCAAGTGTAAAAAAGAAATGTATAAAAAAGGAAATGTACAAATTAAAATATCTGGATGCCGTGGCTCCATTGTCTTCCATTCTGTAGTAATACAGCGGAAAGGCCTTCTTCATGTTGCCACATTTGGAGCCATGGAAAGAGACCAGTGTCAAACATCAGATTTAGTAGAATAAGAGAAAACATCTATAACATCTGTGATGAACTAGTTCAACATGCATTATTTTGAAGATGCTGGCAAACTGCAGGAAAACAAAAAATGTGTGTCCAAATGGGGGGAAAAATAATTTGATCCCCTGGTGAAGATATCTTCCCCCAGTTGGAGCCGACATTGGGACATTCTCAACTCGTTACCTGTATAAAAGACACCAGATCATAGACGCAATCAATCTATCCAGATTCCAAACTCTGCAGTCTCTCTTGGTCTGGAACTCCATGCATGATCTCACCTCGTGGAGTTTCAGTGATAATGAGAACAGTGTGGAACCAGCCCAGAACTACTCAGGAGGAACACAGTGACCTAAATCTGCAGATGAAACATCATTTTATGTAGAATATACTGAACTTAAAGGAACCAGAAGTTGTAGCTGTAGGGAGTGAATGCATGATGCTTTAATACATTTACAATGCTTTTGCGCATTAGGACCTTTCATTTTTATGGGAAGAACACAGTGATTACAGTCATATGCAATTCTCAGCCACACTCCTCTCATGTTAATTAGATAATGCTTCACTTCTGCTGGCATCACATACTTCATGAACGTAGTCCTGGGAGATTGCTTCTCCAATGCAACTGACAGGCTGGATTACCTAGACAAATTAACAGCTCTATAATTTGATTTTCCCCAGGATTGCGCTGTCTAAGTGACTCCCACCAAGAGGAGCTGTTTGAGCGAGTCCATTTCACACTGACACTGTGGCTAATCATGTCTGCATGCTAAAGAAAGCCAAGGCCCCGGCCACAAACAGAGAGGCTTTCTGCCAGGATCTGGAGATGCCTAAAGGATCTCTCTCTGGCAGCTCTGAAGACTTCTGAGTCCTTGGAATATTTCCTGTCGAGATGAATAAAAGATAAAAGCCCAATTGAATTTCACTTGTATATGGGTGTGTAGTGCAATTTAACTACTTACAAAGTCTTTATGGTAAAGTTTTACTCAAATATGACTACATCATTTCAACATTAGATTATATGTAACTTAGCGGCTCTATTTGAATCACAATAGTGTAACAGTGTGTCCTAAATGGACAAAAATAGTCAGAAAGCTACAAAAGCAACTTCATGCAGACCTTCTGTCCAGAGCAGAGCGTTGCTTATGTCGGGAACTGACTTGCATCGGTACATTTAACATTTTTGGCCATGTTAATTAATGAGTGCATTTCAGAGAAATTCAAGAAAACAAAAGTAAGAGACGTTTGGGGGGGAGAAAAATCACAGTGGGCCCTAATTTCAGTCAAATCAAGCTCATATGGATGGACACGAATATATACCAAAAAACAAAGCTGAAATCATCAAGTATTACAGACTGGTTATGAGTAATGGTATGGAGGCTTAAACAAATGTTAAATTGTGAATGTATTCTAAAAATACATTGTAAAACTGTGGAGAATAGAGTAAAACTCTCTCTCTTCACACAAAAGCACTGTATTAAAACCACTACAACTTGATGTTACCTGGCAGAAAGAGGCGTGGCACAATAGAGGTTAAAAGAATGAGCAGTTTCTAATTTATTAACACCAGTAAATTATTATTGTAGTTACATGTAAATATTGTGTGTAAAAAGGTACCAATGTTACAGAGAAAACCAAAATGAAAGACAGGAGAAAAAGATAGAGAAAATACAGAAAAGCCTGAACCAAACTTCAGAGACATCACCTGATCCAGGAGAAAAATGGGTAGAGAGAAAAGACTCAGGAGTAGGAAGGCCCAGTTCCCGATGGAAAAGAAGATGAAAAAAGTCCAGCGACTACAAGTGAACATTCCTTTATACATTTGACCCACAGGAAGTTGTCACAGACCAATCAGAATTTGTTGTTTTTGTCTTGTCCCGCCCCCAGTATCTCTCGTCTGCGGCAGATAAAGGCAGGGCATGGCGTCTCAGAACACATGGTTGGCATTTCTCACCTCTTGGCATTTGACAAAGATATGGAAAAGGGAGGTGTTGAACCTCTACGCAAAACAAAGGTGCAGAAACATCATGGCCCTGCAATGTCCCATCTTACAACATATAAATTTTCTTCTGATGCAAAATTATGTGTGTTATTATCTTCCATCACCTCCCACTGAGTGTTTTGCAGTGATAATTGAAAATCACTTTGCACTTAGCTAATTGCGGCCTGGCACCTAACAAACAACCTTAAATAGGGTCCAGTGTTTTCAATCCCTATGTCTGTGACTGACAAGAGACCTTGGTAGAAACTTTGTCTTTTTTCTAGGGTAAAGGATTAGCAGAACGTCACTAGACAAAAGGCTTCCTTATATACAGTAAATGGATGCACTTCAGTCCCGAACAGCCCCAGGCAAACTTTGCAATGGTCTATTCATGGCTCCAGTCAATAATTCTCAAATATGTCTCAAGCTTAGACAAAAGCGTCTGCGATTCGTCGAACTGAGGGGACGAGTAAACAGATGTGTTTCGTTTACTTCTATTCATACTTTCAGATTGTATCAAAGCGGTGTTTCTCCACAGCTGAAGGTTAAAGCTGTGTGTGTGTGTGTGTGTGTGTGTGTGTGTGTGTGTGTGTGTGTATATATATATATATATATATATATATGGCGGTATACACACACACACCCTTTCTACAAGAACTTAATGCAGTTCTAGTGGGTCTTTTTAAGAATACCACAATGTTTGAGGACTACAGACTTGCCAGTGGAACTGGCAAGTCTGACTGGGTTATCTTAGAATAACGAGCCAGCGCTTACCAAACCTCAAAAAAACAGTCAGTTTATCTTGCATTACCAGAGTGACCAACACTAAGCACAAATGAGACTGTTGGAACCTGCAGGACACTGGGCCTGACTGCTTTTCCAGCCTAAGTTGTTTGCATGCTTCCACTGGTTTTTTGCAGACTGTAGCTCTGCCATAAAAAAAAAAAAAACTTTATCCAGGATACTGTGCCCTTAGGGGCTGGGGGCTGATCTAATGAATTGTGCTGCTCTGTAGAGTCAACTCAGTGCTTAGCTCTTGGCATCATAATGTTAGAGGGTCTGTCCATACCTGTCAACATTGGGGATTTGAACATAAAGAAGGTTTCTTACAATAAACCTTATAGCAGAATATAGCAAATATAGCAGATTTACTAATCAGAAGGTTGCCGGTCCGAATCTTGTTCTGCCAAGGTGCCACTGAGCAAAGAACCGTTCCCACACACTGCACCCCGGGCAGTGGCTGCACTAAGGGTGATAGTTAAAAGCATAGGACGCATTTCGTTGTGTCACTGTGTGCTGTGCTGTGTATCACAATGACAATCACTTCACTTTCACGTTCACTTCACTATCATTCGGGACACTTTAATTCCCAGAAATTTTCACCAAAATAATAAAAGCCACCCAATCTGGCAACACTCCCTTCCACATGCGTTCCTTTTTGTTTGTCACCTCAGGATTACATCTGCAACCAAATATATTTGATAATTAAGTAGATGAATACTAACATGACATGTTTTCTATAGCATGATGAGAACATGCCCCCTAGACGTTATTTTTAGACTTAAAAAAGGAAAAAGAGAAAGCCTTTTTTCGAGGGTTCTCCATCATCCTCCTAAAATTACAAAGCTTCGGGGCATGAAAGTTGACGACACACACACACAGATGATGACTGGATTTAACCCTGAAAACACTTTGTCTCAACGCGCCTTTGCCTCAGGTCACAGGTGTGTAGCTTTCATTTGATGGACAGGATGGGACTGTGGGAGTGACAGCCAATCAGAGCAGTCCCAGAGGTGCTGACTTCTTCAAAGCTATTTCTATTCTATACTTTACATTCAGTCTGACAGTAAAAAGATCCAATTTGCAATAAACCCTAAAGAGGGGTTTTATCTGTTATCTCACTGTTCCCTTTCAATTTTTCCAGTAAAAATCAAATAACTTCTAATTGCAAAATGGTTAAAATGGTCATGTAAAATAAAGGTCTGCCAGTCCACAGAATTAAGGCATTCCCAAAGTGCAGCCAAAAACAAGCCAAATACTGTTATCTGCTGAAATTGGAAAAATCAAGATCACTGCTGGAAAACACGCGGCAACTGTAAGAAGAAAAAATTAGACACATTATTGAATTTTGGTGGAGTAAATTACATTTTTATGTGGACTGTCAGAATTTCTCAAACAATACAGTACAATTTATAATGCAATGCAACAAACGAAACAATACAATATACTATATCACGTTATTAAACTGTACACAGTTGAATGAGCCACAATAATGTCACCGTTTATTAATTCACTTAATTCTGAGCTTCAGGCATTCTCTTCCCACACAATATTCTAAGCATTATGTTAATGTGTTTGCACGGTGTGCTGATTTTACATCCAAAATGAGATTGATTTGTGAGATTAAACTAAATCCCACACACCCATATATCTGAACAAGACACAAATTAACTATAAAAACTTAAACCCTCCTAATTGGTGCTAAGAGCAACTAATGCCTGATTTATTGAATAAATAGAAAAAAAAACACAAATGAAACACATCAGGATACTTTAAGACACATATACACATCAACCTAACCTTTGTTTTTTTAGATCATTTTTATTTGTGTGATTTCTTTTGTATACTGCTCTGTTTTGTGGACACCTGTGCAAATGGGATACAAATGTGCACGGTTCTGATTTTATTGAATTTATTTCATTAAGTAGCCACTCCATTATGAATGTTGGAGTTTCCGTACGTTTCCAACCCTTTCCAAGATTTCAGCACAACATTGCCTCACAAGACTTCTGCATATTTCAAACATGAAGGATTACTGGCCGTGGAGGCAACAGAGTTTTCCCTGTTCACTTTGATCCGGACTAATCACATAAAGGGCCAGGGTTTAAGAGCGGATGAGTTATGATAATGGAGAAATCCGATTTGATCTGCTGCTCAAATAAGATTTTAAAAGTAATGGGTGCATTTGCTTCCTAAAGCAGCTCCCCACCTGGATCCACAACGTGAACTACTTAAGCTCTCAGCATCTGAGAGCTTTATGCATTTCAATGGTAAGACACCATCTTCCAAAATGGAAAGAGGCAATCAATCGCCCGCATACAAATATGAGCCTGAAAGGACAGTGCAGATACTTTGACCTTCTGGGCAGTGTTTTTTCATCAATTTTCATCAATTTTGTGTTTTCTAACATTGACCTTTCACATGGCACAGGACGCTAGCAATCTCAGAACCAACACTGGTTTGGAAGGATTTTTTTGGTAGAAGGGGGGTTAGGTCTGACCAAATACAAAATGTAATTCACTCCGTGGATATAGAAAGGCAGGAGCCTTTCTAACAGCAACATTGACCTCTCATTCATTATGTCTGCCTTTACAGAAGTCAGTGCGATCAATGTCTTCCCAGAGTGTGTGCAGAAAGAGGATTCTTCCATGACTGTAGCTTAATTGTAAGCATACTAGTAAAGACAGCAAGCTTTCTCCTCTGCATTTGTGTGCTTTCAACGTGTCCACAAGCTCATTAATTTAACACTGGTTACACTGCAACACTCCCAGCAGACACAACTAGTCCTTTGGGACTGCATTCTTTCTTACCCTTCAGCATGCGAAATCAGATGGACATTTACATGAACATCTCAATGTACAGAAGAAACCAGGTAAGTAAGGAAAGAAGAAAATCAATCCTAGGGGAGACAGGGGAACTGAAAACCGGTGTAAAAACATCTGGAGACTCATGAGGCTTAAGCACTAGTAGCTTCAGACATGCAAGGTGTCAAATAAGCTTCATTGAGGAATCCCATCGAGGAGTACAACATTCAATTCAATATACCAGGGCACCTGACCTATGCAAAAATATTAATATTTTATATTTATAGCATTTATCAGATGCCCTTATCCAGAGCGACTTACAATCAGTAGTTACAGGGACAGTCCCCCTGGAGCAACATAGGGTTAAATGTCTTGCTCAGGGACACAATGGTAGTAAGTGGGATTTGAACCTGGGTCTTTTGGTTCATAGGCGAGTGTGTTATCTACTAGGCTACTACAAAAATGACCAGCAAGTAATGTAAATAACAGAATAAAGGACAAAGGACAGTGGTTGACCTGGCAAGGTCCTCGAATTGGAAGGTTGCTGGTTCGAATTCTAAACCGCCAAGGTGCCACTGATGTGCTACTGAATTAAGGACCGTCCACACACACACTGCTCCCCTTTCACGGCGGCCCACTGTTCACAAATTTCGTTGGGTGCACCGTGTGCTGTGCTGCAGCGTTTCACAATCACTTCAACTTCACTTAACCTTAATTAATCAGTAGGGCATAGCGTGAACAAAGTGACTGAGATGTTCCGTGAAACTTCTGGCAGGCAGTGCTGGTATGCTCAAGGCTGTGCAGATGACAGAGGACTTCAGGAGACGTCCTTGAACACTGCCCCCCCTCACCATGTCAGATAGACCAGTGTCTTCTGTGAAGATATTCAAGTTCCTGGGTACCACCTTAGGCAACTGAAGATGTCCTGTCTTCCACAGGAGCTGCTGATCCAGTTCTACACTGCAGTCATTGAGTCCGCCCTGTGCTCCTCCATCACAGTCTGGTCTGGAGCAGCCATCTCACAGGAACAGACTGCAACGGACTGTACGGACGGCAGAAAAGATGCCCCCTGCCCTCCATCCAGGACCTGTTCCTCTCAAGAACCAGGAAACGAGCAGGGATGAACATCACAGATCCCTCACACCCTGGACACAGACTTTTTGATCTGCTGTCCTCTGGCAGAAGAAGTCAGCAGACCAGGACCAGCCGACACAGGAACAGTTTTTTCCCCCTCACCATCACCCTCCTAAACAACTGAACAGTTACCATATCACAATTGCACTTTATGTACACCTGTATTATCATAGTCATCTGTAATTTTGTATTTTGTTAGATTTTTTTAGATTTTATTAGATTATTTATTGTCGTTGTTTTGATACTGTTGCGCTTGAGAGACACCATCAGTCGGAATCAAATTCCTTATATGGGTTCACTCACACACTTGGCCAAATAAACGTGATTCTGATTGTGATTCTGATAGGCTGTTTCTGGGTTGTTTTGGTCCAGTTTATGATCAATGGGAAAAAGACACACGTTTCTGAAATAATTGCTTGTGATACTGACAGCATTAAATACATTAAGTACAACCGATTTAGATGAGGGTAATGTGGGCAGCATTGGGAACGCCCCACTTGAATGGTAATACTGATTTGCATGTCAAGTCAATGACATGGTGTAGGATGTGGGTCAGTTTATCTGATTGCAATTTGTGAAATGGGCAGGCTAACTCTCAGAGGAACGAGATGGGAGAGGGGGTGGGGTTAAGTCAAACTCAGGCCTTCCATTGGAGGCCTGAGCTAAAGCAAGCAGGGAATAAGACACACGCAGTAGGAATGGGATATGGTGGCGTAACTCGCAGAATTTCACTCTTTTCCACATAAATGGGCATGATATGTTTCCAGATAACTTGCATGGCAATCCAGGTACAATAATTGTAACAGAATGCGCGTTAGCACCATGGTAACAGTGGTTCAAGGACTTGCCACTTGTTCCCTATTATGAAGAATGGCTCTCTAATTTTAAGCAGCCGGTTGCAGCACTTCATTGAATCAATAAAAAGTGCAATTTGTTCCACACTTCCGATTGTCGGTTGTGAAGAACACAACTGGCAATCACAATCAAATCCAGTTTCTTCAAAAAGAATGCTTAAAAAGTTGCATCTTTCCTCCATTTTTATCAGTTTTTAAAAAAATACATTTTGTTGCTCATAAATTAAATCAAACAATGGCAATGATTAACTTACAAAAGAGAAAATGACATTTAAAAATAATGGCCACCTTAACAGTCAAGGAATTCCTCTTATTATGTAAGGCAGTCTCTTCATTTCAAAGCCATATTCTGTCTCCTTCACCCATAGATGTATTGAAGGCGCATCCATTTTTTGGCAATATGGAGCAATCATCCTCTGTGCATTTGTCACTGAGACACCAGTTGCATGAGTCGATTAGGTTGTGTTTGAAAGAAATATCACAGAAATGTCTTCTTTTCTGGATTCAGTAGCTGCTGAAAATGGACATTAAGCCCTATTTTCAAAGTGCTTCAATAAACATAATATTGTTTTAAAATGCTTTCAGGATTTATTTTTAGAAACAAAGTGATGGGAAGGACTGTTTGCTAGTTACTGTCTCAATTCAGGAGCTGGATCTGTCGGAGATCTGTATGCTGCCATCGTGGGTTGCATTGTTTGAAGGTTGTAGCCTCTGCTTATTATTGAAAGAGAAAGTCTAGCATTACAGAAGATTTCAGTGCCTACAGCTTCCAGCTTTGAAGAGCTTCCCCTTAAGTTGATCAATTTTAGTGCTGCATAAAAAAGCAATTTTATTTAAATAGATAGATAGATAGATAGATAGATAGATAGATAGATCATCATCAAACACAATCTCTGTTATAGATATCATCTTGGGACAGCCATATATAAAAATTCAAAATAATTTCATAATACAATCATTTTACAATACAATAAAATACTAAATCAATGCAGTGCAATGACAAAAAATATCGGTTTCATCAGTCAAGATGGAACAGCAAGGAGGCACCATATAAACATGAAATTATATGCACTTTAGTATTTGTATTGGTGATGTAGAATAAATTAATCCAATGGATATCTGGACCAGTGAAAGGGGTTAATTACATCTGAAAACGAACACAGAAAAATGTCTTCTAATGGACAAGAACGTTTATGAAAGCACTCAATGTTAAGTGAACTACAATGTCTACTTCGTAATGAGAGGGACACATAGTCTTCCAAGGTTTTTCCACTGAAACAGCATCTTCCGAGGAGTGAAGACCATGTTAATATTCCAAGGACATCTTCCTAATATCGAGTTCACCGCTTCATCCTTTATGGATCAGACAGCTGTTTGGAAAAGCACAGGCTTTTTTGAAGCCGCCCAAGAACAATAAGGTAAACTGCTGAGATTTACAGAATTGGGCTTATTTATAAGTAGGTCGTCATCAATGATATGCGGGCTACTTCTCCACTGTAGCCACAAGGAGCGAATTAAGAACAAATAAGAGGCAAAGGGGACAGATATTCAGAGGGCAAGCTCCACAAACACCAGAAACAGTCATCTGTAGTTTCTTCTGTTACCATATAATATATCAAATATGTTTCCATGCGACCCTAGTTAGGGGCTAGTTCCTCTTCAGATTTAGCCCTCATTAGTGAATTGTATGCTGTACGTGCATATGAGGGGGTTGCTGGCTCCAGCATCCTGGGAGTAATGGCATGTAAATCAATGCAAAGCCACAGTTGCAGCTTACAGTTCTAGGGGAAGTAAAAAAAAAAAGAAGAAGAAGAAGAAGAAGTTGGAAATGCGCAGACACGCTTTATTGCAACCTAGGAAAGACTTTTTCTTTTTTTTTTTTTTTACTCGTACTGGATGAAAATGGGTGGGGTGGTTGTGAAGTGCCGCACCTGGGACATTCCGAGACACCGTCCCCCCTCCGCCTCACCCGGCCCCGCCCGCTCCGCGCCGGGTCCCTGCGTCGGCCATGCCCGGAGCTTGTGTAATCATCCCTGTTTACACCTGTTCACTTTTCGGCAGAAGGGGGCCAGTGCAGCAGAAGGGGGCAGAAGGGGGCTAATGTGCACTCCATGCCAATCACAATGCCATTTCGGCGCCGGCGTCGGCGGCATATGCCGCTGCTCTGGTGCGCACAGCAGCTGGTGTGAGTGGATTTATTGGGACGTGTTGTAAGGTTCTGGATTTTTAATTTCAGGACAGGATAAAATTAGTGTGGCACGGTGGCGCAGTGGTGAGTGCTGCTGCCTGCCAAGATGCCGGAATCTGTGTCAGAAGACATGCAGGTTGAGTGAACAGGTGATGCGTATGTATACGCATCACCGGATGTCACAATAACAAGTCATTTTTACACCAAAGCTATTTTCTTAGGGTGGTAGTAGCCTAGTTGGTAACTGATTGTAAGTCACTCTGGACAGGGGCGTGTTGATAAATGCTGTAAATCGTGGGGTGGGGTGAGAACAGAGTAAAAAACTCTCTCTCTACACACAAAAGCACTGTATTCAAACCCCTCCAACTTGATGTTACCTGGCAGAAAGAGGCGTGGCACAATAGAGGTTAAAAAAAATGAACAGTTTCTCATTTATTAACACCGGTAAATTATTATTGCAGTTACATGTGAATATTGCATGTAAAAACGTACCAATGTTGCAGAGTAAACAAAAATGAGAAGAAAGAGTAAAGGGAGAGAGAGAGAGAGAAAAGCCATGAGAAAAAATTAGAGGATAGAGCAGACTGGAAAACCGGAAAATCCGGTTTCGATGGAATGGCAGCTGGGAAAGAAAGTGAAGTCCCTTCCCCACATGTGAACAGATCTTTATACCCCTGGCCTACAGGAAGCTGTCACAGACCAATCAGAACCTGTTGTTTCTGACGTCACGCCCCCGGTGCCTCCCGTATGAGGACAAAGAGAGTGGCCGGTCACGACACCTCACACGTTTGGCTCGGGGGAGGACCGGCAAATGTTACAATGCCATCCGACAAAAGACATGTAAAACGGAGGTGTTGAATCTTCATACACAACAAAGGCACAGGAGTGTCATGGCTCCGCGACATCTCTTCTTACAGACGGCCGCTATGCAAAACAAAAGCGTAGGAAGGCCATGGTCCTGTGACGTCCCGTCTTACAATGCCATAAATGCACATTTTCACACAGTGTTAATGAGGTACAAAGGACCAACTGTATCAGTGGCATAAGGAGTTCTAACCCTAGGCTGAGAGTTAAACAAAAACATCAGAAGGGGTCCTGCCAGTCTGCAGTGGAGACTTTTCATAGTGCTGCATTTTCACGGGCAGCGTATTTGCAGCGCAGTCTGGTAAACAAGCGCCAGGGAATATCGTCTGCAGCGGCAGCAGGCACCGATGAGGAGGGCTGATTCAGTTATTTGACACCTCTGGGAAAGAAACGGTTGAGGTGATTTTAGGTTTGAGAAGCAAGGCAATCTTCCCAGATAAAACTTTGCAAATTAGGAGAGCATTATATCAGAATGAAATGCTTAAATTTGAGTCTTGTGACATCCCTATTCTGCCTAATGCACCACTGGGACAACACATTGAGTAGGGCTGGTTTTCACAAAGCATGCTGTTATCCCACAACACACATCTTGAGATGAATAAGAAAAGTTTGGGGTCATTTGGAAATTACCTTCTTTTCCAATTAAAATGTTTGGAATAATAATGGTTTTGTCAGCTTGGCATTCCAGATATACTTTTTTTTTTAGGTAATTCTAATAGTCGCTGAAGCTTTTAAAGTGACAGACTTGTATTATTGAGTCCACTCTCTACATGTCTGCAGATATTCCATCATTAACAGACATTTCCAGCTACTATCATTTACATCATGAATAATGTCTGGACTACAGTGTTCCACCATTTCATATTATTTATTAGGACATTTCCAAATGACCCAAAACCTTTTAATGGTATTGAAGGTTTTGGAAAAGCCTTCCCAGGTTGAGAAAATGAATGGGAATTATTATTATTATTTGTTGGCTTCTATAGGTGGTATTTCTGAAGCAGCTTTTGCCAGAAGCATTAAAGCAGCAGATCAGAGTTGACATATGCTTCACTTCAGCATCAGGTCTGCTTTTTAACCTTTTCTGGTGCACCTCCCTGACACCACTGCAGCAAGAACCCAAGAGTGCAGTTATTTAACATGTATGGCTAATGCACTCATTAGTCTTGTAAAAGTTATCAACAGCAACCTTGTCTACACCCATGGCAGCTGCACAGAGCTTCAAGGCAGCTCGTCACTGAGTCTGTCGGGAGCTGGGGAAGGGTTCATCACGGAAATTAGATGTCCTTGAAGATGAAAGGAGGATCACCAAGTCAGAGCAGAACCTGGCAAGCTGTTTCCTTTGTGCACAGACAGCTTAATGGTGTAAAGGGGCAGACAGTACACGACAGAGAATGTGTGTGTTTGTGTGATTCTAGATTCATTCGAAATTCAAAGAGATTTAAACCAGTTTCTGATGAACCCCCAGTCATTTCACGGGAACTGAAATCACGTCAGGTGAGCTGGAGATGTTCGAGCTGGACAATGTTCTACTAAAAAAACCTTGGGTTTGCGTCACCTATCCAAAATGCCTCCATAGAAGCAAGGATGTGCGCTACCACACTGCAGGAAAATGTTGTAGTTTGTGTCTCGGAATAACTTCGGGGTACTCCGGTTTTCAGGTGTCAGTGTTATCTGCCCTTATTCAAATTGAATCCCCCTGTTGTTGTTCGTATTTAAATCTGCCTATTGTCTCGAGTCTTTGCTGGGTCATTTATTGTATGTTTGTGTTCATGCTGGTTGTCCTGTATGTATTGGTGGACAGTAACGAAGTAAATGCAATTTGTTACTGTACTTAAGCAGTTTTTCTGAACTTTACTAAATTTAGTTCCGATGGAAATTTCTGAATTTCTGATTTTCGCAACAAAGCTGGGAGTTGGGAAAACACAGCTACTCATAATGGCAGCAGCAGGGTAAAACTTATTTATTCATTTCAATTCAATAGCTGTGTTAGTTGTTTCAGAGTATTTTATTGTTTTATTATTTTATTATTGTTGCCAGATCCTAAATGTTGAAGTATGGTACCAGCATATAAAAATTGTAGTATAATTATCGCATTTTCCATTCTGACATTACTCAGAAAATGTGCTTCAATACCACATATTGTCATTTACATATAATGGTGATCTTGTGGGTCGGAGACCCTTCGGATCAGAGCTGTGATGTGAAAGGTGGCTGGTGTCAGGTAAATTCTCCAGTCAGTTCCAACCTCCACTTTGCTAGCCAAACGATTCAGATTTTTAGATAAAATTAAAATCCGTGGTTAAAAATGATTAAAAAGCCACCTTCGTTTTGAGTGGTAAATTGTTAGAATCCTTCAATTCAAATTGATTCAGATCTAGAGATGAGAGCAGGCTGATTGGAAGCTCACAAAGGCTAAGTTATCTGGATCTGTCGTGACTTACCTTTTGTTATTCATATGAAAGGCGCCGCCTTGCCACAATGGGGCAGTGGGATCCTGAATAGAGAAAACAGTCACCCTTTCAAGAGATGAAAGCTCTGGTGATATTTTGATGCCCAGGTGACTGCAGCTGATTTAAAAGCGCTGTTGACACCGACTCCAGCAACTTCACATACTTAAGCATGGCAGCTGTCAAATAAAATGACTTTAACTGAGTGAAGTTCCCTGTATTTTGTAGAATGTATAATTGGTGTTTTGTTTTAAGTGAAATATAAGAAGCCAAAAGTTGTGATGTTCATATTTCGTTGTGTGCATCATGTGCTGTGCTTTGCAATGACAATCATTTCTTTTTATATGAAGTAAAAAAGAAATGATTGTCATTGCGAAGAAATGTGACCTTTGCATTTAACCCACCCGCTAGGCCACTCATTCTACGATATTTATGTGCGTGCATATACCTTAATATATATTATCAATGTATGTACTGCTGCAGTGCAACATATTCCCTAAATTCTCCCAAACCATTCCATCGCTACATTCCCTCCACTGGCTTCCTGTAGCTGCCCAGAAGGGTCAGCACCTTCCTACCTCTGATCTCTCATCACTCCTCTCTCTGCACCTCGATCTCTCCGATCCTCCAGCACTGCTTGACCTGGACCACCATTTCAAGGTACTAGGAAAGCATTCATCTAGACTCTTCTCTGTTTTGGCTTCTAGATGATGTCTCTCTATCTATCTATCTAACTAATAGTGTACATAACAGCTATGTATAAACTGCAGAACTTAACTCCTAAGATCTTATCTGTATGAAATCATATGTATTTCTGACAAGAACTGTTCAGCAGTATTTATTGTGCATTCTGACCTGGTTACTTAAAGAACTAAAAATGAATGTGTGTGTTCAGGTGCTACGCAGACTGAATGGCTGGGCCGTCATCTAAATAGCCCCAGATTAAAGAAGTGCATCTTTTCCCTTTCTGGCATTCCCACTTATTTGTATTATTTATTTATTATGTATTTGTGTAATTTCACAGAGCAGGAAGAGAAAAAAAAAGCCAAATTCATCAAAGAGCTATACAAATTGATTGAGCAGGAACCTGCTCTATTCCCTTTGCACTGCACTGAGAATACGGAGTTGCGCATCAGAAAAGGGTCCTCTTTTCAGAAATACATACAAATTGGAAGAAAAAAGAGGGGGGGGGGGTACATGCATTCAAAATCTGCAGGCCTGACTGAATTGATGGGCACCACGCGCTGTGCTTTTCTTCGGGGGAATCATTTGCATAATGGGAAAGTGGTTTGAGTTGGAGCCGAGAGCTCTTCTTGTGTGAGGACAATTGCTGAAGTGGAAGGGTGCGATCAGATAAAGGCCCAGCAGAACCTGCACCAAAGTGGGAAGATGCCAACTAAAGTGACGGGATGCATGCTAAGTAACAACAAAACATTTGATCTAACTTTTTATGGGGTGTTAGAGGGCTTGTTTAGGGGCCTGTCATCCTCAACATTTACATGAATAGGTGAATTTAAAAAGAAGCACTATATAGTTTTATGCATTTTGAAGAAGTGAAATTAGCTACCCATTTTTTTTTCACCCCGAACACACCCGACAGGTACCCAGACATTCTACCATAACCACTCATTTCCAGCCACCATAATTAAATCTGTCTCTCCCTGAGCAACTCTAGATCCTGGTTCCTTATACGTCGCGCTTCCTCCAAGATGCACCAGCATGACGTGTCGCAGAGGGCCACCCCATCCACCAACGCCACAAATGGACCAGTATCATCATAGTGGGCCATCAGGCTGGTCTAGCTGGTCTACCTACTCTGTGCTCTTCAGGACCTTCAAACTTGGACAGATCCTTTCTCCGATGCAGCACGTTGGACTATTTAACACCAACCTTGCTCTGACCCCTATTGGACCTGTTTTCTATTCTAACACCTACTGCACCCTCACTCCACTGTGGACGGGGTCCCTTTTTGTTTTTTAATCCTTTTTTTTCTCCGTGAGTTTTTCCTTGTGACGAAAATGTGGGGCAACTGTGGGGCCTGTCGAAACCCTTGGAGACATTCTGCTTGCGATTTTGGGCTAAATAAGAAATAAATGTTGTTTCATGATGTTTGTATGAACAGAAGTTACAATGACTAACTGCTCTCTCTCACATTCTACTTCCTCATTCTGGACTATTTAGTTCTGCAAAGGTCAATTTGTCACGTGCAAACATCACTAAAGACTGTTTCTTTCTTCATCCATTTAATTAAGCGACTTTAATTAACAACGTTTTGAAACCTGCACTGGCATCTGCACTTGTACCTAGCATGTAATGCTGGCATGACATTCCCTCACAAAATCAATTTAAGACGTGGGATCTAACGTCTTGAAATCTATTTTACTTTGGTGGTATTTAAGGCTCGTTTCAGCTATTACAAAGGGGAAAAAATGTTACATCCTAAAGAAGAGAAAATTCTAAACTTGGACAGCTGAAATAAGTTTGAGTCAAAATAAGTCCTCAGAGAAATGAAAGAGCCCTGTTAAATAGATCAACCTGCTTGTGCTTGCTTTTTGAGCGCATTTCTATGCGAGTGTCTTTCTTTTCAAATACATTTTCAAGTGCACAGTAGTTAGAGTACTTTTTTTCCCCTTGAAATGTCAACTGCCTCGCCATATTTTTCTTCTTTTTCTTATTTATAATTTAATACTGAAATCCTCCCAGCATCATCTCCCTCTTCCGTCTGGGTGACTGAGGATTGTCGGAACTGTCCTCTGATGGCAAATCACTCAACTTCATAAATTGTGATATGAACGGTGCAAGACTTGTAGTATGCTCCCACAGGTTTACTCAGTACTGTGTTGAATCCTCTTCAGTTAGAGTCGACCATGCACCATTCTACCCGAACCACCAGTTTGAACATCGCCAATGTTCAAGAGATTTAGTAAAAATGCTCAACATTTTAAGTCAGTCTGCTGCGCGTCATGCTCATATTAGGAGTATTAAACCCCCTCTCACCTAAAAGAGGCAGAGTAACACTTTACTGTATAAGCTACAATGTCAGGCGACCCATTAATGCTATCATATTTCACACCATCTGCCGCCATTGCATTGTTTTTGAAAGACAACTCTTTCGGAAAAGAAAGTCCAATTTGGTCCAACATAGTAAAATTAAAGATTTTATATATATGACCATCACATGTTGGTAATGAAGGCTGGTTACCCATGATGTTTCCTACTAGCTTCCAATTGAAAAGCCTCCTCACACTTCTCTCATGCTCTCTTCACCTCTTTCCACATATGATAAATGCATTAACACACACACACACACACACACACACACATGCACGATTAGTGACACACGTCACCCAATCCTGCCACACCACACACTGTTAAGTGGCGGGGGTGCTGGTGATTTCTGTGGCATCAGAATAATAGGATCTTTCTCCATGCAGCCCTTTGAAGTCAAAGAGCCAGATCGGCAGGGTAAAGACTGCCACTGATGATGTGCCTTAGGTACAAATGAGAGGTATTAGTATGCTGAGGCCTTATATAGAATGCCAATCCTATGCCATGCACTCTGCTGAGCTTGTGCTGCAGTGTGTGAGTTTGTGTGTGTGTTATGGCACTGACGCATATACATTGATACAATTTTGTCAGTCTCAAGACCTAATTCCATTTGGAAAATAATAGTTTTGGTCACAAATCAGGATTGGCCGCAAACCAGCCACCATAATCTGCTGCTCACTACGCACAAAGTTAAGTAAGTGTTGATGTTCAGGTAATGAAACACAGGACATAGAAACATATGAAATACTGCCCATTCATTCCTTGTGACATGTTACATGCTTCTCTGTGCTCATTTGTCTGAGCTCTCAGTCTACAGTCTAGCCTTAAATGTCATATTTCACAGTCTCATTGTTAAGCATGATATTGCTACTCAAAGTCAAAAGTGCCAGTGGGTAATCAGAACATAAGGAACTGAGTCATGGGAACAACAGATTTGGCCATGACACATTTAATTCATTAATAAGGTAGATAGAATACTTGTGTATGAGGTACCTGGGTGCAGATTGCATGTTGGATATACAATATTGGATATTTAAGGAACCAACTAGCAAAATGTAAATATTTCATAGATCATGTTTGGCCGCTTGTTATTTCTGAATGTAGACAATGCATTTTGCTTTTGAGATTTAACCCCCCAACCCCTTTATGCAATAACCCAGCATGCCCACTCTGATTGTCAGCTGAAGGATGTGTGGCAGTTCTTCGGCTGCCAATGCGGACAAATCCACTTAAGACGATTCTAAAACACAGCACCAGGGTGATGGATCGACCCGCCATCCACCATCAGTTCTTCTGATTCATTTCGAGTTGCCAATTTTGAGCAAACTGCAAGACTCAGTTGTGGTGACAACACCTACATTTTAGTGTCCCGCTGTGTGCTGCTGGGCACCATGAGCTACCAGAAAAATGTTGGTGCTGACTGAAATACTCTATTATTCCAAAATATATTTTATATGTTACATTTTACAGCAATTATCAGATATCCTTAAAATGGTAGTAACTGGGATTTGAACCTGAGACTTGAACCTGGTCTTCTGAAAGTGTGTTGTAATGCAGGTGCTGTCACTCAATCATGTCCGTGGATGATTTTTCTTTTATCTGTATTCATCTGCACTAAATGTGTATTGCAGCCAATTTAAACAAACAGTATGACTATCTTCCTAATACTGTCCCCCACAACAGCCTAAACCAACACCCTTACATATAAAGTCATGGACTGCAGTAGACATGTGAAGGTGTGACGGGGTCTCTGGCATCAGACCAGGAGACTCTTTTCCATGGCTCGGTGGTCTAATTCGGATGTTCACATGCCCATTGTAGGCGGGAAAGCATGGCACCCTGACCAGGCTGTGACAGCCTGATATGGAATAAAGTGTGATGCACTATGTCACATTCCTAGTCTAGGGGGTTAAGAAACGTGACAATGGGTGTGGAGAGGAGGAGGCCTGCTTTTATACACACAACCAAACAAAATGTACACACAGTGCTTTTATTTACAGACAGCTAACATTTACAATAAACCAGCACCAGCACAGCTAACCAACATCAGAACAGCCAAAAGGAAGGGCTGCTCAAGATAGGGTAACTCATACACACACTAACACAGGGTAACAATAAGGGGTCAATCACACAAAGTAACAACACACATGAATGAGATCTCCTGCTGAGCTCGTTGCAGACCTCCATGGACCCTGGGGATCACCCAAAAGAGTAAGGGCCTAGCAGACCTCCCGAACACTGTCTGAAGTCCCTTGGTGGTGTCAGACCATAAGTGGAGCTGGTAGGCTTCAACTCCTCCCACAAAGTCAACCTAAAAGAGACAAGGACGCAAAACCCAGCCAGCCACACAGAACATGTGGGAGCATCCAGGGACGAAACATCTGTGATCCATCTTTCCATCAGAATCAACCCAAACATTGTCAAGAATTTGACAGACAATGCAGCTTGCACTCTGGGGTGTTCATCACCAGTATAACTTCCTTGGACCACGTTTGGTAAATCCTGACCACTGCAGACCAAAAACATTACATTGAATTTTTGAAGATGCTAAGACCCAATTGTCTTGCCATCACAATCATACTTCAAGAACAAAATGTTAACTTTCTGCCTAATAGATGTCACTCACTGTCAGTACTCATTATACTACGGGTTATCATTGCATATAACTAGCATTACTGTGTTAGTAATCAATGGACAGAATATCATTATGAAAACTTGTGAATAAATAGTTCTTAGACCACACCTCATAAATATACAAATCCATGTCTCAATTCTCAAAGTTTTATGGGAAAAGCTAAAGTTCAGTGAGACTCTTGTGCCATGTTTTTGGCAGGGGCGTTTTAAGTATTTGCCTGAAAGTTAGCCCCATGAAAATTGATTTGGCTTTCAAAATCCCACTATGGCATCTTGTCTCTAAGCTTTTGACGTGGCTTGCGGCTGGGGGAGCTTTCTAGCTTCCCAGAGCTTTTTACGGAGCCCCGTCTATCAGTGCACTGACTGAAAATCCAATAGCCTAACTATATTATATACAAACCCGGCTCATTTTTCACAGACACACAGTGCATCCAGATGCTCGCCTCTCACTGTGAGGTGTAATAGCTCCATAAAGGAGCAACTGTAAACAGTCATTATTACGCTGAAGGGAGTCGTCAAACAGTTTTGGAAAGTTGCTTTCATAGAACTTATTCATGCACAGTAAATATCTTCATGAAGCAATTTACTACATATTGTAATTTGAAGCCATTAAGTGTGAATAGAAAGGAGCGACGCCCCAGGGTCATTGGGCCTCTTGGCCAAATAATAAAGGTGAGATATGATGCATTTCAAAGTAACCACATTTTGTCTGTCTTTGTTTTTACGGTGTACTGACATTATTAGGTTTTTTTTATGTCACATTTTATTACCAATGGAATACAGCGTATTAATAAGATGTACTTGAAGAATGATGTTTAATGAAGCTGTATGTAGGTTAATTAGCATGGCCGTAACTCAAAATTCAGTTTGTAGTAAAAACAAAGTAGAAGTAAGCAACTAGATTTAATACCTAATAAAGTATTATAACATATAATAGCATATTAAGAGCATATTGCCAATGGTGCTAACCACAGCGCTACAGTGCGCATGGGACTTGTGGGCTAGTGTCAGCTAAGGTGTATACAAGGCCTTGAATTAAAACGATCTTTTTTGTGCAAAAAACATTTTGTGGTCAAACATCATGCTCCTGTCATTTTAAGATCAATTTATAAAAACAGCATTAAAGATCATGCTAAGGGTGACAGAACGTATTACACAAGAACAGGAAGAGTAGTAGCCCATACTTAGCACATAGCATTGCGCTTAGTGTTAGCTCGAAAAAAAAGGTGGCTGCTATCTGCATTATAGCAGGTGGTCTGTAATCCAAGCTCACGGTATAGCCAGGAATCTGTGCTGGACCACCATCTGTTCAATGCGCAGGGAGCATAAGATCTGGGGACAGGACCCAACCTGCCACTCTTTTATATGTTAAGCAGAAGCCACATTAGCACATGAGATAGCGGTGCTGCACCGCGGTCAGTCCTTTGAATATCCATTAGGGTGAATAATTTTGACATTTTATTAATAAGGAAGCTGTCAGGCTAGAAATATGGAATTTTATATTAAATCACTCTTACTATTACTATCACGATTGCATGATGAGATGAGATGACTCAGTAATCTCACAGATTTGAGAGTGGGATATTTCTGTGCACGTTGCTGTGTGTGGGTAATTTTTCCCCATAGGAACTGCATAATAGAGCAGGAAAAGGAAAATTAGCACAATAAAAGCAAAACTTATAACAAGATCTTAATCATGCCCTTAAACTATAATTTTACAGCATTGTGTAATAACAGGCATAACAGATTAGAATGTTCACATGCAAATGAATCAATAGCAATTACAGAAAAATGGAAATGTTAATTTACTTTAATTATCCTTTGACTAATTTGTAGCTCTATACAAATGACCAGGCACTTAATGACGAAAATAGAGAGGTGCAAAACATTTTACAATCTCAACCATTACTGACTTTTTTTCATTACATGCTGTTCAAAAAATAAAGAGAAAACCTAAACAACACAATGTGACTCCAAGTCAATCACACTTCTGTGAAATCAAACTGTCCACTTAGGAAGCAACACTGATTGACAATAAATTTGACATCCTTTTGTGCAAATAGAATAGACAACAGGCGGAAATTAGTAGGCAGTTGGCAAGACATCCCCATTAAAGGCGGGGTTCTGCAGGTGACCACAGACCACTTCTCAGTTCCTATGTTTTCTGATGTTTTGGTCACTTCTGAATCCTGATGGTGCTTTCCTGACAGAGGAGGCTTGTTGTGCTTACGGCACGTTTGGCATTTGCCAGAGAAAGCCAAGATTGTTAAATTTGCCACTGGTGCCCTGTGCTCTTCATAGATAAAAGCAGGTTCTCACCTGCCTGAGTCTGGAGACGCCATGGTGAATGTTCTGCTGCCTGCAAAATCCTCCAGCATGACCAGGCTGGCAGTGGGTCAGTAATGGTGTGGGGTGGAATTTCTTTGAAGGGCCACACAACCCTCCACGTGCTCGCCAGGGGCTGCCTGACTGCCATTAGGTACCAAGATGAGATCTTCAGACCACTTGTGAAACCATATGCTGGTGCGGTTGGCTCTGGGTTCCTCCTAATGCAAGATTATGCTAGACCTCATGTGGCTGAGGTATGTGAGCAGTTCCTACAAGACGAAGGCATTGATGCCATGGACTGGCCCGCCAGTCCAATTGAGCAAATCTGGAACATCATGTCTCACACATCCACCAACACCACGTTGCACCACAGACTGTCCAGCAGCTGGTGGATGCTTTAGTCCAGGTCTGGGAGGAGATCCCTCAGGAGACCATCTGCCACCTCATCAGGACCACGTCCAGGCGTTGTAGGGAGGTCACACAGGCATGTGGAGGCCACACACACTACTGAGCCTCATTTGGACTTGTTTTAACAACATTCCATCAAAGTTGAATTAATTAAAGTTTTTCCACTTTAATTTTTAGTGTGACTCCAAATCCAAACCGGATTTCTTTGAGTTCTGTCAATAATTTTTGTGTGATTTTGTTGTCAGCACATTCAAATGTAAAGAGCAAAGTGTTCTTGTCATATTTTTGAGCGGTGTAATTATAGCATTCTAATCTCCTAAAGGAACGTCTATATATAAACTGAAAAAACACACATAATTATCTTATTTTGCCTATATTCATTGCACACGATTCATTGCTTTTTTGACATGATTGAATTAGCGGCTTGACGAAATTCACTTGTGAATGAATATTCATCACAAAAAGCTGTAACAGGTTATGGGTGCCTAGCAGCATTTGCAGAAAAAGCTACAGAAAAGCAGTTCTTGATGCATTGTGTAATTTGGATGATTTCAGCAAACACCACAGCTTACTGGTAGGCGACATAAAATAAAAAGCGGCTAATTCTAGAACTGAAATACCTTCAATGCTATGTAGGCAGGTTCCTGAGCATGTCACAGATGCTCAGTATTAACTATGGATTCGTGCTGCAACCTCATGTTGTGTTGTTGTGATATCATACTTGAAAAGTGAGGGTGAAGTGATTATCATTGTGAAACACTGCAGCACAGCACACGGTGCACACCACAAAATGTGT
The DNA here is from genome assembly GCF_900700375.1 of Denticeps clupeoides. NCBI lineage: Eukaryota > Metazoa > Chordata > Actinopteri > Clupeiformes > Denticipitidae > Denticeps > Denticeps clupeoides. The sequence goes on along the minus strand of NC_041720.1, from coordinate 12,952,734 downwards.
CTACCATTGTGTCCCGGAGCAAGACACTGAATGTAAAGTGCTCTGGTTAAGGGCGTCTGATGAATGCTGTAAATGCAAATCTGTCCACCAACTTTGTGTGTCTTTGTGTATAGTGAACTTCCTATCCATGGCGATCAGAAAAAATCACATTCTGATCCGCAATGCCAACATGATAGCAGGATGTCTGGGAGAAATAAGCAGTAAATATGTTCAGATGTTACAGTTTCATACAGAAAATATTCGATACTTATAGTATTTCACAGTGATATTACCACTAATTAACTTATCAGTAAGAAAGTCCTCATATAGGGGCGAGCCATGGAATCTTGTTTAAAGTGCGTCGGGAACAACTGGATAATTATATACAAGCATTGAGGACACACCATAAATCAAGGGGCCGTCTCGGCAGTTGAGTAATCATTGAGGAGCACAGTAAAGATTTGTTGCCCTCCCACTGGTATTAAACTGATTGAATTGAAACTGTTTGTGTGTGTGGGGGGGGGGGGGGGGGGGGGGGGGGGGGGGGTGTGCGTGCAGGTACACCAATACTGTCACTGCTTTACACATATGTGCACTCTTGAAGGGGTTAATTTAATGGACCGATCTATTAAAACTTTAAGATATTTAAGTCACACATCGACAACTACAGTGATATTTGTTGATTCTTGGTCTGTTTTTAGTCTTTATTTACATGCTTTGTTCAACCAAAGGGCACTACCGAACCCTTCTGAGTAATAAAATAATATATAATGTCTTGTCCGCCCTAATTAATCCATTTACACTAAATTAGTCTTCTTTTGTAAGCCATTGACTAGCTCATTTGTGATTTGTGTGCATCTCCGTATGTACGTCCGTATACAGTTCAGACCTACATAGTGTTCAAAACCGACCTTGCCGGGACAATCTCAGTTTTTATGCTCCCATGTCTGTTTTTTTGGGCGTTTTGCAATTGTGCCTTGTGCATTGACCTTGGTGTGACAAGTTCTGAGTGGGGCTTGACTACCAGTTTAGTTTCTTACCTGCTATCCTAGTACCACACTTACAAATAATGACATACTCATTTCAATTCATCCATCCAAGGCGGAAACATTTTTATCTTTTCTATGTAACATTTTGGCAAAAGAAATCCGTCTCATTTACAAGCCCAGTCAATTGGCAGTTAGAGCTGCAATAAAAAAAAATGAGACTGAAGTGAAAGAGCGGTGTGTGTGTGTGAGTAGAATCAATATAAATGCCCTTTAACGGGGATAAAAAATATTTATATATATGGTGGATAGTGTAGTCATTTTTACTTCCAAACTCCTACATTGGCATTATATTCTGCAGTTATTACGATTTACCTATTGGCCTAAAGATGAGAATTTTCCAATAAAAGAAAACACTTTCTGCAGCAAAGTCCTTGTAACTTAATAAAAGCCCTCGATTCTTCTTGGCCTGTTGTGTGTATGTGCAAGCGAAGGAACCCTCACAATGACAATCACTTCACTTTCACACCTACGTGCCCTTGACCCCACCATAACAGCACAGTGCGGCGGGTCAAAAACGAGGAAGCAGACCGTGAAATGCGACGGTCCCCCCTGTTCTCCGGGCCGCCTGTCCATGCAGAAGCGCGCCGATTAGTCTCGCTGTGCGTCCAGGTGCAGGCTTCGGGCCCGGGCGCCCCCTGCCTCAGGTGCGGCTCGCGCAGACGCCAGACCTCCGACGCCCCGCTGAGCTAAAGAGCTTTTTTTTTTTCTTTTTTTTCCCGTTCCCCTCGGCGTCTTTGCGGTGGACGAGCACCCAGCAAGTGCAGCGTGCCAGCGATCTGCCGTGTCTGCGGCGGGAAGAGCCGACGCGGCGGAACGCGCCCGCCCTGCTTTAAAACGATAGCATTCTCGGGCCTTATCTACGCACGCCCTGTACGTTATAACACCGCGGCGTAGCCTAATGGGATTCTCAGCATAAACATTTTTTCACCAGACACCCCACCCCCACCCCTCCCCCCGTGCATAACATGATTGTCCTCAAGAATTCCATCTAAATGCATTGTGTTACAAGGGCGGCGCGGCACTGGCCAAAAAAAGCAGCAGCTAATCCATTTAATGGCCATTTTCTATAGCCAGCCGGTGATTAAACATTAGGACCCCTCTTCTCGCGCGGCGCTGTTAACAGGAAGTGCTACCTTCTCCGCGTTTGTGCCGCGCCAGCAGCTTCCATACTCTGGATCAGCTGAAGGAGACCCGGGGCCTCTGCAGCAAGCCGGGAAAACGGGGGCTTTGTTTTTCTGCCTTCGATGCTCCTCTTACTTTCCATTGGAGAGCAGCAAGCTTAGGGGGAAGAGACAGCACCTGAGATCCTTTCGGCCGTGTAAGGGTCCTGTCATGGAGGGACAAAGCGTTCCCGACTCAGAACACCTCTGGGTCTTGGCCGCCTGGACTTTCATCGCACAGCCAGTGTGTCGGAACACCGCGGCTCTCACCCCTCACGCTTCTCGAGGCTGAAGAGCATGTGAGGCCTGGAGAGGTAGCAAGCACACCGAAATAAATAAAGAATATCTGCATTTATTCAAACTTGGACGGAGCTTTATAATCCAGCCGCCGCATGCACTCGCCTGAATGATGCTTAGCGACATGTGTTTGTTTATCCAGGGCACAGCTGCCACAGGCCAAGGTGACAGGGGAATTTCTCTCGAAGTAACTAGAGGAGGGATCCAGGCCACTCTGCAAGAAGGGGAGGAACAAGGAGCTTGAACTTTTTTTTTCTTTGTGTAATGAGATCTAAAGCACTCCATATAATTAGAAGCTGTCTGGAATGAGGACAATTAAGTGCGGTTTTTCATCGCAGAGGGTTTTCTCAATGGGGTGAATTATTGTTTTGAGGGGGGAGGGAGAGGAATCCAAAATGATTGATGAGTTTTGGTGTTTTCCAAATGAGGGGCCCTTATATTCGTAATTACACCACGGAAATGAATGGATCATAATGATACGAAATCAGATGAGAGCATGCAAATTGCTCATCAAATCGGGAAGCCTGCAAAGTCGTCCCCAAACTGGCAGCATGAGGACTTGCGGCTCGTGCTGTAAATCTTTATACCAAACACATGTAACACTTGTTAGGTTCAAAGGGTGAACCATCAGGTCAACTGCTGTTATATACTGAAAAATTGTCTTCTCCTTTCTACAAATCACAGAAGTGAACATAATGAACATGCAATATAACAGTAACAGTAATAATGATGATGATAATAATAATAATAATAATATGTCAGAAGTGCATTAATGTTCCTCACTGTACTTCTGTGGACCCCCTTTTGATGGTCAAAAATACATATTTGTTGTCATAATGTACAAACCAGTACCTTAAAATATGCCAATTGAATATATAAATATATAAATACATACGTTATAAATAAGTTTATCAGCCTCATCATACAGTGGTATACAGTGGTAAGTGGTTACTAGATGCACAACAAGGTTGTTTTCACAGTGGGAAACCCCAGGGTTACATTTTTTTTTTTCAAATTTATATAAATGGACACTCACCTAGGGCTAATTCAAGACAGGAAACTGGCAAACTGATTAAGAGCAAGATCTGGGTCTGTATATTGGCACGGTCAAAAGGCAAAAAGGTTCCTGGGTCGGATCTCCAGGTGTGGAATTTAATGATCTATAATATTCACAGGATAAGAGAGAGGATCAGTTACTGGGTTACAAGCATGATTCCTGGCATTAGAGGGGTGGCTTATTTACATTTACAGCATTTATCAGACGCCCTTATCGAGAGCGACTTACAATCAGTAGATACAGGGACAGCCCCCCCCTGGAGTAACTTAAGGTTAAGTGTCTTGCTCAGGGACACAATGGTAGTAAGTGGGATTTGGACCTGGGTCTTCTGGTTCACAGGCGAGCGTCTTAACCACTAGGCTACTACCACCCTGCTAATATGCTTATGAGTGCATGTTAACAAAGCCTACAGCATAGCCTACAGCATAGGAGACTAAGGGGTGACCTGGTCCAGATATACCAGATTCTATCAGGTCTATATGTAGTTTATCAACATTAAATATGTAGTTCAGTTCCCTCCAAGGACTCGTCATTGTCCATCGGTTGCTCCCATTAGAGGTCTGCACAATTGACATGGGGCAGAAGTGTTACACAGATGCCCTACCTGACACAACCCTCCCTATTTACCAAGACTTGGGACCAGAACCAAGAAATGCATTGGCACTTGCATTCCCGGTGGCAAGTGATTTTATTATTTTCCTGTGTTCAGTAATTTGCAAGTTTTTTCCTGTAACAGTCCTGTTGGAAAATTAGATGCAGGCTTTTGGTGTCCATTAATGTTTTTTCATTAATAAAATGACCGTTGCTCGGCCCTCCTGCATCCATAATGACCTGAATATAAGATCCCTTTCTAATTTTTCAACACTAATTCAAATTATATAATTAAAAATCCCATTTGACATAAAAATGTGAAGCATAACACCTCTCATATTTTGAGGAAAAAAAGCATAGGATAGTCTATTAAGTCTATCAAAATCAAAGCAAGGTGTTTCATTTACTGATATCCTTCGCCATTTCATACAACTTCTAATTGACTGTCAGCATGGGATGTGGGGGTTGTGAACCAACCCACTCCATTTCAAAAATTAAATCGCTCTGAGCTCTAGGAGATTGAAAACAAGACAACAGGGCCTAGTCATGTGACCAAAGATAAATCACTACTCATACAAACGATTCATCAAGGCTGTAGTTCACAGTCCACACTGACACTGTTAAGATGCACAGTCAATACCCAAAGATCTGGATGGAAAACTGATAAGCCCTAAATCGGCCCAAAGCTGCTATTTGCTACGGGCCCTAAAATTTGAACCAAGTATCAAAGACAGGCAGTAAAGATGTGTCAATTGTTTTATCGAATTCCTCGGACAATGTAGACAATTATTGTTGCTCCCTGAACCCTGTGAAGAAGGGTTCAGGGAGCAAAATCCAGCTATTCTGGATTTGGGGCTTGGTGGGATCATCTCCTAGCCACCTTACTTCCCTTTCCTCCACTAAATGAATAAGTGAATTTAAAATAAAAAAGATATTTTCGTCAAGATATGAGCAGAACAAAGGTGGAAATAATGCCAGATTGAGCAGGCAGAGCTGAAAATAATATATATGTGCTGCAGAGCACAGTTTTTTGGGCTCATATGGGCAATGTCCCTGCACATTTCACTGCATATTTAATTGATTTAATTATGGATCAGAAGAAAAGGTCACATCTCCGCAGTGAATGTGCACTTACAAATATTAAGAATGTAGGATCACTGCATTTAGATGTCATGCACAAGCTTATGTGTCCGTGAGGGGTTTTGTCTATTGCATCATGTAAGTGTCAGCCTATGCCTTTCACAAGTGACCTTAAACGCGGGGGGAGTTTAACGGCACTTTTTTTTGCTTAGCCACTTCTGAGGTTACGCCTGTTAAATGGCCTAATGCTATAAAAGGGTTTATAGCATTCAGACAAGTTGGATCTCATTTGCAATGCAAAGGCCAGCAGAGGAAAAAACAAAGCAATATGCATCTAGAGGAAATTAGTCTGGATGCTACAGGAAATTGGTGGAACAAAAGCACCTCAAGCTCATGTAATAGGGGAAAGACTATTAATAGGACATATTGAAGACTGGTCTGTGACCTGCATTTGGGGTAGAGAAACACATTTAAGTTGAAGGATCACATAGTTTTAATGAAAAGTACCCTTTAGCCTTGTGAAAGTGAAAGTGAAATGATTGTCACTGTGAAACACTGCAGCACAGCACACGGTGACACAACAAAATGTGTCCTCTGCTTTTAACCATCACTCTTGGTGAGCAGTGGGAAGCCATGACAGGAGCAGTGTGTGGGGACGGTATAGTTTATCTATATGAGGCTAGTTTTCATAAAGATATATACTGTACACAATTGATTTAGTGAAGTGATTGTCACATGTGATACACAGCAGCACAGCACACGGTGCACACAGTGAAATTTGTCCTCTGCATTTATCCCATCATCCTTGGTGAACAGTGGGCAGCCATGAGCAGCGCCTGGGGAGCAGTGTGTGGGGACGGTGCTTTGCTCAGTGGCACCTCAGTGGTACCTTGGCGGGTCGGGATTCGAACCAGCAACCTTCTGATTACGGGGCCGCTTCCTTAACCACTAGGCCACCGCTGCCCCAAAAAGTGAAGTGATTGTCACATGTGATACACAGCAGCACAGCACACAGTGCACACAGTGAAATTTGTCCTCTGCATTTAACCCATCACCCTGAGTGAGCAGTGGGCAGCCATGACAGGTGCTCGGGGAGCAGTGTGTGGGGACGGTGCTTTGCTCAGTGGCACCTCAGTGGTACCTTGGCAGATCGGGATTCGAACCAGCAACCTTCTGATTAGGGGGCCGCTTCCTTAACCACTAGGCCACCACTGCCCCTGATGGCTTTATACTCACTCACTCACTTTCCATAACTGCTTATCCTCCTGGGCACTGGGCAGGAACTCAACCACACACATGACATTCACTTACAGACTCACACCTAGAGACAATTTAGACTCACCAATCACCTTGTGGAAGAGCCCAGAGGAAACTAGCACCAACACAGGGAGGGCATGCAAACTCTGTGTGCCGGAGTTAAATGGTTACACTAGATTTATAAATGTATTTCTTCTTTTCTTGTGTCTTTTATTTTCTTATTTTCTAAAGACTTTAATTTTGTTGACCTGTATTCTGATGTGGGTAAGGGAATTATAATGACAATCAGGGTGTTGTTCAATTGTAGAATGTTAAAATGTGTTAATGTTTCTGGTTATGTTAAATATGTTTCTGTATTTTTGTTTGTTCAATTTATGATTCTTATAAAAAGTTATGTGGGTTCTAAAAACTTTGATCACCCCCCGAAAAGTGGTTGGATGCGGCCGTGCCCTTGGGTTAGTGGGTTGGAGACCCGGTTTAGTTCTCTTGGACACATGGCATGAGCTGTGAGAGGTGCGTAGGGGTTTGTGTGCAAAAAGTAATTTTTTCTTCTATTTTAATTTATGTACATATTTGTGAATATTTTTTTATGTTCTGTTATTACTGTATATTGTAGAGAGAGGTGCAGAGAGATGCGAGTTGTGACACGATGTTCTGGCGTGATCTTGTTTTTGTACAGGTATGCAGTACTGTAAATACTTTATGTTAATGTTTAGTTCTCTTGGACACATGGCATGAGCTGTGAGAGAGAGAGGTGCAGAGAGATGCGAGTTGTGACACGATGTTCTGGCGTGATCTTGTTTTTGTACAGAATACAGTTTGCACGGAAAATCTCGTGGGTGGCGGCTCGTCATTACGGTTCAAGAAAACGCAGAAGAAGAACCGCTACATCTGCACAGAAAACTGTAATTGTACTTGACATAGACAACATAATATAGGCCTGAGTTAACTTACATTGTAGCATAGAGTTGTTGATCACATGTATTTCTGATCAATATATTTCTTAATTTATCCAAGTTATGATGTTTAAGGGACTGGAGATAATCTCCTTCATTTAAAGGACCAGGTGAATAACCAAGAATGATAAATTACTGAAGTTAAAGCTACTCTGCATTAGCAATGCCCTTGGATGCTGCTTTGTGCCGTTTTCAAAAATTGCAATGGCAATTTTTGGCAATTTTTATCCAAAATGTCATTTTTTTATAACTAACAAAAACATTAATGTGTTCTTAATCAACAGTGCAATCATTTAATTAACATCTTAAATAACACATCCATGAAAAAAAAACATAAAATAGATATCAGACAAAAATAAAAACATAACTTGAAACTACATCAAAGTTAGCTTCCAGAGTGAAAATATGAGTGCAAGTGTGACTAACCTTTTGTACACTGATTTCCTAAAAATGTGACAACTTATGAAGCTCCAAATCGAAGTTGGAGCTTCAGCTGTAGCTGTGCTTGAATTTACTGGGGTCATGAATAAAGATGAGATATGTTTAATTATTGCCCTGGTTATGGAAAAAAAATGTTGGAATATGGAATTAATCTGCAGAAGCGAGGATAATCCCTGCACACCTGCAAAAATGACACGTATCTTAAATCCCGTTGATAATGCGTCTGCCTAAGGCTCCCTGGCTCCTTAATAGGGGGCAGCATTGGTCACACTTTTTTTTTTTTCTCCAGTCTTCTGGAACGAGGAAGAAAAACATCCAACAACACGAGCCAAAACCCAAGACCCTTGCGATCTCTGTTCCTCACAGCAGAGCCTGAGCGCTGCACCCAAATATTTCTGTTTGCCTCACAGCTTATCAGGAAGTCCCAGATGCCAACAGCAGCAAGGAAAGCGAGGGGGACGAGAGTCAGGGGAGGAGATGAAGAGCGTAAAAACAGGAGTCAACTGAAACGTACTTCCTGGCCCAACGACTTGCAGGGTATGAGCAGGACCACTGCTTTCAGAGGAAGAGGGCCAATCAACCACTCTACATCAAATCAGACTGGGCTTGACCAGTCCTCTCCATTTAGGCTCTGCCTTGAGTTTTGTTGAATGTCCACATTTCAGGTACACTTTGAAGGTTCTGGATCAGTCTTCTGCTAATACACCTGATGTTGTCAGAGAAGGGGGTGTCTTGGTTAATAAAAACGTTGAAGCCTAATGAGAGGTCGATATTTAGTGTGTTAGTGTTTTTTTTTATTTTTCAATGTCCCCTTTATAGTGACACCTTCTGTGCCCCTTCTGTGTGATATAAAACCCAGGTTTTACTGTATTTATACATATGTATAAATACAGTACAGGCCAAAAGTTGAATGAACTATAAATGAACACATGTGGAAAAAAAGGTGAAATAACTGAAAATATATTCTAGTTTCTTTGCTCTGATTACTGCTTTGCACACTCTTGCCATTCTCTCGATGAGCTTCAAGAGGTCGTCACCTGAAATGCTTTTCCAACAGTCTTGACGGAGTTCCCAGAGGTGTTTAGCACTTGTTGGCCCCTTTGCCTTCACTCTGCGGTCCAGCTCACCCCAAACCATCTGGATTGGGTTCAGGTCCGGTGACTGTGGAGGCCAGGTTTCCACTTTCTGTTAAGTACATAACTCCACATGTGTTCATTCATAGTTTTGATGCCTTCAGTGAGAATCTACCAACGTAAATGGTCATGAAAATAAACAAAACACATTGAATCAGAAGGTGTGTCCAAACTCTTGACCTGAACTGTATATATACAGCGGAGGAAATAATTATTTGACCCCTCGCTGATTTTGTAAGTTTGTCCAATGACAAAGAAATGAAAAGTCTCAGAACAGTATCATTTTAATGGTAGGTTTATTTTAACAGTGACAGATAGCATATCAAAAGGAAAATTGAAAAAAAAAATAACTTTAAATAAAAGATAGAGACTGATTTACATTTCATTGAGTGAAATAAGCATTTGAACCCTCTAACAAAAATACTTAATACTTAGTGGCAAAACCAATAATGCACACATTTTAGGAGGAATTGTGGTCCACTCCTCTTTGCAGATCATCTCTAAATCACTAAGGTTTGGAGGCTGTCTCTGTGCAACTTTGAGCTTCAGCTCCCTCCATAGGTTTTCTATTGGATTAAGGTCAGGAGACTGACTAGGCCACTCCATGACCTTAATGTGCTTCTTCTTGAGCCACTCCTTTGTTGCTTTTGCTGTATGTTTTGGGTCATTGTCGTGCTGGAACACTCATCCACGACCCATTTTCAATTTCCTGGTAGAGGGAAGGAGGTTGTCGCTCAGGATTTTACAATACATGGCTCCGTCTATTTTCCCGTTGATGCGGTGAAGTTGTCCTGTGCCCTGAGCAGAAAAACACCCCCAAAGCAAAATGTTTCCACCTCCATGCTTGACAGTGGGGATGGTGTTTTGGGGGTCATAGGCAGCATTTTTCTTCCTCCAAACACGGCGAGTTGAGTTAATGCCAAAGAGCTCAATTTTGGTCTCATCTGACCACAGCACCTTCTCCCACTCACTCTCTGAATCATTCAGGTGTTCATTGGCAAACTTCAGCCGGGCCTGCACATGTGCCTTCTTGAGCAGGGGGACCTTGCGAGCACTGCAGGATTTTAATCCATTGTGGTGTAATGTGTTTCCAATGGTTTTCTTGGTGACTGTGGACCCAGCTACTTTGAGGTCATTAACTAACTCCTCCCGTGTAGATCTAGGATGATTTCTCACCTTTCTCAGAATCATTGAGACCCCACGAGGTGAGATCTTGCGTGGAGCCGCAGACCGAGGTCGATTGATGGTCATTTTGTGCTCCTTCCATTTTCGAACAATTGCAGCACCAGTTGTCACCTTCTCTCCGAGCTTCTTGCTAATGGTTTTGTATCCGATTCCAGCCTTGTGCAGGTCTACAATTTTGTCTCTGACATCCTTGGACAGCTCTTTGGTCTTTCCCATGTTGGAGAGTTTGGAGTCTGCCTGATTGATTGATTCTGTGGACAGGTGTCTTTTATACAGGTGACTAGTTAAGACAGGTGTCTAACCACTCTGTGGGAGCCAGAACTCTTAATGGTTGGTAGGGGTTCACATACTTATTTCAAACAATGAAATGCAAATCAGTCTCTATCTTTTATTTTAAAGTTATTTTTTCAATTTTCCTTTTTGATGTGCTATCTGTCACTGTTAAAATAAACCTACCATTAAAATGATACTGTTCTGAGACTTTTCATTTATTCGTCATTGGACAAACTTACAAAATCAGCAAGGGGTCAAATAATTATTTCCACCACTGTATATATGTATATATATTCATAACATACTAACCAGGTCCAAATGGAAAGCAAGGAGAGTAAAGAGCGCATCTGGCTGTGGAGGCTTTCATCATGTAGGGAGTAAAAATAGTAAGAGTGTCGATAAGGACCCCACTTAGTTTTCAGCTTGATTGAGTTCTTGATTTGATTGGATTGTTTGAACTTTTTTGCTTTCTTTATTTCCTGGGCAGTTTGGGTTCTTTCATGGAGTTTTTATGAAGCCATCCGGAGAAAGAAGAATTCTCTGATTTCAGTTGTTGATGCTTTTCTGGAAGTACCAAACTGACTACTGACTACCATCTTAAGAAAGGTTGTCCAGGGGCACTAACTTCTGGCGCCATTTATGCAACAAACCATTGTTGGACATTTCCTCGGGTCAAATGAGAGCAGATCAAGGAGGCTGGCACCAGTCATGTCTCATGCACAGCCTTTTATGATTATCATTCCATCAGCTATAAACCTGCTGAATTTTAAATCTACTCTGTCATCATTTTTCATCATGAACACAAGCACAAGACATACTAGCATACTGTGTACAGATAAGGTACTATGTAAAACTAGTGAAAACAAAACTGCTCTTTATATGAGCTGCATGCAATTTAGTTTTCAATTTCGAATATTTATTTTCATTAAACAATGACATTATGTGTATAGTGAAAGATTTCTATTTGTTCTCTGAGCAGCAATGCAATTGTTCTCCATTTGTAGACTTATGCCTGTAAGAGGTTATTCATTCTTTCGTATGGAGTTGGGAGAGACCAACCCCCAGTTCTTGTAGCACATCTCTACATATCAACATATTTTCTTAAATCAAATTCAATTATTGTCACTTTTACTTTAAGTTCTACTTTGTGTGTTTTGCACTTTTAGTCTCTTCCTGAACAATTTCAGAGTTACTGTTGAGAAGCTGAAAAGGCTGAAAGAAGCCAGTCTAAGGTTTGGCACCTACTCATTTCTGGGTCTCACATGAAGTCACAGGACTATGAAATGTATTTCATGTATGTTATGTAATAAACCAATAAAATAGCAAACAAGGCAAAGAGTCTCTCCAAATCAGGGAGCTTTTGCTGTGGTGGAAGCATTCTTGGCTTCTCTCCTCCACCTTAAGTTAGACATCAGGGACTTTCTTATCATTCACTCATGCTAATCAGCATCTCATGAAGTGGCTTTTGGCGATGGCAATAGTGAACAAAGCAGCCATGAAGGTTTTTCAGAGGCAACAGAAAAAAAACAGATTCATATATTGCAATACAAAATAATAAAAATATTTCTTGCATTGGATTCTTCAAAATGACTCCCATCTTAATCACCATAACTATACACAGAGTAGGAGATTCTAAACTTTTAACTGGTATTGTATGTGCCTACTGCATTGTTATTGCATTGTTCTTGTTGTGCTGCATAGTTGGTTTTTGTATTACTCCACAGTTTTTTGTATTACTACAGCCTGTTTTATATGCTAATTCTTACTTCGAGTTCATGAACAATTTTGTTGTGTTACTTTTATTTTGCCCATCTGTTGCTGGCTGAAGGCTGCTCTGTTTTGTGGGTCCTGCATTTGACCGATTGCCTTTCTTTTTGCACTCATAGGAGTCAGTTTGCCTTTCTTAGTTCCACCAGTCTAATGTTCTCCCGAATCTGCTTTCAACCTCATAGGAGTCATTAAGTTATGAATTGAGCATATTCTTGCTTATTCATTATGCTTGCTCATTCATTGGGTTCTGAGGAGACCTTGGTTCACTATAGAAGCTCTTTTAGAAGACCACGGATTTCTTGCTGTAACAGTTTCTTTGTTATTTTGTTTCTTTGTTTCTTTGTTACTAACTTACTTTAAGTTAGTAGAGAAATTTGAAACCAGAACAAATAGCTCACACTGTGATAAAGGGCTGGTGATTCAAATCATAGGAACAGTTTAGGTGCTAAAGATTTTAGCTATAAGGAGACAATATTTTAACATTAGGTGACATTGTTGTCAACTCTGTACCTCTGTATCTTTGTAATGCTGTGAGAAATATGAAAGTAGCTTGTACGTCTGGTTCTCAGGTGTCAGAACATGATCATTTTCTCATATATTTTTTTGTCTTCACATTAATTAATGTGAATGAATAGATTTTAATTCACATGAGCAAACAGCATAGGGCTGCACCTATTGCAAGTTTGAATATGTATATTAGGTATAGATCCAGTAGTTTGCTAGTCAGTATTTCTGGATGAAAGGGCTGACAATTTGTCTGCATGTTTGGTGGCAAATGTGTTCTAAAGATATTTATAACACATATCCCGATTGTATGTGTGATATTGGTATGAAACGATCAAATATGTGGCAACGTGGCTTGTGCTACTTTGCATGTCTGGGGGGGAGGGGCTCTTAACTCATTCAGAATGTGCAAGTATAGTGTGTGAATCATTTTAAACTTAATCATTAAATCTTCTGGCTGTCAACTTCAGTATCTTCACCCTAACAAAAAGGGCTGACTTGGTATTTATTTCTCCTCTCCAAGATAAAGACAACTGTTTGCAACAGTTTACTTCAGTAAAACGTTCCTACAGTGCAACACTGGTCCTAGTTTTCCGTATCATTTTGCTGGTGTTCAGAAAAGTAAAGACAGGAAATAAAAACCCAGAGAATGGAAGAGAAGGTTTAAAACACATTTGACACTAAATATTTTGGATATCTGGATGACTGGAAATGAGTGGGAATGGCACTAAATGCAGACGCGGTGTGTTTTTGTGGCATAAGCAGGCAGGGGAGATGGCACTCAGCAACGACGTCGCTGGAGCTGGGGTTCATGGTCAGCGAGGCTGATACAATATTGATGAGGCAATGAATTTTTTTGTCACTCACTCTGTCTCACCACGCCAATGTGTGTCATTCAGTGCCTCTAAATTACCTGCACAGCCTCTTTATCAACCATTTCTGTGAATAGGTGTGCGGCAAATTCGTTTTACACGTTTTACTGACTGATCAAATCAGCAATGAAGAGCTTATTGTAGTGATTGTGATGTTGGCAGTGATATACTTATTTGTAATTTTTTTTCTATCTATCTATCTATCTATCTATCTATCTATCTATCTATCTATCTATCTATCTGTCTGTCTGTCTGTCTGTCTGTCTGTCTGTCTGTCTGTCTGTCTGTCTGTCCGTATGTCTACAATGTTTTCTACAATGAACAGTAATACAATTATTTGATGCAATAAAAAAATCAATCCTGATTTCTTTAATTATACTAACAGCTAAGAACAGAACCATGACACCAACCATGACACCAACCACCATGCTTGACTGTAGGCAAGACACAAATGTCTTCTTCTAACTTGGTTGCAGCCACAGCCTCCATGTAAATAGCCTGCTTGTTTCTTTAGAAGATGCTTTAGAAGATGCTTTAGAAGATGCTTCCTTTTATGCAGTGCGCGGCATCTGATCTGTGCTCATGTTATACATACTCCCCATAAAGTTTACGAAAATGTGAGGGGTGTACTCACTTTTGTGAGGTACCATGTACAATTGAATGTCAATTTATTTCAGTAACATATAGTATTGATTACAGGGATTATTGAGCATATTATTGTTTGAGCATAATCACAAAGAATTCATAAACATATATTGCAAAAGAAAAAATGTGCAAATGTCTCTTGCATGATCCAATTGATAACAAAACTAAATTAACCAAATTTCCTCTGTATAACCTTAAACTGATTAACAGACTGCACAAACCACCTTTCAAAGCAGAGTTATCTTCAGGACATCTAAAAAGACATCAGCTTTGTGTAAGAACCGTTTTCTATCATGGCCGAACTGTAAATCACAGAGCAACAAACTAAAGGAAGCTATCGCCTGCGCGTTTTCTTCTTGTTCTTCATTGTATTCTGATGTGCCAATGAAGGTCTGCCAACCAGCTCCCCACTGAGGCAGTTCTCCCCCCAAACAGGAATACCGAGCGTTTGTAATGTCACCCAGGGGATCACAGACACAGATGCCTCAGTGTTTCCTATGAGCCTGCAGAGTGTGCGGCTACATCCGCACAGCGTTAACCAAACAATAGCTACCCAACTCTCCGTGCGGCATTCGGGGGGCAGCAGGCACCCCGTTCTCCTGCTGGTCTGGCCTCGCATCCTCGTATTCGTTGCCACGACGAGCGAGGCCTGCCGGTTTCAGATGAAGGCCTCATGTGGTGCTTCGATGTGCATCTGTGGCTGTCCCCCCTCCACCCCCCCCCCCACCCCACTACCCCCCCCTGTGAAAGTCCTGTCTCATGAAAATAAATTGAAAAGTTGCGCAGTGCGGATAGAATAAAATATAAATGGCAGAACAAGGACACAAAGTACAAAGACATGCTTTTTTCTTGAACACTTCAGCACCCAGGGGACGGCCCCGACATAAGTTCCGTGTCTTCCATGTTCTGTGTAGAAACCGAATAATCGAGCGGAGCTGTTGTTATTTTACATTCGCAGTACAGATTAAAAAAAGCACTTTAACAAGTGTTGTAACTAGTCTTGAAGAAGGGGTCGAGGGGATTGCTTTTATATTTGGGCCTATATGATAATCATCTCTTGATTTTTGTTATTAATTTATAAAGCAACAGATAATGAAAAGACATGTAGAAGAAATGTAGTTTAAAAATGCTGATTAGCCTTAAATCTGCTATGGTACATTTCCATTGATTTACTTCAACAAAGCCAGTTACCTCCACTAACCAGTTAAAAGCAGGGCCTAGCATTGATAGTTCCATAGCAACGCATTGCCTGAGCATTGTGAACACCTTGCATTTAACGTCAGGCTTTAAAGTAATTTTTAGACGCATGCATATGGTTCCTCTGGCTGATTTTTAAAACGCTGGCAGTAAACGTAATGTGTTCTGTTCTCTAGAGGGCGTATATATATTGCTAAATCTTTTTTAGTGCACATCTGAGACGGGATTCACAAACACAACTTTGGGAAGGCAAATATAGGTGTGTGTGTGTGTGTGTGTGTGTGTGTGTGTGTGTGTGTGTGCCTGAACTCTTTGTGCTCAGCTGTTCTGCGTTGTAATCAGGTTGCCGTTTGCCCATCTCCAATTCCAGGAAGGGAGAGACTATGAGAGCTCCCAGCAGCAGATGGCTAAGTTATGCTCTGCAGAGGTGAAAAATATCCCATTAGCTTCAGAAAATTAATGGATTTTTTTACTCTTTAGTGCAGAGCCTTGAACAAACCTGACCAGCTTGGATGGGATTTGGCGTGTACGTCAGGATATAATAAGCAAGCCGTCCCTATCACAAGCCCCAAGTGTCATCAGCATCCCTACATAATTCCACATACTCCTACAGTTCCTCTATTATACCCCATTCTGTAAAAAAATATTACCTGTATTATTAGAATTCTCAGCAGAATGGGCAGCACAACTGTTAAATCGCATGTATGTGCATTTACAAGTCAAATTTTTATTGCTGTTTTCTTTATTATTTATTTAAGAGCCACTCTGACAAGTAATCGCTGGCCGCGCTCCAAACATCGGCTGTCTCATGTCCACGTTAATTATATCACTTGTCAATCATTCTCGGTAATTACACAAGACAAGTGTAAAGCACGTGGCACTCGAGGGATGATTGTCAGACCTGTTTCCTCCTACACTCTCTCCAAACACTGGCTCTCCGTCAACCCCCATCCCACCCACCAAAAAAAAAAAAAAAACTCCCACAAGGAGAATTGGCATAAATCCAGCCAAATATGAACAGTACAATTCGTCTGAGTATCTCTAAACGACCTCACGCATCAGAGTGTTCTAGTAAATGACAATTTTTCCCTCAATGAACATTATACTCTACCCGTTTTGACTAAAGATGTGTTTCATTTGGGTTGAGATTAGGTGAAAATGAATGAAAGGAATGTGATTTTTTCACGGCATGAATAAACACATGAAAACTCAGAGAATAATGAAACGGTTTACCGTACAAAACAGAAACTCATGAGAAGATCGTCAGAGAACTACCAGTCAACAAATCAGTTTAGGGGTAACTGTAGTCTGTATCCAGGTATTAATCCAAAAGGTTAATAATAAAAAAAAACATTAGGTTGCACGTTGAGGATGTAACATAAAGAGACATAAACTAAAATTCCATATAAAACTGGCTTAATAAACTATTTACATCAAAATGTCCTTTACTGGTGGTAGAGTAGCCCGGTGCAAGTTCCATGTTGCATGCTGTTTACTATTTTTATTATTGAATTATAATTTACATGTAAGAACCACTTGCACAATAAAACATACATACAGTAAACTAAATAAAATCAAATCACCAAATCACATCAGTGCACTTCTGTAATGATGCACCCACATGTTTCTAAATTGTATCACAAAAAAATTCATAATGAAACAAGGCTGCACCCTGCAGTGGGCTGGTTCCCCCATATCCCCTTCAGCAGCCCAGCCACACCCTTAAAGAAAATCAGCCACAAAATGTGCCACAAAAATAGCAAATGCAGTGGTATGACAATAGAAAATGTTTCCCACATAGCCCCATAGCCTGACATAGGACGCGTAATGAAACACAGGTCTGAGAGAGAGAGAATTCTTCTGCTAGTTACCTAAAGAAAATAGAGCATTGCATAGTGTAATATTTTGTCATTAATTTTATTGTTGTTGCTAATATAAGATAATAATTGTTTCAAAAGTGTGATTTGCAGTGCGGTCCCCCCTTGGCGTGCAGCCGGCAGATTATGACAGAATTGCATGACTTTTCCATTCATCAACCACTCAGTGATGCTCGTGCCCTTTGAATAGGGGCATCATCGTTGTAGCACTCTCATCAGAACAGAAAGGCTTCATTGCAGGAGAAAGGTGATCACTCACTAACACTTTAAATTGATCTGTATTGATCTATAAGGATCCACTGACCCTTTCCCTCTAAGTGGGACAAGTGGACCAAAAACCCAACTGGCACTTATTAATGCCCACGATTACCTGTTCCCAGGCTCATACTATTCTTCATACTATTCATACACTTTCTATTAAAATTATGCAGAAGTCAGTGTGAATTGGCCAGTTTGCAAATAAGAATAAAAGATTAATCTTGCAGTAAAAGATCTGAGAGTACAGGCATTTGTTAGCTGCTTGTCTGGATATACGTTAGTTTAATGAATAGGTAGTTCATCTGCATCGTGAAGAAGAGAAAATAATCGCTCTTTTTGTTGATTCTGTAATTATTTCTGTGTTTAAAATGAGAGAAGCACCCAGATTGACAGCTGTCACACAAACTACCTCCCCCTTCTGAATGATTTAAACCCGCACCCATGACTCAATCTTTCTTGTTTTACCTATTTATTAATGAAAATCCTAAGGACGCCTTTGACCATACACTAACGAACAAGCCCCGTGCTTAGACACTGTGCTTAAATCGTGCATTATGATCAAAAATTATCCCCCCCCGACTGCAACAGTAACAATAAGACATTTTAAACTTTCTAATCCTGGATAGTATTTTGAGATGCTGTGATCGCAACAATTCATGCAAATTCAACCCTGCAATTCTGTCCAGTCAATGGAACTAAGCATCGTCTCTTGTGGTTTTCTGTCCCCTGTGCAAAACCAAACTCGATTCCCTCTTTCTGGAGGTGAAGATGACCGTGTCATTGATGACTTTCAGAAGCAATATTTAACTTTTAAAGACAACTGAAAAAAAGCAATGGATGTTTTGTTGCCATGTGTAACGTGTTCGTTTAAGGAAGCTAAAGGTTGGTGCAAAAAAGGAAACACCAAGGCTGCAAAAATACCAGATAAAGTAAAATAGAAGAAATCTAATTTAATTGTGCTTTGCCTACTATTTATATTCTATAGGGATGCATAGTAGGATTAGTGTTCAGTGACCAACTGATAATACTCAAAACAGAGCCGCTTTATTCACACTGCAAACAATTGCCTTAGTTTTTGAATGAATGCAAAAAATTAAATATGAACTTGCAAAAAAAACATGGAGTGCAGTTCCTTTTGGAGCATTGTCAGGAAAGCAGAAAGGATTGGTTCTAGTGCAACCCTGTAGGCAGACTAAATATGAATGATTTTCATACCCAAACCGCATTCCATCTAGGATCTATTTTATCTGCTTGAAGAGATTAAATAGTGCACATCTCAGACGCCTGAGAAAAACTACAGTTTTGACTGTGTAGTTATAGTAATTTTAGTTATAATGTTGGATGAGACGCATGCTAGAGTGTGCGTAAATGCAATGATCTTTGTGGCACCAGAGGTCATCCTGGGATGCTATGTGCATACGTCACACATAACATACATTCATACCTATAGCCAAAAATAGACTCACCAATCCACCCTTTCACGCACGTCTTTGGATAGAAGGGCGGAACCAGAGGATGCATACAAACCTTGGGTGCATGCAAACCTTGACCTTGGAGGTGTGAGGCTATGGCAGTACCCACTGTGCCACAGACTATAAACACCAAATATAAAAGCCGGTTGTAAATGAGCTATAAAAAATATTTCCCCTGAAATCATCTGCCCAAACCTCTATCATCATCTATGTTATTCCAAGAAGAACAGCCTTGGTCTGTCCATAGGCCAGCGATAGAACTGTTACTGTCAGTGACAGATGGCAGGTTTTATATGACTTTATCCGTGAAGATTCTGCATAGACAATTCACTCTGATGGTTGATTTGTTAACTGTTTTTCTCGGTATAAGGTGTTCTTAGCAAATCAACATTCCCGGTGCACTTTCACTCTGGTAACATTTGTTTTTGATGAATATGGAGCAGGAATGCATTGTTTTGCTGCCCTTTAATATTCTTACGAGGGCTTGTTTTGTCCTTTGCTGCCCTCTCCAGAAATAATAAAGTGGAGAGGTGTAGCAAGGGGGTAAAAAAGTGTCTCACAGGAAAGCGGCGAGTCTTTAAACATAATCATTTTTCGCTTGGAGAGCATTAAGTACGCTTCAATTAAACATCAGGGAAATTGACAGCTGCTATGGAAATGAGGACATGAAAGGGTTGCAATGCAAATTGATGCCCACTCAATGCTGCCACCCACAGGGCCAAACAATCCCCGGTTTCAGCCTCATGGATTATTTGAGAACACACACAAACATACACACATATATACATAAGTATTAAGTATAAGGTACACATAGTTATATAGTTATATTGCTGATCTGGTTATGTGGTGCCAATGTTTCAAATGCACCACATGTATATATGATATATTTCCTCATATATTATCTTAAATTTATGTTTAGAAATTACTTAATACTAAATTAATATTACTTACTTAACATATGAAGGCCATTTTGTATGTTTCTGTTTTGTAATGGCACTGTGTCAAATACTGATAAAACTGTTTTGCATTTGTGATATACACAGATCAGCGATGACATCATGATCACCCACCTAATATTCATCATAATATTCAATCATACTGACTCATTACAGCACTGACTCTACTTGACCTCTAAGGTCCTTGTTTGGTTCTTAAAACCCTCTTGAGTTTTTTGTATGGCAGTGTGCATTATCAGACACTTCACTCCATGCAAAACTTTCTGACACCTTCCTATCAGAAAAACAACTTTTTTCCATCAATTTCAGCTTCAGTAGCTCTTCTATTGTAGATGACTGTAGATTTCCTTCCTTAGATCATTTTGGTAGGTCTTGACCAATGTCCATGACCAAACGTCCTGGACCAGGATAATCCTGCAAGATCTACAGTTTTGGGGATGCTCAGACACAGCCATTACAATATGGCCCTTGTCAAATCAATCAAATGCAACATTTATGCATGCAACATATAAACTTGATGGACAAAATGTTCACTTGCTGTCTAATATAAATACAAGGCAACTAGTATCCAGTCACTCTGGATAAGATTGTCTGCTAATAGATGAATGAATATATGCCATATTCCCCACTGTAATAAGACAATCAAAGTCATTCACTTCACCCTTGCCACTGATCGATGTAGCACATCTCCTGTTTTTTGGTTTCTTTTTAGATGCACACGAATATCCACATGTGCTGGGTTCCGGGCTGGTGCTTCAATTTTCACTGTTGCCGCAGAGAGAGGACGGAACTTAATGCTGGGTTCTGACGACCCATGGCGACTTTTATTTACGGTGGGCTTGATGATGATAACGCTGCGATTCTGCAGTGTCTTCTCCCCTCCTCACTTTCACCCGCTTGGTCTTTAATTCGGTTCCATATCTTCCCTGACGGTTTTTGATATTTAATCAGGAGACGTCCTTTTCATATTCACAGCAGCCGAAATGTCAAGTGACTACATTTACTTTTTTACTTTGCCTCGCAGTGAGTCAGCATGGAAATGAAGGGGATCCTCGTTCATTTTTGTTTTGCTCCGACAGAGTAAGGAAATAATCAAATAATAGATTGGCTTTTGGGGAATTTGTGAAAAAATCGAATCTCCAGAATCTCCAGATTGAAAAGGCCAGCCTTTTCTAGGCTAAGATTTGAAGCACAGCTGCATCCTGGTATTGTGTTCACTGGTGGACAAACTTTCATCTCCCAGCGGCCAATCCCCTCGCGCCGCCAAGTGAAATGACCCGGACATAATTTCAGGCGTTGTGTTTTAATCGCGCGTCCCATTCAGAGTTCGTCCTGAAACCCCTCCCCTGGGGACGGCCTGCAAAAGTGCCCAGTGGCATGGATGATGTAAAGTAACTAAATTTGTCTTTGTTTGGGGGGAGCATTGTGTGGAAGGTTATGAATGTTTATCGTCCCGAACATCGCGCTGAAATTGCATTGCGAGCGAGAAGATTCTCACAGGCTACAGACTGAATATTGGATTTTTGGTGGGGAAAAAAAAAAGTCAATAGAGAGTCTCATCATTAAAGCGAATAAATATTCTCCCCTCAAAGCCATTTCAAGTCTTGCATTCTGCCATTGCTTTGCTTTGGCTTTTTTTTTTTATTATCAGCAATATAACGCAGACACACACACTTATGCCTTGTGGACTCCCATATAAACTGTAGTGTGAGAAAACAGGGAAGGTTGCCAACCCCAACCAGCAATACAATTTTATTAAAAATGGATTACTTTACCTCCTCTTTTACTTAGATGGATGCAGAGGATGAAGCATTACGTGAGGCTTGATATAGCAATACTCTTTTTAGCATCTGAAGACTGCATCGAGACTGGCTTTTCTGACATAGCTTCAAGTGTGTTGCAAAGAAAATCTACATTTATACATTTTTATATAAATGTCAATTACAAATTACAAACATTTCCGGTTGGATTTTTTTTTTTATGATACTTCCTTTCAAAAAATTATTTTCACCCGTCAGTCAGATGTGGTTCATGGTATTTTCAGGCCAAAGTAGCATTACACAGATCTTATTTAAGTGAAAGTGAAGTGATTGTCATTGTGAAACACACAGCACACGGTGACACAACGAAATGTGTCCTCTGCTTTTAACCATCACCCTTGGTGTGCAGTGGGCAGCCATGACAGGCGCCCAGGGAGCAGCGTGTGGGGATGGTGCTTTGCTCAGTGGCGCCTTGGCAGACCAGAGCAACCTTCTGATTATGGGGCCGCTTCCTTAACCACTATGCCCCCTCTGCCCGATCTTCAAACATCTAATTAGATATTCATTATTTCTTAAATATCCACATATATTTTTCTGAGCTTTATATCACCCAGGTTTGACAAATAAATAAATATAGTAATTAATATATAATTGCAGGGTAATGCGGTGAAACGGCGATTAGTGATGTGCACTCACACCTCCAATTCGGACCTTGTAAACAGGTGAATTGCCGACTCTGTGGTGCGCTGGTGCCCTGTCCTTGGTCCTCACCCAGTGTTCAAGGTCAGGTTCTGGCAGCATGACCTTGAGCAGGACTAATCAGTGAGTGAGTGAGTGTCTCAGCAGATCTGACTTTATCTTTCTACCACAAATATATACAAGGAAAACCATATTGTATTTAATAAAATAAACTCGATTCACTACACAGTAATTACTGTGCAGAAATCACAAATTAAGCACAATGAGTTGATTCTGTTCATGTATCATCATCCTGGTAAAGGACAAGTTGAACGTGATGCAGTATAATTCCAGGCATCCTTAATTATTGCCTCCAGGACATGTGGCAAATTTGACATGCAGCCGGGTAACTATTTGCTGCAAAGGGCAATGCTCATTCAACTGTTCAGCACCATTTGGAGATCGACACTAATTCACAGTGAGTCTCCATTGCTCCCCGTTCACGGAACTGATTATTTTTTAAAATCGCTCACGAAAAGATCCGGCCCGGCCTGATGCAGAGCGACAGACAGACGCTGGCATTTGTATTCATCTGAGGAGGTGGACAGTGCAGGAGGAAGAGGAAGAGAAAGCGGCAGGCACAATTTATTTCTCCTCCTCAAGCCACCCTGCCAAGACAAAGATAATTAGTTTATTTATGAGAAGGGAAATGGGGGAGTGAAAGGAGAGGCAAATGAAGACTTTGCATTGTTACTTATACCAACAAAATGACATCTCCGACTGATTAAGCAGGCACTTTCAGCATACCGCACTCGTGCAACGATTGCCCCAGACAAGAAGGGTGCTGCCTTTCGAATCGTCTCTGGTCCCCATCTGGGTCTTGTTGCACTAATCTTGGTTGAAGACAGGAGAGGATAATGGCCACAAATAGGGGCTTTGTGGTCACCACTGTTCCTCCCTGTCCCTGGGGCCATTTACAGTCCGTGCGTCAACTTCCGATGGCCCAGTTTGTTTGTTTGCTTCCTTTGTGTTATTCACCCTAGATGTACAACTCCACGGGCCCTATTTTGACAATCCAAGCTGCGATTTTCTCATTTTCTGTGCCCACGTCCTGAATATAACAAAGCATTTGGCACACATTTCATGGTTGGGGGAGTTGTGTTTTTTTAATGAGGTGTAGCTGGATGCACTGGCGGTTCTAAAAGGCTGAAACGACATTGTGCTTTTGGCATGACAAACAAAATTCCAAAATGGATTTGGTCATGCCCATAAAGTTTCACTTTTCACTCTATGTTTCATCATCTCAATAGGGCCCAAAGCCCCAATCTGGTTGTGCTGATGGACAAAATAACAACAGTGTTTGATTAGCCAAAATCCTATTTTAGTCATTAATTCCATGTCATGTCAGCCAGAAGACTAAGCGACTGTGCTGCTGTTCAGAGGCAGCTCTCGTCCCAGACACTGAGACCCAATTAACGCGAACATCGTAGCAGCATGCAGGGTATTTCTCGACGCTGCTTTTTCACCCATGTGTTTGCGGAAGCAGATGACAAGTGCATTTTTCAATAAAAAATGCACTTTAGGCAGTGGTTGGCCTAGCGGGTAAGGAAACAGGCCCGTAATCGGAAAGTAGCCGGTTCGATGAGGTGCCACTAATCAAGGTACCATCCCCACACACTCGGCTGCCCACAGCTCCCTCACGGGATGGGTTAAAAGCAGAGACCACATTTTACTGGGTGCACTAGGTGCTGTGCTGTGGTGTGTTACTTGTGACACTTTAATCACATCAAATTTGAAAAAAGTAATTTCAGTTTGAGTGTTTATTTCTGTTCAGGGAGCAGAAAACATCTACAATTCTTATAAAACCCAAAATTTGTCAGAAATTATAAACTGATAATAACAATGATTGTTGACAAAATGGTGCAATTAAATTGTTTAAGAACAGACAAGTAAGGTTTTAAATTAAATGAAATTAAATATATAGCTGGCACTCTCAAGTAAAAACGATGTTTTAGACATTTTAACTGAATCCTTTTGCAAGCCAGTATTATCATTAAATATGCATAAAATATGCAAGTTGACATGCAATTCAGGTACACAAATGAAAATCGTTGGGTTTATGAAATGTAATTGACATTTTAAATGGAATCAGGTTTAATCGGGAAGTCAGTCTGACATAAATGTCTGAACCAATTTCACTTCCATCATGACCTTTGCTCGGACTTAAAAAAACATCATTCATCATTTCTAAATAATAAAAAAATCCCCCTGCCAAACATTGATCAAATATTGATTTACGTGAACCTTTTATTGGAGAATATCCTAATGCTCTCTGAGCAGCAATACAGTATTGAGTACATTCTAATACCTGTGGTATGCTGCGGTACTTAACATCATGACAATGTTCAAGGTTACAAGCAGTGTGGTTTCCTCATTGTAATATCCTCACATGCTGTGTCTGCTTGGCTTCAGTATTAAAAGTGGATGATAGTCAATAAAATAAAAGGGCATACACTAGGGCCAGTCTTAATGGTGATATTTGGAGAGCCAAATATTTTCGAAGGAGGAACCCATGAGAAGTTTTAGGACCGCTGTTCGAAACTCAATACCAGTAGATGGCGAAAAATACAATATTGTGTAATACACCCGAGAGGGAATATTAGCAGTGGATAGTGGCACTTGTGTGCTCAGCTGCAGCTCTCAGACTTTGATCTTGTGACCGCCACTGTCAATATCTCATAAATTAGAACCCCCTCCGGTTTATTATTGCACAATTTTGCTGTTCTGACATGAACTGTGTAGGACTGGATTGCTTGCAGAGTTTGTTTGACAGTACCCTTGCATAATGGCTCTTTAAGTCAGGTGATAATAAGTAAAGTACTAAGCTGAACATGGAGGACTGTCAATATGCTTCTAATGCCCTGAAGTGCAATTCCGAGCTTACTTTGAATGGAACAAATTGGGTTGCTCAGACATCCTTCTAGCTGAAGTTGCTTGCCTTGGTGCGCTAGCGAGGTGTCCTATTTATAACACACAGATGCAAACATGGGCCGTGGCATCTGGGCCAATTTACGGATGCAGTAAGGGTTTCCCAGGATTCTCCCTGCAGTGCTGAGTAATGTCTTTCGGGGCTTGAATATGAATGAAGCAATAAGAGTAAACCGGCATCTCTGCGGAAATGAGAGCGTTCCCTAATCCTTAACCAAAACACATAGAATCTAAAAGACATTTTGATGACAATGTGTGAGAGTGTTTATGGGCATGATTCTGTAAAAATGAACTGTATAATAAAGTTTTTGTTTTTTCTCTGTTATGGCTAGTGCAACTGATTATATCATTATTTTATGTCTTTACTTTTCAATAGTTTTTTATAATGTTCATATTTAAATTATGTGTGCGGTATATTAAATATTGCTGTATCTGCATTTACTGTACCATTTACAATCTCCAGTTGTTTTCAACCTTCCCAAATTCCCTCCGCTGGCTTCTTGTAGCACCCTCCTGCCTCAGCTCTCCCATCACTCTTCACTCTGCACCTCAATCTGCGCCGCTCCTCCAGCACTGCTCCACTGGTACCACCATCTCCCAAGGTATTCATCCAGACTCTTCTCTGTCTTGGCTCGAGTGTTTAAAGGTTTTAGGGAATAGACTAAAAAGGGCTCTTATGTGTAAAAAGAAAATTAGGTTGGGTTGTGAGTTTATGATGAAACTAAACTTGATTAAACTTGATTAACCTAATGGTATTTACAGATCGGTCCTATTGAACCAAACAAGGGATTTCGATGATGGATATTATAAAGCACTTATGTAAGTCGCTCTGGATAAGAGTAAATGTACATTCAGACCCCTTGTACTTTTCCAGATTTTGCCGTTGTTCCAAGTTAAACCCCTGTCTCCATGAAGTCTTGCGAATGCGTCCTGTGTTCCTTCGTGCCATGTCTATAGGTGTTGCCTTGTGACACTGAAAATACAGCTAATCTGCGAAGCCTTCAGAGGATTGTTAAAGCATCATGAGGACCATGAGACACACCAGAGAGGTCAGGGATGAGGTTGTGGATGGAGCATAAATGCAGGGCAATTCCTGGAAGTAAACAGTTCATAGGCTGCAAAAGACCTGGAACCGATGTAAAGGTTTACATAAGCTAAACTTCAATACAATACTCAATAATGGCTGAATGCATATTAATGTAACACTTTTTGGATTTTGATTTGTAAAGAAATTGTACAAATGTTTCGTGCTGTACTTTTTTTAATGGAAAAGACAGAAAATCATATTTTTTACAAAAATAAAGTATAAAGTGAAGTGATTGTCACACAGTGCACACGGTGCACACAGTGAAATTTGTCCTCTGCATTTAACCCTTTACCATGAGTGAGCAGTGAGCAACCATGACAGGCGCCCGGGGAGCAGTGTGTGGGGACGGTGCTTTGCTCAGTGGCACCTCAGTGGCACCTTGGCAGATTGGGATTCGAACCGACAACCTTCTGATTATGGAGCCACTTCCTTGACCCCTAGGCCACCACTACCCCGCTAGGCCCACACCGCACCAAAGTCATAGTTTTTACTCTTATACATTCTCCTACAAGTCAAGAAGTGCAGCGCAAGATCCTGGTGACTTTTTTTTTTTATTTATTCATCTTGCAAGCAAATTACAAGAAACTTTTCAATGGCATTTAGTTATTGCCAATGGAAATTGTTTGCCTTTGCTGTTATATGCTTTAAATGCTGATACTTTGCTGATATGTTACTATGTAAACTATGTTAATATGTAAAGAAACTGGGATCGATACCACTTTTCAGCTATAAACAAAATAGTTGAATTTGATGATTATGCTCAATTTATATAAATCAAACAGTTGATAATATCCAATAAAATATTTAGTGGTAACCATAATCTGTGTCGTGTGTGACTTTTTTTTTTTTGCTTCTTGTTTAGCCTTCCCTCAGCAGGAACGCTGCCTGCCTCCGCGTGCCTGAGTCTGTAATGACGCCGTATTTCAGCAAAAAGGAGAAGGCCAGCATTCCACCATTTCACTTACCGCTTTACAATTCAGCCTGCTCTGTTAACAGCCGGAGATGCTCACGCTGAGAGCTGAACTGAGCCCCTTACTTACTGTCAACACACTGGGGTGTGGATTAAACCAAATACATCACGTCCCCCTGAGGAAGGGGAGTGGAGGAATGTTTCCATGTGAACAGTTGTCCTTTTCAGGTTGTTGGATTATCAGGTTGTTGGATTATCAAAAATGTTGGATTATTAATCAACATTAATTTATATATTGATACACAATATTTATGTTTAGCATAGGTAGACTCCCTTCATTGATAAGAGTAAGATTTTAGGTTTATGGTTGTTTGTTGATGTTGTCATTAGCTGTATTACTATTAGTGATTACTGTAGCGTCTTCTCATCACCAACGACATAATTAGTGACTTCTCATCACCAACGACAGTAACCCACAGTTATACCTGGTGTTGTACCAGTACCAGTACCAGTGACGAGTACCAGTCAAAGGTGGAAATTCCATCCTTCTTCAAGGAGCCTGAATTGGAACAGAGCATTGAGGAAGGGGGGTCCCAGATAATTGATATCACCGCAATCGACACAGCCCTCCAAGCATTGTCTCGGCAACCTATCCAGACCAACTTTCCTGTTGCCTGATCCTGGACTGCACCCGACACAGCTCTTTGCCTCACCACAGTGATCGGTTACACCCTAGCTCTCGGCCTTGCCCTTGTCCTGTTTAACAGAGTAAATTTGGTGCAAAGGTCCATGAACAGGTGCACGGCTGCATTTCCAAGGACCTTCAAGAAAACCACCGTAGGAGAGTACCCCAGGCGGAGGCAGAACTGAACTTGACCAAGAGGAACACCCAGGTTGAAGACCCAAAGGCTTGCTGATCCACCTACTATCTGACTTACAGGATCCATCTGTCATCCCGCCTTCATGATCCAATGTGTCTGATAAGGTTTCTAGTCAGCCACAAGGGGGGATTTGTAGCTTCTGCCTAGGATCACAGATGACCCTTCACCTCCAAAGACCCTTTTAGCCTTTGACATTTACATATAAATTACAAACTTGGACCCTCAGTCTACAATTATATTGAGGCGTGATTGCCCACTGTTTTCCCCACTATCACAAGGACGCTAAACAGATTGGGTCTCCAACCATTACATCAAGCTTCAAAGCATTCTAAAGAGACGTAGGAGACCTCCTGCCCAGCCCCCACCCTTGCAATACACATCACGCACACACCCAAAGACTTTTTCTGTATTTTGTGCTAGGAATATGCGACTAGAAGTGGATCCCGTATATGCATGCATTGTGTTAACGTTCCCTTTGCATTAGTTAAACTCTAATTGCCTATATTCGAGAGTATAAGTGTATCTCTGCTTTCCTATCTCCTAATTGTCCCTTTGTTGGTATCAAAAGGAACTTCTCTTTATTACTGAAACAGTGATGCATACTATGTGATAACAAAATGCATCATACAATTTCTACAATGTTTTGAAATGAACTGCAGTTCTCTCTGGACCAGCAATAAACATTCCAATGGGCCATAAACCAAGACAAAGGAAGTTTGTCCCGCCAAAAATTCACACTGGTGACTGGTCATTCCACCCAAATGGGTGTACCAGGGAACCATCAAAAGTGCTTCTCCCAGGCCCCGCCTGGCTCAGAAAATTCTTTTCCTTCTTGAGATACTTCTTTCAACACTTTGTTAAACTCATCTCTTGAGTTTAACCTTCGGCAAGTTTTTGCCTTCACGTAACTTCAAGGAATACCTCCAGCTCACGCCTAAAGGTCGAGGATCTTGACCCTACCGCATTAGGACTCTTTTGCAGAAGCAAAGACCAATGCAAGCTTGAACCCTTTTTAAGGTGAACCTGGATTCTTTGACGATTCTCATTAGGCTGTGGTTAATTGATGTGAAATACTGCCATTCTCTTTTCCTTACTTTCCTTTATCCTGTATGTATATGTTTGTTTAATTGTTGTATGTTAGCTATAACCTCGTTTATTAAATTCTTTACATTCACAATTGTTTGTTTCTGTGTGCTGCTCACAATCTGGAGTCACTGAACGTTGATCCTTTAAGCTACATGCTAAATTACTGCTAGCACTGCAGAGTGGGAAAGCTACCCTACCTGGCCAGGGGGGTTAATCGTTCCCAGAATTGATAAATAATTATATTATCTGCTCGGTGGACGGACAGATCAAGTAATTGTAACATTAATTCTGCTACAGTTTATCCTAAAAGCTAATATACATTTTTTTATTAATTATAACCAGTTATAATTAATTATAAATATTTCCCTTTGAGCGAATTTGTGACTCCTAGTAGATTGTGATTAGACAACCAATAGCAATTAAGTATTTTTTACCAGGAACAACTAAATCATACTATTTTTTAAGACTTAATAAATAATCATGAGTTTGATGTTCAGCTTTGTGCATAGCCATAAAGAAAAACGTTTGGGTATGTAAAGTGCATGTATTGTTAACACCATGCCTATATACTGTGCCTCTGAACCAGTCCCAGATGATTCTGCTGAAAGAAATCAGCAAGTTTAAATGAATATAAATTAGAAAATATATCAGAAATGTATTTAGTAATCCCCCCTGTTTTTCTCTGCTTTTCCCTATTGCATCAAACCAAACATCCAAATGCAGCTATCACAAGTCCAAGCACTCACTGCCTGCAGACAGGCCAGATGGGGCGGAATAAGAGATTTAGAAAATCTACAGGTCAGCTTATTTAATATGAGAGCAGGAACTGTATACAGAGCTCAGCGGTGTTCTCACTAGCCGAGCAAAAACAGGAGGCAAGCTGTCACCATAACTTTCAGAATACCATGTGATGAAATTTCTAATTGTGGGGACTCAGGTCCATGCTGCATGCATTCAGTTCCCACATGTATACATTATGCTAATGGGCCTGTGTGCCATTTTCATCTCCCAGTGTAAGAAGTGTCTGCAGAAATGAGTTGAATATGCTCATCCTGTGGTTATCCCTTCCCATTTACACTTGGATTTGCAAGTCATGTTCTACATTCTGTTAGGCTATAATGCAAATGCTCAGGTAAAAGCTTTGGAGCACAGGCTGCAGTGTGAGCACCAACATAAGTCATTCAAAATTACTTAATTTCCGTAGTGTGATTTTTGAGCCAGATGTAAATTACGCTGTTGACCTTGGTCAAACACTTATTGTTATATACAGATAGTATATAACAGAGTATATAAATCAGATAAATATACAACTATTTATGTAAGGGCATTTATGTAAAATCATTGCAATTAGTTTATAAATAACGTGTTACAAAATTAATATAGCAGAATCTCATTTACGTCCTGTGTGGGTCTGACCTATAAAATGGATGCAAAATTGCCAGAGACAATTTTAAGACCAATGTGGATGACACGTGTGTTGCATTTACTGTCATGATCCTGTCCGGAAGGGGTTACGTTTCACGTTAGTCATGTGTAATGTTTCCTAATCGTTTTCATCTGTGTTTAATTGTATAAAGCTTCCGTGTTCGTGTCTGTTCACTGTCGGGTCTTTGTCATGTTCCATGTTCAGCAGTTACCAGATGTCTCCCCTGTCCTGTTCATCACCGATTAAACCCTGGTTTCTTGAAATCATTCAAATGTGTCTTTCTTCTTCGTCAAGTCTTCTCATCATCTCACTTCACCTGCCTTGCCATGCCAAATGGCCATGACATTTACATTATTTACATTATTTTCAAATGGAGACCACATGGAGGCCACATGTTCCATGATGTGCATGCATCTTGACACATCCTTTTTCCAATAACAATGCATCATCTAAATCAGTTCTTAAGCAAAAGATTTTTTAGTAATTGCAATGAGTAATTGCAATGAGTTTTACTTATATTTTGTTTACCTTCAGCAAGATGGTGTATTTTGACCAGAGCATCTCCATGTCCACTCATCTGTAATTAACTCCCACACTTTAAATATGCATTATAGAATACTTTATTCTCAATAATGAATTCAGATTAATTGCAAAATGTGTGATTAATAAGTGTGATTAATATTTTAATAAGTAAAATATTTTCATTTGATTCATAAATGGCGAGAAAGTACCATAGGGATAGTGGTGGGGCAGAAGTATCCTAGATCATAAGATAACAGACCCGTAATCGGTAGGTTGCCGGTTAAAATCCCGAACCCCCAAGGTGCCACTGAAGTCTCCTTTCATGGCTGCCCACTGCTCACCAAGGTGATGGTTAAAAACACATTTTGTTCTGTCACCATGTGCTGTGCTGCAGTGTTTCACAATGACAATCACTTCACTTTCACTTTAGTCATTGTGTGTGTGTGTGTGTGTGTGTGTGTGTGTGTGTGTGTGTGTGTGTGTGTGTGTGTGTGTTTCAGAAAATCAGAAGACTGATAGCTGGTGGCAGAGTATTATGCATGAAGACAGGGAATGAATGAATGAATGGATGGATGGATGGATGTTAGGTCATTTTCTTTTCCTATCAGAGAATTAGAGTCATAAGGCTGTCACACAACACAGCTATTACCATAATTTCTGGGACAACTACAGCAAAGAGGACACTTGCTTCTTACTTTCAGTGTGGAGAGCGATGTCGGGCATGAGTGCTGCATGACCTGCCAATGTCAGCATGCTCACAGAAACCTCCATTAAGAAGCTGCGCTGAGTAGTGGGTCTCTGCAAATGGGTGCAATTTAACACAGAACTCAAGTCCACCGCCGATCTAATCTGCTGTTATTACAATGTGTAAATAATGTCCCTTCCTCTGCTCCCTTTCAGCCCATTAGAATCCACTTCGTCTCCGGACTGTTCAGGAACATCTGTCAATTTAAAGGCAATAGATACAACGCACTCAGACAAGGAGCGCAATGGCAGAAATATTGGATTTTTTTTTCATTCCATGTCTTCAGTGCATTAGGAAAAGGCCTGTGGTGAGGCTGATCAAGATGCAAAAAAAATCTGAGTCAGTGGCCTTGAAATCCTTGAGTCACTTATATCTGTGAAGGTTCTCAGTTATACAGGTTATCTCAAAAAATGTTATCTCAATGGCAACTGGACTTGTTATGGATCCTTGACAACGTTTCGCCCCTCCATTGCAGAGGGCTTTCTCAAGTCTGAGTCACTTGAGTCACTTACTTGGCTGTTTCATCCAAGTGGGATAATAACAGAGAAATAATGCCTGTGGATCATCCTTAGCTCGTGTTTTGATTTGCAAAGATGACTCCTTGTATTGATCACAAGGCTTGAAGGATCACTGCATTACCTTCTGTTTCGTATTGTTACACACTGTTACCTCTAAAATTGCTTCAAAAAGTACACTTAATTATCTAAAATCACTCCATTACGACTTTTCTCTTTATTCGATCAGACTTTAACAAAGATTGTGAACTGGTTCACTTGACCGAGAGTGAAAATCCCTTATAATATTAAAGGAACTGGTGAAATTTATTTGAAAAGCATTTTATTATCATTTTTTCTCATCACAACTGAAAGATTTTCTTTATTGTTTTACCTAAACTCATTCATTTCTCACACAAAGTGCAGCTTAATTCATTAACCGTCTCTTCTCTGATTGCAATAATTTAGTAGGCATATGCTCCTGATACAGTTCCAACATGATTTGAATGAGCTATGCTACTCACAAAGTGCATCTAAATAGTCTACATGATTAAGGTCATTTGTAATGGAACCAAGCTAAGATATGGTATTTCATGACTATTCAAATAAAAATAAATTCAATATAAAATATTTTTGTAATATTTGTATTTAACTGTACTATATATGTGCACCCATACACACACAAACACACACCTATAACAAAGACTCAGGCCAACAAATCCTGTACATGAGTAACTTCCACAGTTACTTTATGAAATCAGAATGCATATAATCTTTCCCATGAACCAGAATTCAAATATTAAAGATGGTGTGTTGCATTGCCATCTGATTACTAATGACGCCTTCGGAATAATTCTGCTGAATTATTCATGTTTCACTAATGGGGAAGAAAATGAATTTGCCATGTATCAGTACATGCACAGCATTGCTATTATCTTCAATGAATCATTTACAAAGGAGTAACAAGGAACGAATGCAAAATGATCACATATGGAGTGAGAGGAAAAAGCCACGAACACAGGGGTTACAGACTCACAGTGTACAGTGTGGACCTTAGTCCCGCTCACTCTACATAACCGCATAAGCCTTAGTCCTCACCAAGGGCGTGGCACCAGCCAACCACAGGGGACACAAACACCCACACACCATTCCCACCTCACCTAGGGTACAAGCTTTTGGACAGGGGGAAAGGGCAAGGGGAAACCGGAGAACCTAAAGGAAACCTGCGCCAACATGGAAGCAGCATGAACTACACAGACACAAACACACACAAGTTTTTTGTTATGGGACAGTTTAAATAAAAAGGGCCACATATTTAAAAAAAAGTTCATTATTTTGTGCCACAGTGATCATCTCTGACATTTATGAATTAATGAACAACAGCAGAATGTCAGGGAGTCTATTTCTAGGTTCACCCTGTAGAGCTAACTCTATTGCATAACCTTACACGTGTCTTCCTCCCCCACGCTCTATCTGTCTTGTCTTCTTTTACACACCCCCATGTGTCCCTGTGTCACATTGAAATGCGATTGTCAATGACATTCAAGCTTGGAGATATTAATTAGCCTTTGCCAACCTATTTCTGTACCACTTGTTTCATTTTTCTTCGTTCTCTTAAGACATTAAAGTCAGGCAGGCCACATTTTCATTACAAGCCTCACCTACCTGTCTGAAGTTAACTGAATGTGACCAGAGATTTCTGAAAACAATTGTAAAAATGGACACACACCGAAGAGTTGTATGAAATACCACACTGAACTGCTCCAACCTTCAAACGCTGCAGACCGTTGCGGCTCAGGTCCAGGAGACTGCGGCGTTGGGGACTGTTCCATGGTGGCTTGTGCACATAGGACAGTGCGTCTGTGCGGAGAGCACATGCCAGACGTTGATGGGCTGTGACAGAAGCAGATAAGAGCTCCTCCAGAATCCTCACACCAGTTACAGCGATGCGGAAATGTTATCACCAGGTCGCCGTGGGGCATGTAGTCTTCTGTCAATGCACAAAAACCGCCTCACCTTCGAGTCAAAGCCCAGGATTTGACTCGTGGTAAAGACCAAAACTGACATAAAAGTTTTTTATTATTCCTTTGAGAGAAGTTGACACGTCATTTTGATTTTCTGTCTTTGTCTGCCTTTTTTTTGTCAAATCGCTCCACCATGCAAGGTGGTCGGAGGATTAACGTCGTGATGTGCGTAGGAAGAAGTAAGCGGCAGTGGATGATGCGGGGAGTGCAGAGGGCAAACTGATGCGGTAAGGTGTGGTAAACACTTCTCCCGTTTCCTTCGTCTGCTGCATGGAAAACTCATTATCGATCTTCAATTGGACATATTATGCTGTATCAAGTTCAGCCTCATTTAGGCTTTCCAACCATTTTATCTGGCCGAGCGTGCATGTAGTATGCCAGACATGCATGGCCCATCAGGGAACGTTATAACTGATTCATGCTTTTCCATTCCCTGCTCCGCCATTGAAACCTCTTTTTTGTCTTCACCCACAGTGAATCAATAAGAACCTCCCAGAGTCCCTCAGGCCAACCTGCATCATGCCCAATTATGCTCATCGCTCTGACCCCTGCAAGAGGTATCCAAATATGGCAATTTTGCATCTTGCAAATGGTTCTTTGATTCTCTAGTGTCTAGGTCTGGGTCTCTAGGTCTGATGCCGCAGGCCTGAAATCAATATGAACAACTTTTGTCTCTCCACCTTCTGCAAAGGATTGAAATGATAGGCAGTTCCTAAAGCAGAACCGGAGAGTCGAAACACAGTAGAAGCAAAAAAACTCAGAAACTCAACCAGTTTTATCCTAATTTACACTATTGTTCAAAAGTTAAGGATCATTTAGAAATGT
The DNA here is from genome assembly GCF_900700375.1 of Denticeps clupeoides. NCBI lineage: Eukaryota > Metazoa > Chordata > Actinopteri > Clupeiformes > Denticipitidae > Denticeps > Denticeps clupeoides. The sequence continues at coordinate 12,917,299 of NC_041720.1, read as the reverse complement.
CATTCTTTTCTGATAAGAAACAATTGTTGGATTCATTAAAATAACATCAAATTGGTCAAATCTCACAGTAGTTGTCACGTCCATGACAAGGCGGGTGCACGGAGAGGAGGACGAAGAGTGACGAGGAATGAAGGACGCTATTACCTGACATCACGAAACAGGGGTTTAATGGTGAATCACAGGACAGGGGAGACATCCGAGACGTTGACACTGGTGAACATGCAACATATGCTGTGTGGCAACAATGGCCGGCCGAGTGTGTGCAATTCTGTGTTTTTGCATCCGAGTGAAAGAGCGAGGAGCCAAGGAAAGATAAGGAGTATCTGCCACTTCCATCATAAGCTGCAGGAGATCTGCATTTCAAATGTGCGAGGGGTGAGCGACCATTCAGTTCACTGATTATTGAGCCAAGGTCGGAAAGGGTGGGGGGGGTTATTCACTCACGATTCACCGTCACGTCAGGGCAAAGTAAAGCCCTGCGTACATCAGACATTTTGTATTCAATGTTATATCCATAGCAGTGGGTGCAGGGAAGAGCATGACACATTTTACATACAGTACGTTATACTGTTAATCAAGGAATCAATGCAAACTTTACAAACGCAGGCGCTTCAGAAAACTGAATACCGTCCCGTTGTCACGTGCCTCCACCAATGACTTCAGCTGCCACATTTAAAGAGCTTAAGCGATTGAGTGGAGAAACATGCTGTGTTCTGTTCAGAGGCAACTGAAAGCAAAAAAAAAACATTTGAGAGTAGCTCACAAGTTACTACCCTGATTTCTGACTAGCAAATTGATAATCGGTTCTTCCTAAGTGACCGTTTCTTGAGTTCTTGAGAATGGAACATATGGCTGGAGCGGATAAACATCGTCATAGCCGGCTAACCCAGAACCAGATAATTCAGTCGGAAGGCCATCCCAGGACACCCAGCTCACAAACATCATACACTCACACCTATAGCCAATTTGGAGTCACCATCCCACCTAATGTGCATGCCTTTGGGCCAAATCTGGAAGAAACTCACACACAAGGTCAATGTGGTCTTTCAACTCCATTATTCTACAGTTCTCAAAAAAAATAAGGGCAACAGTTAAACAACACAATGTAACTCCAAGTCAATCACACTTCTATGAAATCAAGCTGTCCACTTAGGAAGCAACACTGATTGACAATCAATTTCACATGCTGTTGTGCAAATGGATTAAACAAATTATATATTAAACATTATATATTATTATATATTGAACAATCAGCAAGACATCCCCAATAAAGGGGTATGCTGGCGGTGCTTTCACTCTAGTGTTAGCATGAGACATAGTCCACAAATCACTCAAGTGGCTCAGGTAGTGCAGCTCATCCAGGTCATCGTATTGTCCAGAGCATGGAGGCCCTACCAGGAGACAGGCCAGTACATCAGGAGATGTGGAGGAGGCCGTAGGAGGGCAACAACCAGGCAGCAGGACTGCTACTTCCGCCTTTGTCCAAGGAGGAACCCTGCAAAATGACCTCCAGCAGGCCACAAATGTGCATGTGCCAGCTGTATCTGTCAGAAACAGACACCACGAGGGTAGTATGAGGGTTTGACATCCACAGGTGGGGGTTGTGGTACACTGCAGCACAGCATACGGTGACACCACGAACCCTGTGCAGCACGTTTGGCATTTGCCAGAGCACATGCGACAGACATCACAGAGTCTGGAGACGCCATGGAGAACATTCTGCTGCCTGAAACATCCTCCAGCATGACCAGACTGGCAGTGGGTCAGTAATGGTGTGGGGTGGAATTTCTTTGAGCCCTCGCCAGAGGTAGCCTGACTGCCATTAGGTACCAAGATGAGATCCTCAGACACCATGCAAGATGATGCTAGACCTCATGTGGCTGGAGTGTGTCAGCAGTTTCTACAAGACGAAGGCATTGATGCTGTGGACTGGCCCGCCTGTTCCCCAGACCTGAATCCAATTGAGAACATCTAGAACATCATGTCTCGCTCCATCCACCAACACCACGCTGCACCACAGACTGTCCAGGAGTTGGCGGATGCTTTAGTCTAGGTCTGGGAGGAGATCCCTCAGGAGACCATACGCCACCTCATCAGGATCATGTCCAGGCATTGTAGGGAGGTCATACAGACATGTGGAGGCCACACCCACTACTGAGCCTCATTTGGACTTGGACATCAAAGTTGGATCAGCCTGTAATCTGTTTTCCACTTTAATTTTGACTTTGACTCCAAATCCAGACCTCCATGGGTTGATGAATTTGATTTCCATCGATAATTCTTGTTTGATTTTGTTGTCAGCACATGAAACTATGTAAAGAACTTTATGTATTTTATGAGAACATTTAGGATGTCTTATTTGTGAAAGTGAAATGATTGTGATACACTGCAGCACAGCATACGGTGACACCGCGAAACGTGTCCTCTGCTTTTAACCATCACCCTTGGTGAGCAGTGGGCAGCCATGACAGGCGCCCGGGGAGCAGCGTGTGGGGACGGGGCTTTGCTCGGTGGCACCTTGGCCGATCGGCAACCTTCTGATTACGGGGCCACTTCCCTTAACTGCTAGGCCACCACTGTCCCTGTGTTTTTGTGTTTCCTTTTTTTTTTTTTTAAATGTATGTTTCTGTACACGTACGTTTTGTCTACTTATCATCCTTTATATAGATCCTGGTTCCCTTTTGTTCTTGTCTGTCACTAATTTTTTCTGTTTGTTTGGACGTAGACCCATTTGGTAATAAAGATGTTTCCTTTTCAACCTCGTGCAGTGTGACAATACGATTACATTTGAACATGTAATTATTTATTGGTGTGCTTTCAGTTGCTAGAAATGTTTGGCTTAATAAAACCCTGCAGTCTGCGCTGTCTCTGTATTTTGTCGTTTTCGTTTTTTCAAAATGTGCTTGTTTCTACCTGAGGAACATCGCCCATGAGTTATGTCAAGCATATATTTAGAGTGATGTTCACAGGAATGAGACACTTTCCTGCTGTCACTGTGTGTGGCACTTCAATTTATCCTTCTATTAAAGTGCCATGGGAGGTGTCTGTTTGTTTTAGCGAAGCCACATGTTCGTTTTTTTTTTCCCCAGATGAGATACTTACCTGTGTCAGACGCTGCAACATTCTGTTGCAAAAAAATCTGCATCTTAGGGGCCGCAGGTTCAATTCTGGCCAAACACGTTGCCAAAGGCATGTTCATTAGGAGGCAACTCTGAGTTGTAGAAGTTTTGTAGAATCTAGTGCAAGACACATATTTAGTATTTGTCGTATTAGGGGACAGTGAAGTATGTTTGATGAATCTGTTGTTTCAGAGTCGCCTCTTTTTACCTTCAAGGTGGCTTTGGTCACTATCGACATCTTCAAAAGCCGCTTCATGAGACGCTCATTAACAGAAGGTGTTCAGCGTAAACCATCAGGACTGCTGAAAAACCACCCCTGTTGGCTAACTTAAGGTGGACAAGCCAAGAGTGTGAAATGCTGCCATCACAGCAAAGGCTCCCTGCTCCCACATGGAGCAAAATGTTACATTTTGTTTAATTATTACATAACCCCACATGCATAGTCCTGTGCCTTCCGTTTTGTTCTATAATGTTAAAAAACACAAGACCCATAAATGAGGAGCCATGTCTACAAATCAGTAGCGTTTTATTGAAACAGGGCATTTATACAGGGTGGGAAAGGAGTTTTGGTGCTCGATGCCTGTGGTATTTTGTAGGTATAATGTGTCGTCTTTAATTGGCGGGAAAAAAAACTTGAGGGAGGTTTGACTCTACAAGATTTTTCACATATCACTGGTAATCACTATAAATTATGGAGCTGTGAGGAATGCCGCCTGAGGTTAATTGTGAGAGGTCTGCTGTGACACCGTACCTTTGTATCTTGTTAAATGTCACTCCTTGATCTTTCCCACTTCTGCTGGCCACAAGCATCTGCCAAAAAGGTTATGCTGTGCAGACAAGGAAAAGAGCACCTCAGTGTACTGCAGCATCTTCTCTTTTTTCGTCCTCTACGTTACACTCACACTAGATTTATTAATTTGGCAGACATTTGCAAAAAAAATTCCTCTAAGCATGGAGATACTGGGATCTTGGACTTGCAGAGAGTGTCACCATTACACCTTAACAACCCCCTAAAACCTTATGCATAGGCAGTATAGAGAGGTCGTCTTTGTTATTCACTAAATACATTTTAAAAATGCAGTGGAAACCAAAAAATATATATGTCTGAACCTGCCTGCAGGGTCCAGACGTGTCACACACATTTCACGCGATTATGCTGTAATTCTGCTAAATACAGAAGATAAATGATCCAAGTGAAGACTGTGTTTAGAGAGAAAACAAGTGGACTAAGTACCAATGTGGTACCACATTTCTTTGCATTTATGCAAGGTTCAGAATCCACAAATTTGTGAAAATACAACATACAACATTTTAATTTATGACATTTAGCAGAGACCAGTAGTTACAGGGACAGTCCCGATGGAGCAATTCAGGGTTAAGTGTCTTGATCAGAGACACACCATCAGTAAGTGGTTTTTGCTTCTGCGATTGGTGTGTTACCCACTAGGCTACTACCACCCAAAACAGAAGATGCAAGAGCCAAAACAGAGAATCGTTTAAAAGTGAAGTGCTAGACTGTTTGAAGTGCATCGAAGCAGAGCTGGCAAAGTGAACCAACGGGCGCCGTGATCTTTTTCTCAAAGAAACTGATTGAGTTGTCTGTGCAGATGATGGAAAAGGAAAAGTGCAGTGCTTATACATCTTCCAGTCGAGTTGGTCACTCTCTCCGGTGACCCATATTGCTGCTACTGAAGTGCATGACAGAGTCAGGCCCATGAAACAATCACACATTGCAGCTACTGCGACGGAAAAGAAGGCAAAGTAGTAGACGTGGCTGTGCCTGGGATGTTTATAGGGGATGAGATGTGATCAAACTGCTCCCCAAACTGCTTTAGAAATCCCACAGCACCCAGTGTGCATGCAGGCTGCATTTAAAAAAAAACTTTCTCATAATCCAATTTTTTCCCATGCAAAGATGTGTTACAACTCTTACTTTGGCACAGTTAAGTGCAAAGGTGAGACTATTTCTCCGAAGCACACAGGCAATCAATTTGCCAGTGTCTTTATAAGATTGGTGTGTTAACTTGCTAAAGAAATAAAAATGTAACTTGTAACCAACTACTGCCCTCATCAGGTCAATTTGTGTCATTACAGACTACACTGCAAACCCGGTGTGATTGGTAAGGACAGAACTGATCCCACCAATCATACCTGACGCACAATTAAAAAACGAGCACTTCTGGATTGTCAGAAGTACTGTAACAGTAGAAGGGGTGTGTTGCACCTACAATTTATTATGTGAGGTGAGAAAAATCCAACACGTCTGAGTTGACCATGTCAAAACGGCCTGGATCACCTTCAGTTGACAGCATTTCATGTGACAGTTTTTAAAAACCTTTGGTGTTGCAGAACGAAGACAGAAAGTCCATAGGAACACACATGGATTTAAAGTTGAACTTCATGATTATGACCATGGGGCTATTTGACAACTCAAACGTTGAACTTAGGATACAGATCTGTCTCCTTTTTAAAAGTAATTTTCAAAATTAAAATAATAATAAGATATTATAATAATAAGCTAATATATTTCAATGGCTGGCTGTACAGCTTCCTGCACGGAACTCGTCTGCCACCTAGAGTCAAGCCACAAACATTTCCTGAATAATGTTATTTCAGGTAAAAACCAGCTAATCTTCCTGTACAATACACGAAACTCAGCCAATGTGTTTGGTGTAAACATCTATCATTAGAAATTATTGAAATTAAAATTTAGACATACACCTTACAGCAAATTTTCCGTAAAACAACTGTTAAGACAATTGCCTTTAAGGGACAATGTGCATATATACAAGACAGATCGTAATCAGTATAGAGGATTTCTGGTTATACAATCCAGAGAGAAAAATAAAATTCTGTAAATCAGGAACACCTGAAAAAAAACATGCCTTTTAATTTCCCCACTTATTTTTTTAACATGGTACATGTTTGAAACCACATTTGACTTTGTGGTCGTTAATAAGCCTTAATGTATATTTACAAACAAAACAACAATTGCATCTTATACCGTATTTTATGTTAATAATTCAGAACCACATTCCACATCTTAAAAAATTCTGAATATGCTTTCCGGGTGTAGGCTTGAGGTTTCCACTTCAACTGCCTAAAGCAGGCATACAGTACAGGCCAAAAGTTTGGACACACCTGATCATTCAACGCGTTTTCTTTATTTTCATGACCATTTACGTTGGTAGATTCTCACTGAAGGCATCAAAACTATGAATGAATACATGTGGAGTTCCGTACTTAACAAAAAAAGGTGAAATAACTGAAAACATGTTTTATATTCTAGTTTCTACAAAATAGCCGCCCTTTTCTCTGATTACTGCATTGAAAACTCTTGGCATTCTCTCGATGAGCTTCAAGAGGTCGTCACCTGAAATGGTTCTCCAACAGTCTTGAAGGAGTTCCCAGAGGTGTTTAGCACTTGTTGGACCCTTTGCCTTCACTCTGCGGTCCAGCTCACCCCAAACCATCTCAATTGGGTTCAGGTCCGGTGACTGTGGAGGTCGGGTCTCCACTTTTTGTTAAGTACATAACTCCACATGTGTTCATTCATAGTTTTGATGCCTTCAGTGAGAATCTTGCTTACAGGCATCAAATTGGACAAACTGCAGGGTTCTTACATATTTAAAATAATAAATTAATTACTCTTTAAAAATTGACTATTTTCATGGCCATTCGTTCTCTAAACTTATGTCAACCCTGAAAAGATTGAAACGCACGACAGTGTTGGTTCCTCCAAGTTGGTGTGGCTCCAGCCAGAGAAAAACGGGTCCCGGCAGGTTCGGGCGTAGATCAGCTGTAATTTACGTGCCTTTTAAAAGGAATCATGTAGCTGCGGAGGTCCTGTTATATGGAAGCAATAGTACGCTGCACCAAGTGACTTGGTTCAATGCAAAGCCGGAGGCGATATTATGGTCGTAGAATAATGTTTCTCGCTCAGTCCTACAGGAACTATGTACTTCACGTTACACGTTCAAGTTGTATTCCAAAATTCCATACATTTTCCAGGATTCTTATAACCGTAGGAACCCTGAAACTGCATAATAGTTTTGGGAAGGGCGTCAGGACCAAACTTCACTGCCGTGTGGTGGAAAAAGAAATTTGCAAATTAATAAAAAATACATACATTTTAACAATAAAGTGGAACAGGACAAAATGTTGCACAATAACGAAATTCATTTATTGAACAGCTAAGATTGGTCTTGACAAATTGGTTTTTAAACTGCTGGATGACTCTTCATTGATCCAGTGCATGTTAGTCCAGCTAGAATGTGGGGGAGGAAAAAAAATGTTTTAAACGAGTTGCACACTAATAAATAATACAAACACGAAAAATAAAAAATAAATTAAAACAACAACTTACCTTAACAAAGCCGATATCCTTTGCGTACTGCCTGAAGCACTGGCGGCACATGTTGAGCCCGTACTTGCGGATCAGACCGTGTCTGTTCGAGCATACCCGGCTGCAAGACATTAAAAAAATAATTAAAACAAATAATTATTATTAATAAATAAAGTTGAATATTTTATACTTTCGCGTTATACTACGCCACGAGGACACTGGCAGGCAGGTTTTTAATAAGCGAACGCTGGGAAGCAGTTTCCAAATTCACGTCAACAACACCGGGAGCCGCGAAACGCGAGGCGGATGGAAGCGACACCAAAGCCGGCCGCCATGTTAGGCAGCGCGCAACCGTCCATGCGGTCCAGGCTGACCGGGGGAGACCACGGCGGCGCAGCCTGGGCCGGGACGGGCGGAGGCGCGGAGGGGGATAAAAAAAAAAAAACACCAGACGCGACCAGAAGAATTACCAGGATCGGGAGCCCTGTCCGAACTTTCTGGGGTGACTCCAGTAGAGCTGCTGATGGCCCATCTTGTCGCTTTCGCTCGAAGTGTCGAAAAGGAAGGAGGCGCGGCGCGCATGCGCGAATAAGCGCTTCTTTCCCCGCCGAGTCTGGGTCGCGGTCGTGGCAAGACTGCATACTGCCCCCCAGTGGATGGAGTCAAGAGTCGACATTCAGCAGAGGCTTAATGTAAGTACAGCAGTATACACAGTATACCGTGTATTGGAGTACTTTTTCGCACAGATCCCCCCCATAGTGCGGTCGTATAAGAAAGAAATACAATAATTGTACATTACACATGAAACAAAAACTTCTGTATCTGTACAGGCTAAAAACAAATATGCAGTGGAACAGTATTTTTACTGTTTCACAGTATTTTTAAAACTTGCCTAGCAATATCCTGAAAAAAAGTATGCTTACAGTATGTGATGGCAATGATGGAGTTCATATGCTGTTTTTGAGGTTGAAGTTGAACAACGTTTCTCCGGAACCTGGTGCTACGTGTAACATTTGAACAATTTACATAGTGACATAAAGTGCACGTGTGCGACACAGACACACTGGGCCACATGAAGCGCAAACAGGGGACACGGGCAGTGCAAGAGTAAGATTAGTTCACATTTTAAAATGTGTACAAATGCCATTAATGGAATTCATGGAATGGTATGTATTATTGTTATTATTAATTGCAGTGGTGGTGGCAGTAGTAAAAGTTGTTGATTTTTATTAGCTGATTATTAGCATTGTTTTGACCCTGCAGTATCTTTAAAACCGGACTAGATGGCGCCACCGGACCATGAAGACGTTGGTGCGTCACACGATGGGGTCACTTCTGCAGGCGCAAAACTAGCAAAATAAAAATCTTCAGGAAGCGTCTGTTCCTGAACACACACACATAGTAGCCTAGTGGGTAACACACTCGCCTGTGAGCCAGAAGACGCTGGTTCAAACCCCACTTACTACCATTGTGTCCCTGAGCAAGACACTTAACCCTGAGTGTCTCCGCAAAGTTGAAACTTTGACGTACAGAACCATGATACGTGACTAAATTACACTTCACACCCCTGAAAGCATTTATATTGCGCGCAAATGATACCAGAACATCGTAAAATTGTTTCTATAGTGGCCAGATCCCCCGCTCGCCGCGATGGGCAGTGAAGAACGGCCATGCATATTTCACGATGCTGTAAATATTTAACAACAGCGGGGCACTTTGTATAGTAATTAGTTTGCTGATGCCTCGGCCCCTTCTGCTTTCCACATCAGACTGCAGTACGGTGGTTTACATGCAGAAGACGTTTTTTTTTATTTTATATTTAAAAAAAAAAAAACATGCACCATCTGGAAACGACACAATAAAAAAAGGCAAAATAAAACACGCGAAGTTATTCCGTTCGTTTAGCGGGAAGTGGAAGACGCTGAATCTGACGTCACGCCCCGCCCCGCCCCCTCCCGCCGCGCCGCAGTGCATCATGGGAACGGGCTTCGGCAGCGGTTCCAGAGACCAGCGCTGCTGCCCCCAGCTCCCTGCCCGCGGAGAGAGCGGCTGGAACGCGGCGAGCGGAGTGGCGATGCGGCCGTCGCGTCGGGCCGCCCGCGCTGGAGACCGAAGGTGGCTTTGTGTCGTCGTTGTTTCTCTCGTGCCGTCTGGTTGTCTTTCTTTCTTTCTTTACGGCTGATTGCGACACGTTTACCGTCGTGTTGTTTTTTTTTTTTTTTTTTTTTTTTACCGTCGGCCGTCACCGTAATAAATAAGCAGCGCGCCGCGTCGCCAGATGTGCTGTGCTAGCGACGCCGTGTAGCCACAGCAGAGCCGCTACGCGCTGCCCACCGTGGGGCTGCCGCCTTCTCCGCGTTATCGGCGTGTTTCATTTTTCACCGGCCAGCTAGCTGGCTAACGTGGCGATTTAAACGCTCCGCTTGTGATGTTGGTTGAAGCCCGCCGGTTCCCACGTTTCACGGTGTCTGGTGGACAACGGGACGCTCGTCGCTCGTCCAGCTTCATTAAGCCCGCGACAGTAGATGTAATTAGTTGCGCAGGACCCGCCTGTCTTCAGGACAGGACCTCCGCTTTGACCATTCGACCACGGATATTTCAACAGTTACTTCGTAGGTGTATCTGTGTATTTCAGTGCATCTCGCCACTTGCTTTCAAGTTACCATCAATGAAGTGATCAGTTCCGGTTCACTAGGACCCCCGACTATGAATAAAATCTTTTTATTCACTATGTTGTAGTTTCTTTACATAAGTAAGACAATAAGAAGGTTACAAGTTAATCTAAATATTCTCTAAAGAGGAAGGTGTTGAAAATACTCAGTGACTGAGCTGTTTTGACCTCGAGGGGAAGTTCATTCCACCACCGAGGGGCCAAGACGGAGAAGAGTCTAGATGAGTGTCTTCAGAGATGGAGGGACCAGGCGAGCAGTACTGGAGGCTCGGAGTATACGAGGTGCAGTGCGAGGTGTAATAAGGGCTGTGAGGTAGGGTGGTGCTACTCCATGTTTGGCTTTGTAGGTACATAGAGGTAGACCAGCTAGAAGGGAGACAACAGAACGCTAATCCGCTCCTGCACTTTCGAACAACTTCGACTCACACGTGGAACATTTGCACTACTATACTACTCGTTATATATATATATCAGCTGTCCATATACGTGTGTGTGTTTTGTCTGTCATTTCTATGCACTTGTAGAAAGTGACTTGTTGAGCTATGCATCTGTTTTTGTAGAGGGTGGGAGTAAATCTCTGTGTGTGTCCCCAGGTAACTGATGAACCCCTTGACCACTGCCTTACAGCAGCATGCCTTACGATGAAGTGCAGAGAAACCCTGTTTACACTCCAGATGTAAAGCAACAACGAGGAATTCATCTTTAAAAAGAAAAGACGACTTATTTTGCGCTGCAGCAAGAGCCATTCGGTCGCTCGGTTTGTATATTTCTGTATCCCCCCCCACCCTCTCTGCGCACAACTTGTTCCCGATTGGAGGGGTGACTGCCTATCATGAGATTCCGAATTTACAAGAGGAAAGTAGTCATACTGACGCTGGTGGTCATCATCTGTGGATTTGCCTTCTGGAGCAATGGAGGTAGACAGAAGAAGGAGGCGGAGCCTATGAGGCGCAGCAGCAGTAGCAGCAGCAGCAGCAGCCTCCAGGCCCAGACCACCATCCCCGTGAGCCGAAAACCCGCCAATGAGACGCCCCCCGAGAAAGCTGCCAAGCCGGAGGTGGACAACGCCACCTTGGTCTACAGAGGCATCGTGTTCCAGCTTAACTTCGACCAGGTTGTACGGAACGAGGAGAAGTTCAAGGCCGTTCGGCAGAAGGACGACCTGGTGGTGGTGGTCCAGGTGCACAACAGGCCCGAGTACCTCCGGCTGCTGGTGGAGAGCTTGAGGAAAGTCCGGGGCATCGAGAGCGTACTGCTGATATTCAGCCACGACTACTGGTCGCCCGAGATCAACCAAGCGGTGGCCTCCGTCGACTTCTGCTCGGTGCTCCAGATCTTCTTCCCCTTCAGCATCCAGCTGTACCCTCAAGAGTTTCCGGGAAACGACCCCAAAGACTGTCCCCGGGACGTCCCCAAGAGCGATGCCTTAAAACTGGGCTGCATCAACGCGGAGTACCCAGACTCCTTCGGCCACTATAGGGAGGCCAAGTTTTCCCAGACCAAGCACCATTGGTGGTGGAAGTTGCATTTTGTGTGGGACAGAGTCCGGGCCATGAAGGACCACAAAGGGCTGGTTTTACTGGTAGAAGAGGACCACTACCTGGCTCCCGATTTCTACCACGTCCTCAAAATGATGGCCTCCCTCAAGAGGGAACAGTGTCCGGACTGTAACATCCTGTCCCTGGGCAGCTACGGGCACATTGGCTACACCAGCAAGGCCAACAGGGTTGAGGTGAAGGCCTGGAGGTCCACCGAGCACAACATGGGCATGGCCTTCAGCCGGGAGACGTACGAGCAGCTCATCCGCTGCACCGACGCCTTCTGCGCCTACGACGACTACAACTGGGACTGGTCCCTGCAGCACCTCACGGTTTCCTGCCTGCCCACCTTCTGGAAGGTCATGGTGTGCGAGGCGCCCCGCGTCTTCCATGCCGGGGATTGTGGGATGCATCACAAAAAGGCCGCCTGCATGCCCTCCAATCAGAAGACAAAGATCGAGAACATTATGCAGAGCAGCGGGAAACAACTGTTCCCCAAAAACCTCCTCATCACCAAGAGACTGCCAGCCTCCGGCGCCGGCGGGGTGGCGCCGCACGTCAAGAACGGTGGCTGGGGTGACGTTAGGGACCACGAACTCTGCAAAAGCTACCTTCGTTTACAGTGACCTTATTATTATTATTAATATTCTACTTTTTGCATCCTCTGCAACAAGAGCCTTTTAAAAACCAACTTTATGGACTTTCTTCATATTGCCTGTTTTTTCCCCTCAAACCATTCCAAAATAAAAAGGTGTGCGGGTTTGGGTTTCTTAGTCATGCGTTTATTTTGATATTTGATAATCTCGATGACTTGCCTCTGAAACGTTTTAAGATCGTTCTGTTATAAGGCAGCATGAATGTCTACTGTCTGTCCTTATAAAATCCTTAATCTCTGCACTTCTTGAAAAAAATAAAATGTTGTTTTTAAAAAGGAAAAAAAAAAAAACCTCAAATGTACGTAGTCTTGCGTTTGTATGAGGCGCCGGGAACTGAGGTCGGTTGAGTGGAGATGAATGTGGGCGCCCGCCATGATGAGCCTTCACTGCGCTTTAATATAAATGGATTCCACTGGAGCTGGGTCACTCGTTCAGGCGAATTGTACCGTGCCTCTTGGGAAATGAGCATATTTTTACATTTAAAATTAACTTCTCCCTCTCTTTCTGAATCTCGTGCGTTTCCTGTGATTGTGCGGGCCGAGCGGGTTGAACCATTTACGGCATTTGTGAGACGCCCTTATCCAGAGCGACTTACAATCAGTAGTTACAGGGACGGTCCCCCCCCTGGAGACACTCAGGGTTAAGTGTCTTGCTCAGGGACACGATGGTAGTAAGTGGGGTTTGAACCCGGGTCTTCTGGTTCACGGGCGAGTGTGTTACCCGTTAGGCTACTACCACCCGGATGATGATGATAGAATCACCTTGTTCCCATTGGCACCAACCTTTATTTTAGCCCCCAGTGACTGATTACTTGGCACGTTGGGTGAGCGGGGGAGATTAGTCTATAGCTGCCTGTGCCCGTTGGCTCTCCGTTTGATTAAAAACCCAAGGATCCTTGTCAGCCCGACCGATCCCGGTGTCGGACTTGAGGGAATTAGCGCGTTTAAATCTCCTTCTCCTTTGGACCTTGGGTTTTCTGATTGACTCTTCGCGCCTGACAATTATTGATGTTTGTAGACAGACTGCTCTACTGCTGAACAGCAATGGGGGGGTCCAGTACGGACGCACTCTGGATCCAACCGTCAATTCCGAGGCAGATATAGGCTCTTAAGCCTGTTGAGCCCTTGCACAGTAGCCAAGTTTGCAGTTTAATCTATTTATACTGTAACATCACCAGAATTGCGAAATAAGAATGAGCGCTCTGAAATGTGAGGGAAGGTTATGAAATTCTGGCAAAATAAAGAGGAACATTGTTGTAGAAAAGTCACAGGGAGAGGCAAGGATGGATGGCAACTGTCCCCTCCCACGGGAAGAGGACCTGAACCTG